>NW_027442926.1:0-316237 GCF_048569485.1 Anomaloglossus baeobatrachus
GAACGTCAAATACTAAGAAAGGGCGGCCTATGAAAGAATTACTACTTTCAATAAGTACACTTAAACGGCTAATTGGGAATAGAAAAACTGTAAAAAGCCCTCTGAGAAAGCCCCCCTCTAACCTTTGATAGTAAGCTTTTCTGTAGTCTGCCTGTTGATGTATTTTCCGTTTGAACTGTGCACAACATGAAGAGACGGAACACTGGCGGCTTGTCACAATGCCCCCCGATGACATCACAATAGCGCTGCTGCCTAGAAAACAAGCTGCGCAGAAGAAGTTGTTCTTTGGGTGGGAGGGTGGGCTAGTGGAAGGAGGGGGCAATCTCTTTTTTTCCCGGGTGGTAGGGGGATGACAGGAGAAGGGAAGCGGGTGGTGAGAAAGGTACAGAGGGCAGGGTTTGGGGGCTGGGAAGGAAAGGGAAAAGATTAGGGTTTGGGGATGATGAAAGGGCTTTCTACGGGTAAGGATGGCAAAGGGTGGCAGTGACGGAAAGTCAGGCAACCTGTCCTGTCCGTCTTTTTGTATCGTGAATTGGAAAGACTGCAAGGGGGGAGGGGAGTTGCTTGCGCCCTAAAGGAGGAGTTATTCAGATTCATTGCAGTGGGCGGCGGCTGCAAAACGCACCATTCTTCTTGTTTTGGCTCTGCAAAGCAGCCTTTTCAAGGGTTGGCTTGGGTGACAAAATGTCTTGTGTAGGCGTGGGTTTGTCTCCCTCTCGCTCTCTCTCCCTAAGATGTGTCCGGCATAGGCCAGGGTGCCACTCGAGGCCCAAACCAATTCTGGTTATCGCTTCTCGGCCTTTTGGCTAAGATCAAGTGTAGTATCTGTTCTTATCAGTTTAATATCTGATACGTCCCCTATCTGGGGACCATATATTAAATGGATTTTTAGAACAGGGAGATGGAAAAAGAGCTTGCTCTGTCCACTCCACGCATTGACCTGGTATTGCAGTACCTCCAGGAACGGTGCACCCCTTCTTAACCCAGTTTCCAAAAGCAGAACTCAATTCACCTGATTCATATTAGCCCGATTTAATGAATTGGAAGAAAGCATACGTCTTCATATGCACCTCAATTTGGCCCATTCACTTTTCACACTTCCTCCTTTTGTTTTTTATCTTTCACACTTTTGACTTTCTTTATTCATCCAAATAGCAAACTCATCACCACTCAACCTGACCAACTCGGCTATGTCCCCGTGCTGCAGTTCTCTGTCTTATCTAGATCATTTGCAATTGAATGGAATAGATCCCTTTTGGACAAAGTGGATTCACCTGCTGCTGCAGTGACCACAGGTGTGATAACATCTAGAATTGGCATCTGGTGCGATCTCTCCGCTTCCACTCCAAAGAAAGTTACCTGTTTATTCCTATCATGCATTGGTTTTTGGGGTTTTCTTTGAGTAATGATGATCTCTTTAGTAGTCTGTTGGCGCCCTCTCCTGGAGGAATAGTTTGCTTGCTCTTGGACATTCTAAAAGAGAGGTCATGATAGACATTGAGCTTCTGAGCTCAATTGGGGACAGTCATGGGTGATGAATGTTTGCAACCTACTGCGAAGCCTCATACCGCAATATAAGGAACGTCAAATACTAAGAAAGGGCGGCCTATGAAAGAATTACTACTTTCAATAAGTACACTTAAACGGCTAATTGGGAATAGAAAAACTGTAAAAAGCCCTCTGAGAAAGCCCCCCTCTAACCTTTGATAGTAAGCTTTTCTGTAGTCTGCCTGTTGATGTATTTTCCGTTTGAACTGTGCACAACATGAAGAGACGGAACACTGGCGGCTTGTCACAATGCCCCCCGATGACATCACAATAGCGCTGCTGCCTAGAAAACAAGCTGCGCAGAAGAAGTTGTTCTTTGGGTGGGAGGGTGGGCTAGTGGAAGGAGGGGGCAATCTCTTTTTTTCCCGGGTGGTAGGGGGATGACAGGAGAAGGGAAGCGGGTGGTGAGAAAGGTACAGAGGGCAGGGTTTGGGGGCTGGGAAGGAAAGGGAAAAGATTAGGGTTTGGGGATGATGAAAGGGCTTTCTACGGGTAAGGATGGCAAAGGGTGGCAGTGACGGAAAGTCAGGCAACCTGTCCTGTCCGTCTTTTTGTATCGTGAATTGGAAAGACTGCAAGGGGGAGGGGAGTTGCTTGCGCCCTAAAGGAGGAGTTATTCAGATTCATTGCAGTGGGCGGCGGCTGCAAAACGCACCATTCTTCTTGTTTTGGCTCTGCAAAGCAGCCTTTTCAAGGGTTGGCTTGGGTGACAAAATGTCTTGTGTAGGCGTGGGTTTGTCTCCCTCTCGCTCTCTCTCCCTAAGATGTGTCCGGCATAGGCCAGGGTGCCACTCGAGGCCCAAACCAATTCTGGTTATCGCTTCTCGGCCTTTTGGCTAAGATCAAGTGTAGTATCTGTTCTTATCAGTTTAATATCTGATACGTCCCCTATCTGGGGACCATATATTAAATGGATTTTTAGAACAGGGAGATGGAAAAAGAGCTTGCTCTGTCCACTCCACGCATTGACCTGGTATTGCAGTACCTCCAGGAACGGTGCACCCCTTCTTAACCCAGTTTCCAAAAGCAGAACTCAATTCACCTGATTCATATTAGCCCGATTTAATGAATTGGAAGAAAGCATACGTCTTCATATGCACCTCAATTTGGCCCATTCACTTTTCACACTTCCTCCTTTTGTTTTTTATCTTTCACACTTTTGACTTTCTTTATTCATCCAAATAGCAAACTCATCACCACTCAACCTGACCAACTCGGCTATGTCCCCGTGCTGCAGTTCTCTGTCTTATCTAGATCATTTGCAATTGAATGGAATAGATCCCTTTTGGACAAAGTGGATTCACCTGCTGCTGCAGTGACCACAGGTGTGATAACATCTAGAATTGGCATCTGGTGCGATCTCTCCGCTTCCACTCCAAAGAAAGTTACCTGTTTATTCCTATCATGCATTGGTTTTTGGGGTTTTCTTTGAGTAATGATGATCTCTTTAGTAGTCTGTTGGCGCCCTCTCCTGGAGGAATAGTTTGCTTGCTCTTGGACATTCTAAAAGAGAGGTCATGATAGACATTGAGCTTCTGAGCTCAATTGGGGACAGTCATGGGTGATGAATGTTTGCAACCTACTGCGAAGCCTCATACCGCAATATAAGGAACGTCAAATACTAAGAAAGGGCGGCCTATGAAAGAATTACTACTTTCAATAAGTACACTTAAACGGCTAATTGGGAATAGAAAAACTGTAAAAAGCCCTCTGAGAAAGCCCCCCCTCTAACCTTTGATAGTAAGCTTTTCTGTAGTCTGCCTGTTGATGTATTTTCCGTTTGAACTGTGCACAACATGAAGAGACGGAACACTGGCGGCTTGTCACAATGCCCCCCGATGACATCACAATAGCGCTGCTGCCTAGAAAACAAGCTGCGCAGAAGAAGTTGTTCTTTGGGTGGGAGGGTGGGCTAGTGGAAGGAGGGGGCAATCTCTTTTTTTCCCGGGTGGTAGGGGGATGACAGGAGAAGGGAAGCGGGTGGTGAGAAAGGTACAGAGGGCAGGGTTTGGGGGCTGGGAAGGAAAGGGAAAAGATTAGGGTTTGGGGATGATGAAAGGGCTTTCTACGGGTAAGGATGGCAAAGGGTGGCAGTGACGGAAAGTCAGGCAACCTGTCCTGTCCGTCTTTTTGTATCGTGAATTGGAAAGACTGCAAGGGGGAGGGGAGTTGCTTGCGCCCTAAAGGAGGAGTTATTCAGATTCATTGCAGTGGGCGGCGGCTGCAAAACGCACCATTCTTCTTGTTTTGGCTCTGCAAAGCAGCCTTTTCAAGGGTTGGCTTGGGTGACAAAATGTCTTGTGTAGGCGTGGGTTTGTCTCCCTCTCGCTCTCTCTCCCTAAGATGTGTCCGGCATAGGCCAGGGTGCCACTCGAGGCCCAAACCAATTCTGGTTATCGCTTCTCGGCCTTTTGGCTAAGATCAAGTGTAGTATCTGTTCTTATCAGTTTAATATCTGATACGTCCCCTATCTGGGGACCATATATTAAATGGATTTTTAGAACAGGGAGATGGAAAAAGAGCTTGCTCTGTCCACTCCACGCATTGACCTGGTATTGCAGTACCTCCAGGAACGGTGCACCCCTTCTTAACCCAGTTTCCAAAAGCAGAACTCAATTCACCTGATTCATATTAGCCCGATTTAATGAATTGGAAGAAAGCATACGTCTTCATATGCACCTCAATTTGGCCCATTCACTTTTCACACTTCCTCCTTTTGTTTTTTATCTTTCACACTTTTGACTTTCTTTATTCATCCAAATAGCAAACTCATCACCACTCAACCTGACCAACTCGGCTATGTCCCCGTGCTGCAGTTCTCTGTCTTATCTAGATCATTTGCAATTGAATGGAATAGATCCCTTTTGGACAAAGTGGATTCACCTGCTGCTGCAGTGACCACAGGTGTGATAACATCTAGAATTGGCATCTGGTGCGATCTCTCCGCTTCCACTCCAAAGAAAGTTACCTGTTTATTCCTATCATGCATTGGTTTTTGGGGTTTTCTTTGAGTAATGATGATCTCTTTAGTAGTCTGTTGGCGCCCTCTCCTGGAGGAATAGTTTGCTTGCTCTTGGACATTCTAAAAGAGAGGTCATGATAGACATTGAGCTTCTGAGCTCAATTGGGGACAGTCATGGGTGATGAATGTTTGCAACCTACTGCGAAGCCTCATACCGCAATATAAGGAACGTCAAATACTAAGAAAGGGCGGCCTATGAAAGAATTACTACTTTCAATAAGTACACTTAAACGGCTAATTGGGAATAGAAAAACTGTAAAAAGCCCTCTGAGAAAGCCCCCCTCTAACCTTTGATAGTAAGCTTTTCTGTAGTCTGCCTGTTGATGTATTTTCCGTTTGAACTGTGCACAACATGAAGAGACGGAACACTGGCGGCTTGTCACAATGCCCCCCGATGACATCACAATAGCGCTGCTGCCTAGAAAACAAGCTGCGCAGAAGAAGTTGTTCTTTGGGTGGGAGGGTGGGCTAGTGGAAGGAGGGGGCAATCTCTTTTTTTCCCGGGTGGTAGGGGGATGACAGGAGAAGGGAAGCGGGTGGTGAGAAAGGTACAGAGGGCAGGGTTTGGGGGCTGGGAAGGAAAGGGAAAAGATTAGGGTTTGGGGATGATGAAAGGGCTTTCTACGGGTAAGGATGGCAAAGGGTGGCAGTGACGGAAAGTCAGGCAACCTGTCCTGTCCGTCTTTTTGTATCGTGAATTGGAAAGACTGCAAGGGGGAGGGGAGTTGCTTGCGCCCTAAAGGAGGAGTTATTCAGATTCATTGCAGTGGGCGGCGGCTGCAAAACGCACCATTCTTCTTGTTTTGGCTCTGCAAAGCAGCCTTTTCAAGGGTTGGCTTGGGTGACAAAATGTCTTGTGTAGGCGTGGGTTTGTCTCCCTCTCGCTCTCTCTCCCTAAGATGTGTCCGGCATAGGCCAGGGTGCCACTCGAGGCCCAAACCAATTCTGGTTATCGCTTCTCGGCCTTTTGGCTAAGATCAAGTGTAGTATCTGTTCTTATCAGTTTAATATCTGATACGTCCCCTATCTGGGGACCATATATTAAATGGATTTTTAGAACAGGGAGATGGAAAAAGAGCTTGCTCTGTCCACTCCACGCATTGACCTGGTATTGCAGTACCTCCAGGAACGGTGCACCCCTTCTTAACCCAGTTTCCAAAAGCAGAACTCAATTCACCTGATTCATATTAGCCCGATTTAATGAATTGGAAGAAAGCATACGTCTTCATATGCACCTCAATTTGGCCCATTCACTTTTCACACTTCCTCCTTTTGTTTTTTATCTTTCACACTTTTGACTTTCTTTATTCATCCAAATAGCAAACTCATCACCACTCAACCTGACCAACTCGGCTATGTCCCCGTGCTGCAGTTCTCTGTCTTATCTAGATCATTTGCAATTGAATGGAATAGATCCCTTTTGGACAAAGTGGATTCACCTGCTGCTGCAGTGACCACAGGTGTGATAACATCTAGAATTGGCATCTGGTGCGATCTCTCCGCTTCCACTCCAAAGAAAGTTACCTGTTTATTCCTATCATGCATTGGTTTTTGGGGTTTTCTTTGAGTAATGATGATCTCTTTAGTAGTCTGTTGGCGCCCTCTCCTGGAGGAATAGTTTGCTTGCTCTTGGACATTCTAAAAGAGAGGTCATGATAGACATTGAGCTTCTGAGCTCAATTGGGGACAGTCATGGGTGATGAATGTTTGCAACCTACTGCGAAGCCTCATACCGCAATATAAGGAACGTCAAATACTAAGAAAGGGCGGCCTATGAAAGAATTACTACTTTCAATAAGTACACTTAAACGGCTAATTGGGAATAGAAAAACTGTAAAAAGCCCTCTGAGAAAGCCCCCCTCTAACCTTTGATAGTAAGCTTTTCTGTAGTCTGCCTGTTGATGTATTTTCCGTTTGAACTGTGCACAACATGAAGAGACGGAACACTGGCGGCTTGTCACAATGCCCCCCGATGACATCACAATAGCGCTGCTGCCTAGAAAACAAGCTGCGCAGAAGAAGTTGTTCTTTGGGTGGGAGGGTGGGCTAGTGGAAGGAGGGGGCAATCTCTTTTTTTCCCGGGTGGTAGGGGGATGACAGGAGAAGGGAAGCGGGTGGTGAGAAAGGTACAGAGGGCAGGGTTTGGGGGCTGGGAAGGAAAGGGAAAAGATTAGGGTTTGGGGATGATGAAAGGGCTTTCTACGGGTAAGGATGGCAAAGGGTGGCAGTGACGGAAAGTCAGGCAACCTGTCCTGTCCGTCTTTTTGTATCGTGAATTGGAAAGACTGCAAGGGGGAGGGGAGTTGCTTGCGCCCTAAAGGAGGAGTTATTCAGATTCATTGCAGTGGGCGGCGGCTGCAAAACGCACCATTCTTCTTGTTTTGGCTCTGCAAAGCAGCCTTTTCAAGGGTTGGCTTGGGTGACAAAATGTCTTGTGTAGGCGTGGGTTTGTCTCCCTCTCGCTCTCTCTCCCTAAGATGTGTCCGGCATAGGCCAGGGTGCCACTCGAGGCCCAAACCAATTCTGGTTATCGCTTCTCGGCCTTTTGGCTAAGATCAAGTGTAGTATCTGTTCTTATCAGTTTAATATCTGATACGTCCCCTATCTGGGGACCATATATTAAATGGATTTTTAGAACAGGGAGATGGAAAAAGAGCTTGCTCTGTCCACTCCACGCATTGACCTGGTATTGCAGTACCTCCAGGAACGGTGCACCCCTTCTTAACCCAGTTTCCAAAAGCAGAACTCAATTCACCTGATTCATATTAGCCCGATTTAATGAATTGGAAGAAAGCATACGTCTTCATATGCACCTCAATTTGGCCCATTCACTTTTCACACTTCCTCCTTTTGTTTTTTATCTTTCACACTTTTGACTTTCTTTATTCATCCAAATAGCAAACTCATCACCACTCAACCTGACCAACTCGGCTATGTCCCCGTGCTGCAGTTCTCTGTCTTATCTAGATCATTTGCAATTGAATGGAATAGATCCCTTTTGGACAAAGTGGATTCACCTGCTGCTGCAGTGACCACAGGTGTGATAACATCTAGAATTGGCATCTGGTGCGATCTCTCCGCTTCCACTCCAAAGAAAGTTACCTGTTTATTCCTATCATGCATTGGTTTTTGGGGTTTTCTTTGAGTAATGATGATCTCTTTAGTAGTCTGTTGGCGCCCTCTCCTGGAGGAATAGTTTGCTTGCTCTTGGACATTCTAAAAGAGAGGTCATGATAGACATTGAGCTTCTGAGCTCAATTGGGGACAGTCATGGGTGATGAATGTTTGCAACCTACTGCGAAGCCTCATACCGCAATATAAGGAACGTCAAATACTAAGAAAGGGCGGCCTATGAAAGAATTACTACTTTCAATAAGTACACTTAAACGGCTAATTGGGAATAGAAAAACTGTAAAAAGCCCTCTGAGAAAGCCCCCCTCTAACCTTTGATAGTAAGCTTTTCTGTAGTCTGCCTGTTGATGTATTTTCCGTTTGAACTGTGCACAACATGAAGAGACGGAACACTGGCGGCTTGTCACAATGCCCCCCGATGACATCACAATAGCGCTGCTGCCTAGAAAACAAGCTGCGCAGAAGAAGTTGTTCTTTGGGTGGGAGGGTGGGCTAGTGGAAGGAGGGGGCAATCTCTTTTTTTCCCGGGTGGTAGGGGGATGACAGGAGAAGGGAAGCGGGTGGTGAGAAAGGTACAGAGGGCAGGGTTTGGGGGCTGGGAAGGAAAGGGAAAAGATTAGGGTTTGGGGATGATGAAAGGGCTTTCTACGGGTAAGGATGGCAAAGGGTGGCAGTGACGGAAAGTCAGGCAACCTGTCCTGTCCGTCTTTTTGTATCGTGAATTGGAAAGACTGCAAGGGGGAGGGGAGTTGCTTGCGCCCTAAAGGAGGAGTTATTCAGATTCATTGCAGTGGGCGGCGGCTGCAAAACGCACCATTCTTCTTGTTTTGGCTCTGCAAAGCAGCCTTTTCAAGGGTTGGCTTGGGTGACAAAATGTCTTGTGTAGGCGTGGGTTTGTCTCCCTCTCGCTCTCTCTCCCTAAGATGTGTCCGGCATAGGCCAGGGTGCCACTCGAGGCCCAAACCAATTCTGGTTATCGCTTCTCGGCCTTTTGGCTAAGATCAAGTGTAGTATCTGTTCTTATCAGTTTAATATCTGATACGTCCCCTATCTGGGGACCATATATTAAATGGATTTTTAGAACAGGGAGATGGAAAAAGAGCTTGCTCTGTCCACTCCACGCATTGACCTGGTATTGCAGTACCTCCAGGAACGGTGCACCCCTTCTTAACCCAGTTTCCAAAAGCAGAACTCAATTCACCTGATTCATATTAGCCCGATTTAATGAATTGGAAGAAAGCATACGTCTTCATATGCACCTCAATTTGGCCCATTCACTTTTCACACTTCCTCCTTTTGTTTTTTATCTTTCACACTTTTGACTTTCTTTATTCATCCAAATAGCAAACTCATCACCACTCAACCTGACCAACTCGGCTATGTCCCCGTGCTGCAGTTCTCTGTCTTATCTAGATCATTTGCAATTGAATGGAATAGATCCCTTTTGGACAAAGTGGATTCACCTGCTGCTGCAGTGACCACAGGTGTGATAACATCTAGAATTGGCATCTGGTGCGATCTCTCCGCTTCCACTCCAAAGAAAGTTACCTGTTTATTCCTATCATGCATTGGTTTTTGGGGTTTTCTTTGAGTAATGATGATCTCTTTAGTAGTCTGTTGGCGCCCTCTCCTGGAGGAATAGTTTGCTTGCTCTTGGACATTCTAAAAGAGAGGTCATGATAGACATTGAGCTTCTGAGCTCAATTGGGGACAGTCATGGGTGATGAATGTTTGCAACCTACTGCGAAGCCTCATACCGCAATATAAGGAACGTCAAATACTAAGAAAGGGCGGCCTATGAAAGAATTACTACTTTCAATAAGTACACTTAAACGGCTAATTGGGAATAGAAAAACTGTAAAAAGCCCTCTGAGAAAGCCCCCCTCTAACCTTTGATAGTAAGCTTTTCTGTAGTCTGCCTGTTGATGTATTTTCCGTTTGAACTGTGCACAACATGAAGAGACGGAACACTGGCGGCTTGTCACAATGCCCCCCGATGACATCACAATAGCGCTGCTGCCTAGAAAACAAGCTGCGCAGAAGAAGTTGTTCTTTGGGTGGGAGGGTGGGCTAGTGGAAGGAGGGGGCAATCTCTTTTTTTCCCGGGTGGTAGGGGGATGACAGGAGAAGGGAAGCGGGTGGTGAGAAAGGTACAGAGGGCAGGGTTTGGGGGCTGGGAAGGAAAGGGAAAAGATTAGGGTTTGGGGATGATGAAAGGGCTTTCTACGGGTAAGGATGGCAAAGGGTGGCAGTGACGGAAAGTCAGGCAACCTGTCCTGTCCGTCTTTTTGTATCGTGAATTGGAAAGACTGCAAGGGGGAGGGGAGTTGCTTGCGCCCTAAAGGAGGAGTTATTCAGATTCATTGCAGTGGGCGGCGGCTGCAAAACGCACCATTCTTCTTGTTTTGGCTCTGCAAAGCAGCCTTTTCAAGGGTTGGCTTGGGTGACAAAATGTCTTGTGTAGGCGTGGGTTTGTCTCCCTCTCGCTCTCTCTCCCTAAGATGTGTCCGGCATAGGCCAGGGTGCCACTCGAGGCCCAAACCAATTCTGGTTATCGCTTCTCGGCCTTTTGGCTAAGATCAAGTGTAGTATCTGTTCTTATCAGTTTAATATCTGATACGTCCCCTATCTGGGGACCATATATTAAATGGATTTTTAGAACAGGGAGATGGAAAAAGAGCTTGCTCTGTCCACTCCACGCATTGACCTGGTATTGCAGTACCTCCAGGAACGGTGCACCCCTTCTTAACCCAGTTTCCAAAAGCAGAACTCAATTCACCTGATTCATATTAGCCCGATTTAATGAATTGGAAGAAAGCATACGTCTTCATATGCACCTCAATTTGGCCCATTCACTTTTCACACTTCCTCCTTTTGTTTTTTATCTTTCACACTTTTGACTTTCTTTATTCATCCAAATAGCAAACTCATCACCACTCAACCTGACCAACTCGGCTATGTCCCCGTGCTGCAGTTCTCTGTCTTATCTAGATCATTTGCAATTGAATGGAATAGATCCCTTTTGGACAAAGTGGATTCACCTGCTGCTGCAGTGACCACAGGTGTGATAACATCTAGAATTGGCATCTGGTGCGATCTCTCCGCTTCCACTCCAAAGAAAGTTACCTGTTTATTCCTATCATGCATTGGTTTTTGGGGTTTTCTTTGAGTAATGATGATCTCTTTAGTAGTCTGTTGGCGCCCTCTCCTGGAGGAATAGTTTGCTTGCTCTTGGACATTCTAAAAGAGAGGTCATGATAGACATTGAGCTTCTGAGCTCAATTGGGGACAGTCATGGGTGATGAATGTTTGCAACCTACTGCGAAGCCTCATACCGCAATATAAGGAACGTCAAATACTAAGAAAGGGCGGCCTATGAAAGAATTACTACTTTCAATAAGTACACTTAAACGGCTAATTGGGAATAGAAAAACTGTAAAAAGCCCTCTGAGAAAGCCCCCCTCTAACCTTTGATAGTAAGCTTTTCTGTAGTCTGCCTGTTGATGTATTTTCCGTTTGAACTGTGCACAACATGAAGAGACGGAACACTGGCGGCTTGTCACAATGCCCCCCGATGACATCACAATAGCGCTGCTGCCTAGAAAACAAGCTGCGCAGAAGAAGTTGTTCTTTGGGTGGGAGGGTGGGCTAGTGGAAGGAGGGGGCAATCTCTTTTTTTCCCGGGTGGTAGGGGGATGACAGGAGAAGGGAAGCGGGTGGTGAGAAAGGTACAGAGGGCAGGGTTTGGGGGCTGGGAAGGAAAGGGAAAAGATTAGGGTTTGGGGATGATGAAAGGGCTTTCTACGGGTAAGGATGGCAAAGGGTGGCAGTGACGGAAAGTCAGGCAACCTGTCCTGTCCGTCTTTTTGTATCGTGAATTGGAAAGACTGCAAGGGGGAGGGGAGTTGCTTGCGCCCTAAAGGAGGAGTTATTCAGATTCATTGCAGTGGGCGGCGGCTGCAAAACGCACCATTCTTCTTGTTTTGGCTCTGCAAAGCAGCCTTTTCAAGGGTTGGCTTGGGTGACAAAATGTCTTGTGTAGGCGTGGGTTTGTCTCCCTCTCGCTCTCTCTCCCTAAGATGTGTCCGGCATAGGCCAGGGTGCCACTCGAGGCCCAAACCAATTCTGGTTATCGCTTCTCGGCCTTTTGGCTAAGATCAAGTGTAGTATCTGTTCTTATCAGTTTAATATCTGATACGTCCCCTATCTGGGGACCATATATTAAATGGATTTTTAGAACAGGGAGATGGAAAAAGAGCTTGCTCTGTCCACTCCACGCATTGACCTGGTATTGCAGTACCTCCAGGAACGGTGCACCCCTTCTTAACCCAGTTTCCAAAAGCAGAACTCAATTCACCTGATTCATATTAGCCCGATTTAATGAATTGGAAGAAAGCATACGTCTTCATATGCACCTCAATTTGGCCCATTCACTTTTCACACTTCCTCCTTTTGTTTTTTATCTTTCACACTTTTGACTTTCTTTATTCATCCAAATAGCAAACTCATCAACACTCAACCTGACCAACTCGGCTATGTCCCCGTGCTGCAGTTCTCTGTCTTATCTAGATCATTTGCAATTGAATGGAATAGATCCCTTTTGGACAAAGTGGATTCACCTGCTGCTGCAGTGACCACAGGTGTGATAACATCTAGAATTGGCATCTGGTGCGATCTCTCCGCTTCCACTCCAAAGAAAGTTACCTGTTTATTCCTATCATGCATTGGTTTTTGGGGTTTTCTTTGAGTAATGATGATCTCTTTAGTAGTCTGTTGGCGCCCTCTCCTGGAGGAATAGTTTGCTTGCTCTTGGACATTCTAAAAGAGAGGTCATGATAGACATTGAGCTTCTGAGCTCAATTGGGGACAGTCATGGGTGATGAATGTTTGCAACCTACTGCGAAGCCTCATACCGCAATATAAGGAACGTCAAATACTAAGAAAGGGCGGCCTATGAAAGAATTACTACTTTCAATAAGTACACTTAAACGGCTAATTGGGAATAGAAAAACTGTAAAAAGCCCTCTGAGAAAGCCCCCCTCTAACCTTTGATAGTAAGCTTTTCTGTAGTCTGCCTGTTGATGTATTTTCCGTTTGAACTGTGCACAACATGAAGAGACGGAACACTGGCGGCTTGTCACAATGCCCCCCGATGACATCACAATAGCGCTGCTGCCTAGAAAACAAGCTGCGCAGAAGAAGTTGTTCTTTGGGTGGGAGGGTGGGCTAGTGGAAGGAGGGGGCAATCTCTTTTTTTCCCGGGTGGTAGGGGGATGACAGGAGAAGGGAAGCGGGTGGTGAGAAAGGTACAGAGGGCAGGGTTTGGGGGCTGGGAAGGAAAGGGAAAAGATTAGGGTTTGGGGATGATGAAAGGGCTTTCTACGGGTAAGGATGGCAAAGGGTGGCAGTGACGGAAAGTCAGGCAACCTGTCCTGTCCGTCTTTTTGTATCGTGAATTGGAAAGACTGCAAGGGGGAGGGGAGTTGCTTGCGCCCTAAAGGAGGAGTTATTCAGATTCATTGCAGTGGGCGGCGGCTGCAAAACGCACCATTCTTCTTGTTTTTGCTCTGCAAAGCAGCCTTTTCAAGGGTTGGCTTGGGTGACAAAATGTCTTGTGTAGGCGTGGGTTTGTCTCCCTCTCGCTCTCTCTCCCTAAGATGTGTCCGGCATAGGCCAGGGTGCCACTCGAGGCCCAAACCAATTCTGGTTATCGCTTCTCGGCCTTTTGGCTAAGATCAAGTGTAGTATCTGTTCTTATCAGTTTAATATCTGATACGTCCCCTATCTGGGGACCATATATTAAATGGATTTTTAGAACAGGGAGATGGAAAAAGAGCTTGCTCTGTCCACTCCACGCATTGACCTGGTATTGCAGTACCTCCAGGAACGGTGCACCCCTTCTTAACCCAGTTTCCAAAAGCAGAACTCAATTCACCTGATTCATATTAGCCCGATTTAATGAATTGGAAGAAAGCATACGTCTTCATATGCACCTCAATTTGGCCCATTCACTTTTCACACTTCCTCCTTTTGTTTTTTATCTTTCACACTTTTGACTTTCTTTATTCATCCAAATAGCAAACTCATCACCACTCAACCTGACCAACTCGGCTATGTCCCCGTGCTGCAGTTCTCTGTCTTATCTAGATCATTTGCAATTGAATGGAATAGATCCCTTTTGGACAAAGTGGATTCACCTGCTGCTGCAGTGACCACAGGTGTGATAACATCTAGAATTGGCATCTGGTGCGATCTCTCCGCTTCCACTCCAAAGAAAGTTACCTGTTTATTCCTATCATGCATTGGTTTTTGGGGTTTTCTTTGAGTAATGATGATCTCTTTAGTAGTCTGTTGGCGCCCTCTCCTGGAGGAATAGTTTGCTTGCTCTTGGACATTCTAAAAGAGAGGTCATGATAGACATTGAGCTTCTGAGCTCAATTGGGGACAGTCATGGGTGATGAATGTTTGCAACCTACTGCGAAGCCTCATACCGCAATATAAGGAACGTCAAATACTAAGAAAGGGCGGCCTATGAAAGAATTACTACTTTCAATAAGTACACTTAAACGGCTAATTGGGAATAGAAAAACTGTAAAAAGCCCTCTGAGAAAGCCCCCCTCTAACCTTTGATAGTAAGCTTTTCTGTAGTCTGCCTGTTGATGTATTTTCCGTTTGAACTGTGCACAACATGAAGAGACGGAACACTGGCGGCTTGTCACAATGCCCCCCGATGACATCACAATAGCGCTGCTGCCTAGAAAACAAGCTGCGCAGAAGAAGTTGTTCTTTGGGTGGGAGGGTGGGCTAGTGGAAGGAGGGGGCAATCTCTTTTTTTCCCGGGTGGTAGGGGGATGACAGGAGAAGGGAAGCGGGTGGTGAGAAAGGTACAGAGGGCAGGGTTTGGGGGCTGGGAAGGAAAGGGAAAAGATTAGGGTTTGGGGATGATGAAAGGGCTTTCTACGGGTAAGGATGGCAAAGGGTGGCAGTGACGGAAAGTCAGGCAACCTGTCCTGTCCGTCTTTTTGTATCGTGAATTGGAAAGACTGCAAGGGGGAGGGGAGTTGCTTGCGCCCTAAAGGAGGAGTTATTCAGATTCATTGCAGTGGGCGGCGGCTGCAAAACGCACCATTCTTCTTGTTTTGGCTCTGCAAAGCAGCCTTTTCAAGGGTTGGCTTGGGTGACAAAATGTCTTGTGTAGGCGTGGGTTTGTCTCCCTCTCGCTCTCTCTCCCTAAGATGTGTCCGGCATAGGCCAGGGTGCCACTCGAGGCCCAAACCAATTCTGGTTATCGCTTCTCGGCCTTTTGGCTAAGATCAAGTGTAGTATCTGTTCTTATCAGTTTAATATCTGATACGTCCCCTATCTGGGGACCATATATTAAATGGATTTTTAGAACAGGGAGATGGAAAAAGAGCTTGCTCTGTCCACTCCACGCATTGACCTGGTATTGCAGTACCTCCAGGAACGGTGCACCCCTTCTTAACCCAGTTTCCAAAAGCAGAACTCAATTCACCTGATTCATATTAGCCCGATTTAATGAATTGGAAGAAAGCATACGTCTTCATATGCACCTCAATTTGGCCCATTCACTTTTCACACTTCCTCCTTTTGTTTTTTATCTTTCACACTTTTGACTTTCTTTATTCATCCAAATAGCAAACTCATCACCACTCAACCTGACCAACTCGGCTATGTCCCCGTGCTGCAGTTCTCTGTCTTATCTAGATCATTTGCAATTGAATGGAATAGATCCCTTTTGGACAAAGTGGATTCACCTGCTGCTGCAGTGACCACAGGTGTGATAAGATCTAGAATTGGCATCTGGTGCGATCTCTCCGCTTCCACTCCAAAGAAAGTTACCTGTTTATTCCTATCATGCATTGGTTTTTGGGGTTTTCTTTGAGTAATGATGATCTCTTTAGTAGTCTGTTGGCGCCCTCTCCTGGAGGAATAGTTTGCTTGCTCTTGGACATTCTAAAAGAGAGGTCATGATAGACATTGAGCTTCTGAGCTCAATTGGGGACAGTCATGGGTGATGAATGTTTGCAACCTACTGCGAAGCCTCATACCGCAATATAAGGAACGTCAAATACTAAGAAAGGGCGGCCTATGAAAGAATTACTACTTTCAATAAGTACACTTAAACGGCTAATTGGGAATAGAAAAACTGTAAAAAGCCCTCTGAGAAAGCCCCCCTCTAACCTTTGATAGTAAGCTTTTCTGTAGTCTGCCTGTTGATGTATTTTCCGTTTGAACTGTGCACAACATGAAGAGACGGAACACTGGCGGCTTGTCACAATGCCCCCCGATGACATCACAATAGCGCTGCTGCCTAGAAAATAAGCTGCGCAGAAGAAGTTGTTCTTTGGGTGGGAGGGTGGGCTAGTGGAAGGAGGGGGCAATCTCTTTTTTTCCCGGGTGGTAGGGGGATGACAGGAGAAGGGAAGCGGGTGGTGAGAAAGGTACAGAGGGCAGGGTTTGGGGGCTGGGAAGGAAAGGGAAAAGATTAGGGTTTGGGGATGATGAAAGGGCTTTCTACGGGTAAGGATGGCAAAGGGTGGCAGTGACGGAAAGTCAGGCAACCTGTCCTGTCCGTCTTTTTGTATCGTGAATTGGAAAGACTGCAAGGGGGAGGGGAGTTGCTTGCGCCCTAAAGGAGGAGTTATTCAGATTCATTGCAGTGGGCGGCGGCTGCAAAACGCACCATTCTTCTTGTTTTTGCTCTGCAAAGCAGCCTTTTCAAGGGTTGGCTTGGGTGACAAAATGTCTTGTGTAGGCGTGGGTTTGTCTCCCTCTCGCTCTCTCTCCCTAAGATGTGTCCGGCATAGGCCAGGGTGCCACTCGAGGCCCAAACCAATTCTGGTTATCGCTTCTCGGCCTTTTGGCTAAGATCATGTGTAGTGTTGTTCGAAGAGGTGGTTTAAGCTCCAGGCCACCTTAGTACAATGATACAATGCACACTGGAAGGTTGCGCTTGCTAGTACTCTGGGTGGATAGTATATTCATCTAGAGGAAAACATGGCCCTACCAGGATCAAGGCTATTAGACTGAGTAAGGGTGGGGGGCTATGGTACAACGTGCCCCAGGACTGACGACCCTGGAGTGAGTCTGAGCTTGTTGGCTTGGGACCCCGGCAAGCCTTGGGCTCTGTAGCACACCGTACCTTGCCTTTTCATACTTTTTGAGCATATTACCCTATCCCGGCCTTCTGGCTAGGAAGGGAAATTTTTATAATCCCGGTCGGAGGTCTGGTCAGCTTTGGGCTGAGAAACTAACACCCGGTTGGAGGTCCGGGTCAGCTTCGGCTGAGAAACCAACACCCGGTTGGAGGTCTGGGTCAGCTTCGGCTGAGAAACCAACACCCGGTTGGAGGTCCGGTTAGCCTTGGGCTGAGAAACCAACACCGGTTGACGGTCCGGGCAGTTTCGGCTGCGAAACCAACAACTAGTAGCTCTCTACTCCACTTGGGTAAGATGCCTGGGTGGACGCTGGGAGCAACGACAAGGCTCAACCAGGCTTCGGCTTGGGGGAGCACCGAAGATCCCTGACCCTTGCTGTGGCCTTCTGGCTCGGAGGGACGGGGTTGATTTTTGGGGACCCTCTCCTCACGGTGGGGTCCACACGAATCCTAGCCTTTGCACTGTTTTTGGTGTGACTTCGGTCATGCATTTTTTGTGGTGCTTTGGAAAGCTTCATTAAATCAAAAAATCTGTTCTTATCAGTTTAATATCTGATACGTCCCCTATCTGGGGACCATATATTAAATGGATTTTTAGAACAGGGAGATGGAAAAAGAGCTTGCTCTGTCCACTCCACGCATTGACCTGGTATTGCAGTACCTCCAGGAACGGTGCACCCCTTCTTAACCCAGTTTCCAAAAGCAGAACTCAATTCACCTGATTCATATTAGCCCGATTTAATGAATTGGAAGAAAGCATACGTCTTCATATGCACCTCAATTTGGCCCATTCACTTTTCACACTTCCTCCTTTTGTTTTTTATCTTTCACACTTTTGACTTTCTTTATTCATCCAAATAGCAAACTCATCACCACTCAACCTGACCAACTCGGCTATGTCCCCGTGCTGCAGTTCTCTGTCTTATCTAGATCATTTGCAATTGAATGGAATAGATCCCTTTTGGACAAAGTGGATTCACCTGCTGCTGCAGTGACCACAGGTGTGATAAGATCTAGAATTGGCATCTGGTGCGATCTCTCCGCTTCCACTCCAAAGAAAGTTACCTGTTTATTCCTATCATGCATTGGTTTTTGGGGTTTTCTTTGAGTAATGATGATCTCTTTAGTAGTCTGTTGGCGCCCTCTCCTGGAGGAATAGTTTGCTTGCTCTTGGACATTCTAAAAGAGAGGTCATGATAGACATTGAGCTTCTGAGCTCAATTGGGGACAGTCATGGGTGATGAATGTTTGCAACCTACTGCGAAGCCTCATACCGCAATATAAGGAACGTCAAATACTAAGAAAGGGCGGCCTATGAAAGAATTACTACTTTCAATAAGTACACTTAAACGGCTAATTGGGAATAGAAAAACTGTAAAAAGCCCTCTGAGAAAGCCCCCCTCTAACCTTTGATAGTAAGCTTTTCTGTAGTCTGCCTGTTGATGTATTTTCCGTTTGAACTGTGCACAACATGAAGAGACGGAACACTGGCGGCTTGTCACAATGCCCCCCGATGACATCACAATAGCGCTGCTGCCTAGAAAACAAGCTGCGCAGAAGAAGTTGTTCTTTGGGTGGGAGGGTGGGCTAGTGGAAGGAGGGGGCAATCTCTTTTTTTCCCGGGTGGTAGGGGGATGACAGGAGAAGGGAAGCGGGTGGTGAGAAAGGTACAGAGGGCAGGGTTTGGGGGCTGGGAAGGAAAGGGAAAAGATTAGGGTTTGGGGATGATGAAAGGGCTTTCTACGGGTAAGGATGGCAAAGGGTGGCAGTGACGGAAAGTCAGGCAACCTGTCCTGTCCGTCTTTTTGTATCGTGAATTGGAAAGACTGCAAGGGGGAGGGGAGTTGCTTGCGCCCTAAAGGAGGAGTTATTCAGATTCATTGCAGTGGGCGGCGGCTGCAAAACGCACCATTCTTCTTGTTTTTGCTCTGCAAAGCAGCCTTTTCAAGGGTTGGCTTGGGTGACAAAATGTCTTGTGTAGGCGTGGGTTTGTCTCCCTCTCGCTCTCTCTCCCTAAGATGTGTCCGGCATAGGCCAGGGTGCCACTCGAGGCCCAAACCAATTCTGGTTATCGCTTCTCGGCCTTTTGGCTAAGATCAAGTGTAGTATCTGTTCTTATCAGTTTAATATCTGATACGTCCCCTATCTGGGGACCATATATTAAATGGATTTTTAGAACAGGGAGATGGAAAAAGAGCTTGCTCTGTCCACTCCACGCATTGACCTGGTATTGCAGTACCTCCAGGAACGGTGCACCCCTTCTTAACCCAGTTTCCAAAAGCAGAACTCAATTCACCTGATTCATATTAGCCCGATTTAATGAATTGGAAGAAAGCATACGTCTTCATATGCACCTCAATTTGGCCCATTCACTTTTCACACTTCCTCCTTTTGTTTTTTATCTTTCACACTTTTGACTTTCTTTATTCATCCAAATAGCAAACTCATCACCACTCAACCTGACCAACTCGGCTATGTCCCCGTGCTGCAGTTCTCTGTCTTATCTAGATCATTTGCAATTGAATGGAATAGATCCCTTTTGGACAAAGTGGATTCACCTGCTGCTGCAGTGACCACAGGTGTGATAAGATCTAGAATTGGCATCTGGTGCGATCTCTCCGCTTCCACTCCAAAGAAAGTTACCTGTTTATTCCTATCATGCATTGGTTTTTGGGGTTTTCTTTGAGTAATGATGATCTCTTTAGTAGTCTGTTGGCGCCCTCTCCTGGAGGAATAGTTTGCTTGCTCTTGGACATTCTAAAAGAGAGGTCATGATAGACATTGAGCTTCTGAGCTCAATTGGGGACAGTCATGGGTGATGAATGTTTGCAACCTACTGCGAAGCCTCATACCGCAATATAAGGAACGTCAAATACTAAGAAAGGGCGGCCTATGAAAGAATTACTACTTTCAATAAGTACACTTAAACGGCTAATTGGGAATAGAAAAACTGTAAAAAGCCCTCTGAGAAAGCCCCCCTCTAACCTTTGATAGTAAGCTTTTCTGTAGTCTGCCTGTTGATGTATTTTCCGTTTGAACTGTGCACAACATGAAGAGACGGAACACTGGCGGCTTGTCACAATGCCCCCCGATGACATCACAATAGCGCTGCTGCCTAGAAAACAAGCTGCGCAGAAGAAGTTGTTCTTTGGGTGGGAGGGTGGGCTAGTGGAAGGAGGGGGCAATCTCTTTTTTTCCCGGGTGGTAGGGGGATGACAGGAGAAGGGAAGCGGGTGGTGAGAAAGGTACAGAGGGCAGGGTTTGGGGGCTGGGAAGGAAAGGGAAAAGATTAGGGTTTGGGGATGATGAAAGGGCTTTCTACGGGTAAGGATGGCAAAGGGTGGCAGTGACGGAAAGTCAGGCAACCTGTCCTGTCCGTCTTTTTGTATCGTGAATTGGAAAGACTGCAAGGGGGAGGGGAGTTGCTTGCGCCCTAAAGGAGGAGTTATTCAGATTCATTGCAGTGGGCGGCGGCTGCAAAACGCACCATTCTTCTTGTTTTTGCTCTGCAAAGCAGCCTTTTCAAGGGTTGGCTTGGGTGACAAAATGTCTTGTGTAGGCGTGGGTTTGTCTCCCTCTCGCTCTCTCTCCCTAAGATGTGTCCGGCATAGGCCAGGGTGCCACTCGAGGCCCAAACCAATTCTGGTTATCGCTTCTCGGCCTTTTGGCTAAGATCAAGTGTAGTATCTGTTCTTATCAGTTTAATATCTGATACGTCCCCTATCTGGGGACCATATATTAAATGGATTTTTAGAACAGGGAGATGGAAAAAGAGCTTGCTCTGTCCACTCCACGCATTGACCTGGTATTGCAGTACCTCCAGGAACGGTGCACCCCTTCTTAACCCAGTTTCCAAAAGCAGAACTCAATTCACCTGATTCATATTAGCCCGATTTAATGAATTGGAAGAAAGCATACGTCTTCATATGCACCTCAATTTGGCCCATTCACTTTTCACACTTCCTCCTTTTGTTTTTTATCTTTCACACTTTTGACTTTCTTTATTCATCCAAATAGCAAACTCATCACCACTCAACCTGACCAACTCGGCTATGTCCCCGTGCTGCAGTTCTCTGTCTTATCTAGATCATTTGCAATTGAATGGAATAGATCCCTTTTGGACAAAGTGGATTCACCTGCTGCTGCAGTGACCACAGGTGTGATAAGATCTAGAATTGGCATCTGGTGCGATCTCTCCGCTTCCACTCCAAAGAAAGTTACCTGTTTATTCCTATCATGCATTGGTTTTTGGGGTTTTCTTTGAGTAATGATGATCTCTTTAGTAGTCTGTTGGCGCCCTCTCCTGGAGGAATAGTTTGCTTGCTCTTGGACATTCTAAAAGAGAGGTCATGATAGACATTGAGCTTCTGAGCTCAATTGGGGACAGTCATGGGTGATGAATGTTTGCAACCTACTGCGAAGCCTCATACCGCAATATAAGGAACGTCAAATACTAAGAAAGGGCGGCCTATGAAAGAATTACTACTTTCAATAAGTACACTTAAACGGCTAATTGGGAATAGAAAAACTGTAAAAAGCCCTCTGAGAAAGCCCCCCTCTAACCTTTGATAGTAAGCTTTTCTGTAGTCTGCCTGTTGATGTATTTTCCGTTTGAACTGTGCACAACATGAAGAGACGGAACACTGGCGGCTTGTCACAATGCCCCCCGATGACATCACAATAGCGCTGCTGCCTAGAAAACAAGCTGCGCAGAAGAAGTTGTTCTTTGGGTGGGAGGGTGGGCTAGTGGAAGGAGGGGGCAATCTCTTTTTTTCCCGGGTGGTAGGGGGATGACAGGAGAAGGGAAGCGGGTGGTGAGAAAGGTACAGAGGGCAGGGTTTGGGGGCTGGGAAGGAAAGGGAAAAGATTAGGGTTTGGGGATGATGAAAGGGCTTTCTACGGGTAAGGATGGCAAAGGGTGGCAGTGACGGAAAGTCAGGCAACCTGTCCTGTCCGTCTTTTTGTATCGTGAATTGGAAAGACTGCAAGGGGGAGGGGAGTTGCTTGCGCCCTAAAGGAGGAGTTATTCAGATTCATTGCAGTGGGCGGCGGCTGCAAAACGCACCATTCTTCTTGTTTTTGCTCTGCAAAGCAGCCTTTTCAAGGGTTGGCTTGGGTGACAAAATGTCTTGTGTAGGCGTGGGTTTGTCTCCCTCTCGCTCTCTCTCCCTAAGATGTGTCCGGCATAGGCCAGGGTGCCACTCGAGGCCCAAACCAATTCTGGTTATCGCTTCTCGGCCTTTTGGCTAAGATCAAGTGTAGTATCTGTTCTTATCAGTTTAATATCTGATACGTCCCCTATCTGGGGACCATATATTAAATGGATTTTTAGAACAGGGAGATGGAAAAAGAGCTTGCTCTGTCCACTCCACGCATTGACCTGGTATTGCAGTACCTCCAGGAACGGTGCACCCCTTCTTAACCCAGTTTCCAAAAGCAGAACTCAATTCACCTGATTCATATTAGCCCGATTTAATGAATTGGAAGAAAGCATACGTCTTCATATGCACCTCAATTTGGCCCATTCACTTTTCACACTTCCTCCTTTTGTTTTTTATCTTTCACACTTTTGACTTTCTTTATTCATCCAAATAGCAAACTCATCACCACTCAACCTGACCAACTCGGCTATGTCCCCGTGCTGCAGTTCTCTGTCTTATCTAGATCATTTGCAATTGAATGGAATAGATCCCTTTTGGACAAAGTGGATTCACCTGCTGCTGCAGTGACCACAGGTGTGATAAGATCTAGAATTGGCATCTGGTGCGATCTCTCCGCTTCCACTCCAAAGAAAGTTACCTGTTTATTCCTATCATGCATTGGTTTTTGGGGTTTTCTTTGAGTAATGATGATCTCTTTAGTAGTCTGTTGGCGCCCTCTCCTGGAGGAATAGTTTGCTTGCTCTTGGACATTCTAAAAGAGAGGTCATGATAGACATTGAGCTTCTGAGCTCAATTGGGGACAGTCATGGGTGATGAATGTTTGCAACCTACTGCGAAGCCTCATACCGCAATATAAGGAACGTCAAATACTAAGAAAGGGCGGCCTATGAAAGAATTACTACTTTCAATAAGTACACTTAAACGGCTAATTGGGAATAGAAAAACTGTAAAAAGCCCTCTGAGAAAGCCCCCCTCTAACCTTTGATAGTAAGCTTTTCTGTAGTCTGCCTGTTGATGTATTTTCCGTTTGAACTGTGCACAACATGAAGAGACGGAACACTGGCGGCTTGTCACAATGCCCCCCGATGACATCACAATAGCGCTGCTGCCTAGAAAACAAGCTGCGCAGAAGAAGTTGTTCTTTGGGTGGGAGGGTGGGCTAGTGGAAGGAGGGGGCAATCTCTTTTTTTCCCGGGTGGTAGGGGGATGACAGGAGAAGGGAAGCGGGTGGTGAGAAAGGTACAGAGGGCAGGGTTTGGGGGCTGGGAAGGAAAGGGAAAAGATTAGGGTTTGGGGATGATGAAAGGGCTTTCTACGGGTAAGGATGGCAAAGGGTGGCAGTGACGGAAAGTCAGGCAACCTGTCCTGTCCGTCTTTTTGTATCGTGAATTGGAAAGACTGCAAGGGGGAGGGGAGTTGCTTGCGCCCTAAAGGAGGAGTTATTCAGATTCATTGCAGTGGGCGGCGGCTGCAAAACGCACCATTCTTCTTGTTTTTGCTCTGCAAAGCAGCCTTTTCAAGGGTTGGCTTGGGTGACAAAATGTCTTGTGTAGGCGTGGGTTTGTCTCCCTCTCGCTCTCTCTCCCTAAGATGTGTCCGGCATAGGCCAGGGTGCCACTCGAGGCCCAAACCAATTCTGGTTATCGCTTCTCGGCCTTTTGGCTAAGATCAAGTGTAGTATCTGTTCTTATCAGTTTAATATCTGATACGTCCCCTATCTGGGGACCATATATTAAATGGATTTTTAGAACAGGGAGATGGAAAAAGAGCTTGCTCTGTCCACTCCACGCATTGACCTGGTATTGCAGTACCTCCAGGAACGGTGCACCCCTTCTTAACCCAGTTTCCAAAAGCAGAACTCAATTCACCTGATTCATATTAGCCCGATTTAATGAATTGGAAGAAAGCATACGTCTTCATATGCACCTCAATTTGGCCCATTCACTTTTCACACTTCCTCCTTTTGTTTTTTATCTTTCACACTTTTGACTTTCTTTATTCATCCAAATAGCAAACTCATCACCACTCAACCTGACCAACTCGGCTATGTCCCCGTGCTGCAGTTCTCTGTCTTATCTAGATCATTTGCAATTGAATGGAATAGATCCCTTTTGGACAAAGTGGATTCACCTGCTGCTGCAGTGACCACAGGTGTGATAAGATCTAGAATTGGCATCTGGTGCGATCTCTCCGCTTCCACTCCAAAGAAAGTTACCTGTTTATTCCTATCATGCATTGGTTTTTGGGGTTTTCTTTGAGTAATGATGATCTCTTTAGTAGTCTGTTGGCGCCCTCTCCTGGAGGAATAGTTTGCTTGCTCTTGGACATTCTAAAAGAGAGGTCATGATAGACATTGAGCTTCTGAGCTCAATTGGGGACAGTCATGGGTGATGAATGTTTGCAACCTACTGCGAAGCCTCATACCGCAATATAAGGAACGTCAAATACTAAGAAAGGGCGGCCTATGAAAGAATTACTACTTTCAATAAGTACACTTAAACGGCTAATTGGGAATAGAAAAACTGTAAAAAGCCCTCTGAGAAAGCCCCCCTCTAACCTTTGATAGTAAGCTTTTCTGTAGTCTGCCTGTTGATGTATTTTCCGTTTGAACTGTGCACAACATGAAGAGACGGAACACTGGCGGCTTGTCACAATGCCCCCCGATGACATCACAATAGCGCTGCTGCCTAGAAAACAAGCTGCGCAGAAGAAGTTGTTCTTTGGGTGGGAGGGTGGGCTAGTGGAAGGAGGGGGCAATCTCTTTTTTTCCCGGGTGGTAGGGGGATGACAGGAGAAGGGAAGCGGGTGGTGAGAAAGGTACAGAGGGCAGGGTTTGGGGGCTGGGAAGGAAAGGGAAAAGATTAGGGTTTGGGGATGATGAAAGGGCTTTCTACGGGTAAGGATGGCAAAGGGTGGCAGTGACGGAAAGTCAGGCAACCTGTCCTGTCCGTCTTTTTGTATCGTGAATTGGAAAGACTGCAAGGGGGAGGGGAGTTGCTTGCGCCCTAAAGGAGGAGTTATTCAGATTCATTGCAGTGGGCGGCGGCTGCAAAACGCACCATTCTTCTTGTTTTTGCTCTGCAAAGCAGCCTTTTCAAGGGTTGGCTTGGGTGACAAAATGTCTTGTGTAGGCGTGGGTTTGTCTCCCTCTCGCTCTCTCTCCCTAAGATGTGTCCGGCATAGGCCAGGGTGCCACTCGAGGCCCAAACCAATTCTGGTTATCGCTTCTCGGCCTTTTGGCTAAGATCAAGTGTAGTATCTGTTCTTATCAGTTTAATATCTGATACGTCCCCTATCTGGGGACCATATATTAAATGGATTTTTAGAACAGGGAGATGGAAAAAGAGCTTGCTCTGTCCACTCCACGCATTGACCTGGTATTGCAGTACCTCCAGGAACGGTGCACCCCTTCTTAACCCAGTTTCCAAAAGCAGAACTCAATTCACCTGATTCATATTAGCCCGATTTAATGAATTGGAAGAAAGCATACGTCTTCATATGCACCTCAATTTGGCCCATTCACTTTTCACACTTCCTCCTTTTGTTTTTTATCTTTCACACTTTTGACTTTCTTTATTCATCCAAATAGCAAACTCATCACCACTCAACCTGACCAACTCGGCTATGTCCCCGTGCTGCAGTTCTCTGTCTTATCTAGATCATTTGCAATTGAATGGAATAGATCCCTTTTGGACAAAGTGGATTCACCTGCTGCTGCAGTGACCACAGGTGTGATAAGATCTAGAATTGGCATCTGGTGCGATCTCTCCGCTTCCACTCCAAAGAAAGTTACCTGTTTATTCCTATCATGCATTGGTTTTTGGGGTTTTCTTTGAGTAATGATGATCTCTTTAGTAGTCTGTTGGCGCCCTCTCCTGGAGGAATAGTTTGCTTGCTCTTGGACATTCTAAAAGAGAGGTCATGATAGACATTGAGCTTCTGAGCTCAATTGGGGACAGTCATGGGTGATGAATGTTTGCAACCTACTGCGAAGCCTCATACCGCAATATAAGGAACGTCAAATACTAAGAAAGGGCGGCCTATGAAAGAATTACTACTTTCAATAAGTACACTTAAACGGCTAATTGGGAATAGAAAAACTGTAAAAAGCCCTCTGAGAAAGCCCCCCTCTAACCTTTGATAGTAAGCTTTTCTGTAGTCTGCCTGTTGATGTATTTTCCGTTTGAACTGTGCACAACATGAAGAGACGGAACACTGGCGGCTTGTCACAATGCCCCCCGATGACATCACAATAGCGCTGCTGCCTAGAAAACAAGCTGCGCAGAAGAAGTTGTTCTTTGGGTGGGAGGGTGGGCTAGTGGAAGGAGGGGGCAATCTCTTTTTTTCCCGGGTGGTAGGGGGATGACAGGAGAAGGGAAGCGGGTGGTGAGAAAGGTACAGAGGGCAGGGTTTGGGGGCTGGGAAGGAAAGGGAAAAGATTAGGGTTTGGGGATGATGAAAGGGCTTTCTACGGGTAAGGATGGCAAAGGGTGGCAGTGACGGAAAGTCAGGCAACCTGTCCTGTCCGTCTTTTTGTATCGTGAATTGGAAAGACTGCAAGGGGGAGGGGAGTTGCTTGCGCCCTAAAGGAGGAGTTATTCAGATTCATTGCAGTGGGCGGCGGCTGCAAAACGCACCATTCTTCTTGTTTTTGCTCTGCAAAGCAGCCTTTTCAAGGGTTGGCTTGGGTGACAAAATGTCTTGTGTAGGCGTGGGTTTGTCTCCCTCTCGCTCTCTCTCCCTAAGATGTGTCCGGCATAGGCCAGGGTGCCACTCGAGGCCCAAACCAATTCTGGTTATCGCTTCTCGGCCTTTTGGCTAAGATCAAGTGTAGTATCTGTTCTTATCAGTTTAATATCTGATACGTCCCCTATCTGGGGACCATATATTAAATGGATTTTTAGAACAGGGAGATGGAAAAAGAGCTTGCTCTGTCCACTCCACGCATTGACCTGGTATTGCAGTACCTCCAGGAACGGTGCACCCCTTCTTAACCCAGTTTCCAAAAGCAGAACTCAATTCACCTGATTCATATTAGCCCGATTTAATGAATTGGAAGAAAGCATACGTCTTCATATGCACCTCAATTTGGCCCATTCACTTTTCACACTTCCTCCTTTTGTTTTTTATCTTTCACACTTTTGACTTTCTTTATTCATCCAAATAGCAAACTCATCACCACTCAACCTGACCAACTCGGCTATGTCCCCGTGCTGCAGTTCTCTGTCTTATCTAGATCATTTGCAATTGAATGGAATAGATCCCTTTTGGACAAAGTGGATTCACCTGCTGCTGCAGTGACCACAGGTGTGATAAGATCTAGAATTGGCATCTGGTGCGATCTCTCCGCTTCCACTCCAAAGAAAGTTACCTGTTTATTCCTATCATGCATTGGTTTTTGGGGTTTTCTTTGAGTAATGATGATCTCTTTAGTAGTCTGTTGGCGCCCTCTCCTGGAGGAATAGTTTGCTTGCTCTTGGACATTCTAAAAGAGAGGTCATGATAGACATTGAGCTTCTGAGCTCAATTGGGGACAGTCATGGGTGATGAATGTTTGCAACCTACTGCGAAGCCTCATACCGCAATATAAGGAACGTCAAATACTAAGAAAGGGCGGCCTATGAAAGAATTACTACTTTCAATAAGTACACTTAAACGGCTAATTGGGAATAGAAAAACTGTAAAAAGCCCTCTGAGAAAGCCCCCCTCTAACCTTTGATAGTAAGCTTTTCTGTAGTCTGCCTGTTGATGTATTTTCCGTTTGAACTGTGCACAACATGAAGAGACGGAACACTGGCGGCTTGTCACAATGCCCCCCGATGACATCACAATAGCGCTGCTGCCTAGAAAACAAGCTGCGCAGAAGAAGTTGTTCTTTGGGTGGGAGGGTGGGCTAGTGGAAGGAGGGGGCAATCTCTTTTTTTCCCGGGTGGTAGGGGGATGACAGGAGAAGGGAAGCGGGTGGTGAGAAAGGTACAGAGGGCAGGGTTTGGGGGCTGGGAAGGAAAGGGAAAAGATTAGGGTTTGGGGATGATGAAAGGGCTTTCTACGGGTAAGGATGGCAAAGGGTGGCAGTGACGGAAAGTCAGGCAACCTGTCCTGTCCGTCTTTTTGTATCGTGAATTGGAAAGACTGCAAGGGGGAGGGGAGTTGCTTGCGCCCTAAAGGAGGAGTTATTCAGATTCATTGCAGTGGGCGGCGGCTGCAAAACGCACCATTCTTCTTGTTTTTGCTCTGCAAAGCAGCCTTTTCAAGGGTTGGCTTGGGTGACAAAATGTCTTGTGTAGGCGTGGGTTTGTCTCCCTCTCGCTCTCTCTCCCTAAGATGTGTCCGGCATAGGCCAGGGTGCCACTCGAGGCCCAAACCAATTCTGGTTATCGCTTCTCGGCCTTTTGGCTAAGATCAAGTGTAGTATCTGTTTTTATCAGTTTAATATCTGATACGTCCCCTATCTGGGGACCATATATTAAATGGATTTTTAGAACAGGGAGATGGAAAAAGAGCTTGCTCTGTCCACTCCACGCATTGACCTGGTATTGCAGTACCTCCAGGAACGGTGCACCCCTTCTTAACCCAGTTTCCAAAAGCAGAACTCAATTCACCTGATTCATATTAGCCCGATTTAATGAATTGGAAGAAAGCATACGTCTTCATATGCACCTCAATTTGGCCCATTCACTTTTCACACTTCCTCCTTTTGTTTTTTATCTTTCACACTTTTGACTTTCTTTATTCATCCAAATAGCAAACTCATCACCACTCAACCTGACCAACTCGGCTATGTCCCCGTGCTGCAGTTCTCTGTCTTATCTAGATCATTTGCAATTGAATGGAATAGATCCCTTTTGGACAAAGTGGATTCACCTGCTGCTGCAGTGACCACAGGTGTGATAAGATCTAGAATTGGCATCCGGTGCGATCTCTCCGCTTCCACTCCAAAGAAAGTTACCTGTTTATTCCTATCATGCATTGGTTTTTGGGGTTTTCTTTGAGTAATGATGATCTCTTTAGTAGTCTGTTGGCGCCCTCTCCTGGAGGAATAGTTTGCTTGCTCTTGGACATTCTAAAAGAGAGGTCATGATAGACATTGAGCTTCTGAGCTCAATTGGGGACAGTCATGGGTGATGAATGTTTGCAACCTACTGCGAAGCCTCATACCGCAATATAAGGAACGTCAAATACTAAGAAAGGGCGGCCTATGAAAGAATTACTACTTTCAATAAGTACACTTAAACGGCTAATTGGGAATAGAAAAACTGTAAAAAGCCCTCTGAGAAAGCCCCCCTCTAACCTTTGATAGTAAGCTTTTCTGTAGTCTGCCTGTTGATGTATTTTCCGTTTGAACTGTGCACAACATGAAGAGACGGAACACTGGCGGCTTGTCACAATGCCCCCCGATGACATCACAATAGCGCTGCTGCCTAGAAAACAAGCTGCGCAGAAGAAGTTGTTCTTTGGGTGGGAGGGTGGGCTAGTGGAAGGAGGGGGCAATCTCTTTTTTTCCCGGGTGGTAGGGGGATGACAGGAGAAGGGAAGCGGGTGGTGAGAAAGGTACAGAGGGCAGGGTTTGGGGGCTGGGAAGGAAAGGGAAAAGATTAGGGTTTGGGGATGATGAAAGGGCTTTCTACGGGTAAGGATGGCAAAGGGTGGCAGTGACGGAAAGTCAGGCAACCTGTCCTGTCCGTCTTTTTGTATCGTGAATTGGAAAGACTGCAAGGGGGAGGGGAGTTGCTTGCGCCCTAAAGGAGGAGTTATTCAGATTCATTGCAGTGGGCGGCGGCTGCAAAACGCACCATTCTTCTTGTTTTTGCTCTGCAAAGCAGCCTTTTCAAGGGTTGGCTTGGGTGACAAAATGTCTTGTGTAGGCGTGGGTTTGTCTCCCTCTCGCTCTCTCTCCCTAAGATGTGTCCGGCATAGGCCAGGGTGCCACTCGAGGCCCAAACCAATTCTGGTTATCGCTTCTCGGCCTTTTGGCTAAGATCAAGTGTAGTATCTGTTCTTATCAGTTTAATATCTGATACGTCCCCTATCTGGGGACCATATATTAAATGGATTTTTAGAACAGGGAGATGGAAAAAGAGCTTGCTCTGTCCACTCCACGCATTGACCTGGTATTGCAGTACCTCCAGGAACGGTGCACCCCTTCTTAACCCAGTTTCCAAAAGCAGAACTCAATTCACCTGATTCATATTAGCCCGATTTAATGAATTGGAAGAAAGCATACGTCTTCATATGCACCTCAATTTGGCCCATTCACTTTTCACACTTCCTCCTTTTGTTTTTTATCTTTCACACTTTTGACTTTCTTTATTCATCCAAATAGCAAACTCATCACCACTCAACCTGACCAACTCGGCTATGTCCCCGTGCTGCAGTTCTCTGTCTTATCTAGATCATTTGCAATTGAATGGAATAGATCCCTTTTGGACAAAGTGGATTCACCTGCTGCTGCAGTGACCACAGGTGTGATAAGATCTAGAATTGGCATCTGGTGCGATCTCTCCGCTTCCACTCCAAAGAAAGTTACCTGTTTATTCCTATCATGCATTGGTTTTTGGGGTTTTCTTTGAGTAATGATGATCTCTTTAGTAGTCTGTTGGCGCCCTCTCCTGGAGGAATAGTTTGCTTGCTCTTGGACATTCTAAAAGAGAGGTCATGATAGACATTGAGCTTCTGAGCTCAATTGGGGACAGTCATGGGTGATGAATGTTTGCAACCTACTGCGAAGCCTCATACCGCAATATAAGGAACGTCAAATACTAAGAAAGGGCGGCCTATGAAAGAATTACTACTTTCAATAAGTACACTTAAACGGCTAATTGGGAATAGAAAAACTGTAAAAAGCCCTCTGAGAAAGCCCCCCTCTAACCTTTGATAGTAAGCTTTTCTGTAGTCTGCCTGTTGATGTATTTTCCGTTTGAACTGTGCACAACATGAAGAGACGGAACACTGGCGGCTTGTCACAATGCCCCCCGATGACATCACAATAGCGCTGCTGCCTAGAAAACAAGCTGCGCAGAAGAAGTTGTTCTTTGGGTGGGAGGGTGGGCTAGTGGAAGGAGGGGGCAATCTCTTTTTTTCCCGGGTGGTAGGGGGATGACAGGAGAAGGGAAGCGGGTGGTGAGAAAGGTACAGAGGGCAGGGTTTGGGGGCTGGGAAGGAAAGGGAAAAGATTAGGGTTTGGGGATGATGAAAGGGCTTTCTACGGGTAAGGATGGCAAAGGGTGGCAGTGACGGAAAGTCAGGCAACCTGTCCTGTCCGTCTTTTTGTATCGTGAATTGGAAAGACTGCAAGGGGGAGGGGAGTTGCTTGCGCCCTAAAGGAGGAGTTATTCAGATTCATTGCAGTGGGCGGCGGCTGCAAAACGCACCATTCTTCTTGTTTTTGCTCTGCAAAGCAGCCTTTTCAAGGGTTGGCTTGGGTGACAAAATGTCTTGTGTAGGCGTGGGTTTGTCTCCCTCTCGCTCTCTCTCCCTAAGATGTGTCCGGCATAGGCCAGGGTGCCACTCGAGGCCCAAACCAATTCTGGTTATCGCTTCTCGGCCTTTTGGCTAAGATCAAGTGTAGTGTTGTTCGAAGAGGTGGTTTAAGCTCCAGGCCACCTTAGTACAATGATACAATGCACACTGGAAGGTTGCGCTTGCTAGTACTCTGGGTGGATAGTATATTCATCAAGAGGAAAACATGGCCCTACCAGGATCGAGGCTATTAGACTGAGTAAGGGTGGGGGGCTATGGTACAACGTGCCCCAGGACTGACGACCCTGGAGTGAGTCTGAGCTTGCTGGCTTGGGACCCCGGCAAGCCTTGGGCTCTGTAGCACACCGTACCTTGCCTTTTCATACTTTTTGAGCATATTACCCTATCCTGGCCTTCTGGCTAGGAAGGGAAATTTTTATAATCCCGGTCGGAGGTCTGGTCAGCTTTGGGCTGAGAAACTAACACCCGGTTGGAGGTCCGGGTCAGCTTCGGCTGAGAAACCAACACCCGGTTGGAGGTCTGGGTCAGCTTCGGCTGAGAAACCAACACCCGGTTGGAGGTCCGGTTAGCCTTGGGCTGAGAAACCAACACCGGTTGACGGTCCGGGCAGTTTCGGCTGCGAAACCAACAACTAGTAGCTCTCTACTCCACTTGGGTAAGATGCCTGGGTGGACGCTGGGAGCAACAACAAGGCTCAACCAGGCTTCGGCTTGGGGGAGCACCGAAGATCCCTGACCCTTGCTGTGGCCTTCTGGCTCGGAGGGACGGGGTTGATTTTTGGGGACCCTCTCCTCACGGTGGGGTCCACACGAATCCTAGCCTTTGCACTGTTTTTGGTGTGACTTCGGTCATGCATTTTTTGTGGTGCTTTGGAAAGCTTCATTAAATCAAAATCTGTTCTTATCAGTTTAATATCTGATACGTCCCCTATCTGGGGACCATATATTAAATGGATTTTTAGAACAGGGAGATGGAAAAAGAGCTTGCTCTGTCCACTCCACGCATTGACCTGGTATTGCAGTACCTCCAGGAACGGTGCACCCCTTCTTAACCCAGTTTCCAAAAGCAGAACTCAATTCACCTGATTCATATTAGCCCGATTTAATGAATTGGAAGAAAGCATACGTCTTCATATGCACCTCAATTTGGCCCATTCACTTTTCACACTTCCTCCTTTTGTTTTTTATCTTTCACACTTTTGACTTTCTTTATTCATCCAAATAGCAAACTCATCACCACTCAACCTGACCAACTCGGCTATGTCCCCGTGCTGCAGTTCTCTGTCTTATCTAGATCATTTGCAATTGAATGGAATAGATCCCTTTTGGACAAAGTGGATTCACCTGCTGCTGCAGTGACCACAGGTGTGATAAGATCTAGAATTGGCATCTGGTGCGATCTCTCCGCTTCCACTCCAAAGAAAGTTACCTGTTTATTCCTATCATGCATTGGTTTTTGGGGTTTTCTTTGAGTAATGATGATCTCTTTAGTAGTCTGTTGGCGCCCTCTCCTGGAGGAATAGTTTGCTTGCTCTTGGACATTCTAAAAGAGAGGTCATGATAGACATTGAGCTTCTGAGCTCAATTGGGGACAGTCATGGGTGATGAATGTTTGCAACCTACTGCGAAGCCTCATACCGCAATATAAGGAACGTCAAATACTAAGAAAGGGCGGCCTATGAAAGAATTACTACTTTCAATAAGTACACTTAAACGGCTAATTGGGAATAGAAAAACTGTAAAAAGCCCTCTGAGAAAGCCCCCCTCTAACCTTTGATAGTAAGCTTTTCTGTAGTCTGCCTGTTGATGTATTTTCCGTTTGAACTGTGCACAACATGAAGAGACGGAACACTGGCGGCTTGTCACAATGCCCCCCGATGACATCACAATAGCGCTGCTGCCTAGAAAACAAGCTGCGCAGAAGAAGTTGTTCTTTGGGTGGGAGGGTGGGCTAGTGGAAGGAGGGGGCAATCTCTTTTTTTCCCGGGTGGTAGGGGGATGACAGGAGAAGGGAAGCGGGTGGTGAGAAAGGTACAGAGGGCAGGGTTTGGGGGCTGGGAAGGAAAGGGAAAAGATTAGGGTTTGGGGATGATGAAAGGGCTTTCTACGGGTAAGGATGGCAAAGGGTGGCAGTGACGGAAAGTCAGGCAACCTGTCCTGTCCGTCTTTTTGTATCGTGAATTGGAAAGACTGCAAGGGGGAGGGGAGTTGCTTGCGCCCTAAAGGAGGAGTTATTCAGATTCATTGCAGTGGGCGGCGGCTGCAAAACGCACCATTCTTCTTGTTTTTGCTCTGCAAAGCAGCCTTTTCAAGGGTTGGCTTGGGTGACAAAATGTCTTGTGTAGGCGTGGGTTTGTCTCCCTCTCGCTCTCTCTCCCTAAGATGTGTCCGGCATAGGCCAGGGTGCCACTCGAGGCCCAAACCAATTCTGGTTATCGCTTCTCGGCCTTTTGGCTAAGATCAAGTGTAGTATCTGTTCTTATCAGTTTAATATCTGATACGTCCCCTATCTGGGGACCATATATTAAATGGATTTTTAGAACAGGGAGATGGAAAAAGAGCTTGCTCTGTCCACTCCACGCATTGACCTGGTATTGCAGTACCTCCAGGAACGGTGCACCCCTTCTTAACCCAGTTTCCAAAAGCAGAACTCAATTCACCTGATTCATATTAGCCCGATTTAATGAATTGGAAGAAAGCATACGTCTTCATATGCACCTCAATTTGGCCCATTCACTTTTCACACTTCCTCCTTTTGTTTTTTATCTTTCACACTTTTGACTTTCTTTATTCATCCAAATAGCAAACTCATCACCACTCAACCTGACCAACTCGGCTATGTCCCCGTGCTGCAGTTCTCTGTCTTATCTAGATCATTTGCAATTGAATGGAATAGATCCCTTTTGGACAAAGTGGATTCACCTGCTGCTGCAGTGACCACAGGTGTGATAAGATCTAGAATTGGCATCTGGTGCGATCTCTCCGCTTCCACTCCAAAGAAAGTTACCTGTTTATTCCTATCATGCATTGGTTTTTGGGGTTTTCTTTGAGTAATGATGATCTCTTTAGTAGTCTGTTGGCGCCCTCTCCTGGAGGAATAGTTTGCTTGCTCTTGGACATTCTAAAAGAGAGGTCATGATAGACATTGAGCTTCTGAGCTCAATTGGGGACAGTCATGGGTGATGAATGTTTGCAACCTACTGCGAAGCCTCATACCGCAATATAAGGAACGTCAAATACTAAGAAAGGGCGGCCTATGAAAGAATTACTACTTTCAATAAGTACACTTAAACGGCTAATTGGGAATAGAAAAACTGTAAAAAGCCCTCTGAGAAAGCCCCCCTCTAACCTTTGATAGTAAGCTTTTCTGTAGTCTGCCTGTTGATGTATTTTCCGTTTGAACTGTGCACAACATGAAGAGACGGAACACTGGCGGCTTGTCACAATGCCCCCCGATGACATCACAATAGCGCTGCTGCCTAGAAAACAAGCTGCGCAGAAGAAGTTGTTCTTTGGGTGGGAGGGTGGGCTAGTGGAAGGAGGGGGCAATCTCTTTTTTTCCCGGGTGGTAGGGGGATGACAGGAGAAGGGAAGCGGGTGGTGAGAAAGGTACAGAGGGCAGGGTTTGGGGGCTGGGAAGGAAAGGGAAAAGATTAGGGTTTGGGGATGATGAAAGCGCTTTCTACGGGTAAGGATGGCAAAGGGTGGCAGTGACGGAAAGTCAGGCAACCTGTCCTGTCCGTCTTTTTGTATCGTGAATTGGAAAGACTGCAAGGGGGAGGGGAGTTGCTTGCGCCCTAAAGGAGGAGTTATTCAGATTCATTGCAGTGGGCGGCGGCTGCAAAACGCACCATTCTTCTTGTTTTTGCTCTGCAAAGCAGCCTTTTCAAGGGTTGGCTTGGGTGACAAAATGTCTTGTGTAGGCGTGGGTTTGTCTCCCTCTCGCTCTCTCTCCCTAAGATGTGTCCGGCATAGGCCAGGGTGCCACTCGAGGCCCAAACCAATTCTGGTTATCGCTTCTCGGCCTTTTGGCTAAGATCAAGTGTAGTATCTGTGAGGCTCGGCAGATGCAATGCACACTGGAAGGTTGCGCTTGCTAGTACTCTTAATGTATAGTATATTCATCTAGAGGAAAACATGGCCCTACCAGGATCGAGGCTATTAGACTGAGTAAGTGTGGGGGCTATGGTGCAATGTGCCCCAGGACTGACGACCCTGGAGTGAGTCTGAGCTTGCTGGCTTGGGACCCCGGCGAGCCTTGGGCTCTGTAGCACACCGTACCTTGCCCTTTCATACTTTCTGAGCATATTGCTCTATCCCGGCCTTCTGGCTAGGAAGGAAAATTTTTATAATCATGGTCGGAGGTCCGTTCAGCTTTGGGCTGAGAAACCAACACCCGGTTGGAGGTCCGGGTCAGCTTCGGCTGAGAAACCAACACCCGGTTGGAGGTCTGGGTCAGCTTCGGCTGAGAAACCAACACCCGGTTGGAGGTCCGGGTCAGCTTCGGCTGAGAAACCAACACCCGGTTGGAGGTCCGGTTAGCCTTGGGCTGAGAAACCAACACCGGTTGACGGTCCGGGCAGTTTCGGCTGCGAAACCAACAACTAGTAGCTCTCTACTCCACTTGGGTAAGATGCCTGGGTGGACGCTGGGAGCAACGACAAGGCTCAACCAGGCTTCGGCTTGGGGGAGCACCGAAGATCCCTGACCCTTGCTGTGGCCTTCTGGCTCGGAGGGACGGGGTTGATTTTTGGGGACCCTCTCCTCACGGAGGGGTCCACACGAATCCTAGCCTTTGCACTGTTTTTGGTGTGACTTCGGTCATGCATTTTTTGCGGTGCTTTGGAAAGCTTCATTAAATCAAAAAATCTGTTCTTATCAGTTTAATATCTGATACGTCCCCTATCTGGGGACCATATATTAAATGGATTTTTAGAACAGGGAGATGGAAAAAGAGCTTGCTCTGTCCACTCCACGCATTGACCTGGTATTGCAGTACCTCCAGGAACGGTGCACCCCTTCTTAACCCAGTTTCCAAAAGCAGAACTCAATTCACCTGATTCATATTAGCCCGATTTAATGAATTGGAAGAAAGCATACGTCTTCATATGCACCTCAATTTGGCCCATTCACTTTTCACACTTCCTCCTTTTGTTTTTTATCTTTCACACTTTTGACTTTCTTTATTCATCCAAATAGCAAACTCATCACCACTCAACCTGACCAACTCGGCTATGTCCCCGTGCTGCAGTTCTCTGTCTTATCTAGATCATTTGCAATTGAATGGAATAGATCCCTTTTGGACAAAGTGGATTCACCTGCTGCTGCAGTGACCACAGGTGTGATAAGATCTAGAATTGGCATCTGGTGCGATCTCTCCGCTTCCACTCCAAAGAAAGTTACCTGTTTATTCCTATCATGCATTGGTTTTTGGGGTTTTCTTTGAGTAATGATGATCTCTTTAGTAGTCTGTTGGCGCCCTCTCCTGGAGGAATAGTTTGCTTGCTCTTGGACATTCTAAAAGAGAGGTCATGATAGACATTGAGCTTCTGAGCTCAATTGGGGACAGTCATGGGTGATGAATGTTTGCAACCTACTGCGAAGCCTCATACCGCAATATAAGGAACGTCAAATACTAAGAAAGGGCGGCCTATGAAAGAATTACTACTTTCAATAAGTACACTTAAACGGCTAATTGGGAATAGAAAAACTGTAAAAAGCCCTCTGAGAAAGCCCCCCTCTAACCTTTGATAGTAAGCTTTTCTGTAGTCTGCCTGTTGATGTATTTTCCGTTTGAACTGTGCACAACATGAAGAGACGGAACACTGGCGGCTTGTCACAATGCCCCCCGATGACATCACAATAGCGCTGCTGCCTAGAAAACAAGCTGCGCAGAAGAAGTTGTTCTTTGGGTGGGAGGGTGGGCTAGTGGAAGGAGGGGGCAATCTCTTTTTTTCCCGGGTGGTAGGGGGATGACAGGAGAAGGGAAGCGGGTGGTGAGAAAGGTACAGAGGGCAGGGTTTGGGGGCTGGGAAGGAAAGGGAAAAGATTAGGGTTTGGGGATGATGAAAGGGCTTTCTACGGGTAAGGATGGCAAAGGGTGGCAGTGACGGAAAGTCAGGCAACCTGTCCTGTCCGTCTTTTTGTATCGTGAATTGGAAAGACTGCAAGGGGGAGGGGAGTTGCTTGCGCCCTAAAGGAGGAGTTATTCAGATTCATTGCAGTGGGCGGCGGCTGCAAAACGCACCATTCTTCTTGTTTTTGCTCTGCAAAGCAGCCTTTTCAAGGGTTGGCTTGGGTGACAAAATGTCTTGTGTAGGCGTGGGTTTGTCTCCCTCTCGCTCTCTCTCCCTAAGATGTGTCCGGCATAGGCCAGGGTGCCACTCGAGGCCCAAACCAATTCTGGTTATCGCTTCTCGGCCTTTTGGCTAAGATCAAGTGTAGTATCTGTTCTTATCAGTTTAATATCTGATACGTCCCCTATCTGGGGACCATATATTAAATGGATTTTTAGAACAGGGAGATGGAAAAAGAGCTTGCTCTGTCCACTCCACGCATTGACCTGGTATTGCAGTACCTCCAGGAACGTTGCACCCCTTCTTAACCCAGTTTCCAAAAGCAGAACTCAATTCACCTGATTCATATTAGCCCGATTTAATGAATTGGAAGAAAGCATACGTCTTCATATGCACCTCAATTTGGCCCATTCACTTTTCACACTTCCTCCTTTTGTTTTTTATCTTTCACACTTTTGACTTTCTTTATTCATCCAAATAGCAAACTCATCACCACTCAACCTGACCAACTCGGCTATGTCCCCGTGCTGCAGTTCTCTGTCTTATCTAGATCATTTGCAATTGAATGGAATAGATCCCTTTTGGACAAAGTGGATTCACCTGCTGCTGCAGTGACCACAGGTGTGATAAGATCTAGAATTGGCATCTGGTGCGATCTCTCCGCTTCCACTCCAAAGAAAGTTACCTGTTTATTCCTATCATGCATTGGTTTTTGGGGTTTTCTTTGAGTAATGATGATCTCTTTAGTAGTCTGTTGGCGCCCTCTCCTGGAGGAATAGTTTGCTTGCTCTTGGACATTCTAAAAGAGAGGTCATGATAGACATTGAGCTTCTGAGCTCAATTGGGGACAGTCATGGGTGATGAATGTTTGCAACCTACTGCGAAGCCTCATACCGCAATATAAGGAACGTCAAATACTAAGAAAGGGCGGCCTATGAAAGAATTACTACTTTCAATAAGTACACTTAAACGGCTAATTGGGAATAGAAAAACTGTAAAAAGCCCTCTGAGAAAGCCCCCCTCTAACCTTTGATAGTAAGCTTTTCTGTAGTCTGCCTGTTGATGTATTTTCCGTTTGAACTGTGCACAACATGAAGAGACGGAACACTGGCGGCTTGTCACAATGCCCCCCGATGACATCACAATAGCGCTGCTGCCTAGAAAACAAGCTGCGCAGAAGAAGTTGTTCTTTGGGTGGGAGGGTGGGCTAGTGGAAGGAGGGGGCAATCTCTTTTTTTCCCGGGTGGTAGGGGGATGACAGGAGAAGGGAAGCGGGTGGTGAGAAAGGTACAGAGGGCAGGGTTTGGGGGCTGGGAAGGAAAGGGAAAAGATTAGGGTTTGGGGATGATGAAAGGGCTTTCTACGGGTAAGGATGGCAAAGGGTGGCAGTGACGGAAAGTCAGGCAACCTGTCCTGTCCGTCTTTTTGTATCGTGAATTGGAAAGACTGCAAGGGGGAGGGGAGTTGCTTGCGCCCTAAAGGAGGAGTTATTCAGATTCATTGCAGTGGGCGGCGGCTGCAAAACGCACCATTCTTCTTGTTTTTGCTCTGCAAAGCAGCCTTTTCAAGGGTTGGCTTGGGTGACAAAATGTCTTGTGTAGGCGTGGGTTTGTCTCCCTCTCGCTCTCTCTCCCTAAGATGTGTCCGGCATAGGCCAGGGTGCCACTCGAGGCCCAAACCAATTCTGGTTATCGCTTCTCGGCCTTTTGGCTAAGATCAAGTGTAGTATCTGTTCTTATCAGTTTAATATCTGATACGTCCCCTATCTGGGGACCATATATTAAATGGATTTTTAGAACAGGGAGATGGAAAAAGAGCTTGCTCTGTCCACTCCACGCATTGACCTGGTATTGCAGTACCTCCAGGAACGGTGCACCCCTTCTTAACCCAGTTTCCAAAAGCAGAACTCAATTCACCTGATTCATATTAGCCCGATTTAATGAATTGGAAGAAAGCATACGTCTTCATATGCACCTCAATTTGGCCCATTCACTTTTCACACTTCCTCCTTTTGTTTTTTATCTTTCACACTTTTGACTTTCTTTATTCATCCAAATAGCAAACTCATCACCACTCAACCTGACCAACTCGGCTATGTCCCCGTGCTGCAGTTCTCTGTCTTATCTAGATCATTTGCAATTGAATGGAATAGATCCCTTTTGGACAAAGTGGATTCACCTGCTGCTGCAGTGACCACAGGTGTGATAAGATCTAGAATTGGCATCTGGTGCGATCTCTCCGCTTCCACTCCAAAGAAAGTTACCTGTTTATTCCTATCATGCATTGGTTTTTGGGGTTTTCTTTGAGTAATGATGATCTCTTTAGTAGTCTGTTGGCGCCCTCTCCTGGAGGAATAGTTTGCTTGCTCTTGGACATTCTAAAAGAGAGGTCATGATAGACATTGAGCTTCTGAGCTCAATTGGGGACAGTCATGGGTGATGAATGTTTGCAACCTACTGCGAAGCCTCATACCGCAATATAAGGAACGTCAAATACTAAGAAAGGGCGGCCTATGAAAGAATTACTACTTTCAATAAGTACACTTAAACGGCTAATTGGGAATAGAAAAACTGTAAAAAGCCCTCTGAGAAAGCCCCCCTCTAACCTTTGATAGTAAGCTTTTCTGTAGTCTGCCTGTTGATGTATTTTCCGTTTGAACTGTGCACAACATGAAGAGACGGAACACTGGCGGCTTGTCACAATGCCCCCCGATGACATCACAATAGCGCTGCTGCCTAGAAAACAAGCTGCGCAGAAGAAGTTGTTCTTTGGGTGGGAGGGTGGGCTAGTGGAAGGAGGGGGCAATCTCTTTTTTTCCCGGGTGGTAGGGGGATGACAGGAGAAGGGAAGCGGGTGGTGAGAAAGGTACAGAGGGCAGGGTTTGGGGGCTGGGAAGGAAAGGGAAAAGATTAGGGTTTGGGGATGATGAAAGCGCTTTCTACGGGTAAGGATGGCAAAGGGTGGCAGTGACGGAAAGTCAGGCAACCTGTCCTGTCCGTCTTTTTGTATCGTGAATTGGAAAGACTGCAAGGGGGAGGGGAGTTGCTTGCGCCCTAAAGGAGGAGTTATTCAGATTCATTGCAGTGGGCGGCGGCTGCAAAACGCACCATTCTTCTTGTTTTTGCTCTGCAAAGCAGCCTTTTCAAGGGTTGGCTTGGGTGACAAAATGTCTTGTGTAGGCGTGGGTTTGTCTCCCTCTCGCTCTCTCTCCCTAAGATGTGTCCGGCATAGGCCAGGGTGCCACTCGAGGCCCAAACCAATTCTGGTTATCGCTTCTCGGCCTTTTGGCTAAGATCAAGTGTAGTATCTGTTCTTATCAGTTTAATATCTGATACGTCCCCTATCTGGGGACCATATATTAAATGGATTTTTAGAACAGGGAGATGGAAAAAGAGCTTGCTCTGTCCACTCCACGCATTGACCTGGTATTGCAGTACCTCCAGGAACGGTGCACCCCTTCTTAACCCAGTTTCCAAAAGCAGAACTCAATTCACCTGATTCATATTAGCCCGATTTAATGAATTGGAAGAAAGCATACGTCTTCATATGCACCTCAATTTGGCCCATTCACTTTTCACACTTCCTCCTTTTGTTTTTTATCTTTCACACTTTTGACTTTCTTTATTCATCCAAATAGCAAACTCATCACCACTCAACCTGACCAACTCGGCTATGTCCCCGTGCTGCAGTTCTCTGTCTTATCTAGATCATTTGCAATTGAATGGAATAGATCCCTTTTGGACAAAGTGGATTCACCTGCTGCTGCAGTGACCACAGGTGTGATAAGATCTAGAATTGGCATCTGGTGCGATCTCTCCGCTTCCACTCCAAAGAAAGTTACCTGTTTATTCCTATCATGCATTGGTTTTTGGGGTTTTCTTTGAGTAATGATGATCTCTTTAGTAGTCTGTTGGCGCCCTCTCCTGGAGGAATAGTTTGCTTGCTCTTGGACATTCTAAAAGAGAGGTCATGATAGACATTGAGCTTCTGAGCTCAATTGGGGACAGTCATGGGTGATGAATGTTTGCAACCTACTGCGAAGCCTCATACCGCAATATAAGGAACGTCAAATACTAAGAAAGGGCGGCCTATGAAAGAATTACTACTTTCAATAAGTACACTTAAACGGCTAATTGGGAATAGAAAAACTGTAAAAAGCCCTCTGAGAAAGCCCCCCTCTAACCTTTGATAGTAAGCTTTTCTGTAGTCTGCCTGTTGATGTATTTTCCGTTTGAACTGTGCACAACATGAAGAGACGGAACACTGGCGGCTTGTCACAATGCCCCCCGATGACATCACAATAGCGCTGCTGCCTAGAAAACAAGCTGCGCAGAAGAAGTTGTTCTTTGGGTGGGAGGGTGGGCTAGTGGAAGGAGGGGGCAATCTCTTTTTTTCCCGGGTGGTAGGGGGATGACAGGAGAAGGGAAGCGGGTGGTGAGAAAGGTACAGAGGGCAGGGTTTGGGGGCTGGGAAGGAAAGGGAAAAGATTAGGGTTTGGGGATGATGAAAGGGCTTTCTACGGGTAAGGATGGCAAAGGGTGGCAGTGACGGAAAGTCAGGCAACCTGTCCTGTCCGTCTTTTTGTATCGTGAATTGGAAAGACTGCAAGGGGGAGGGGAGTTGCTTGCGCCCTAAAGGAGGAGTTATTCAGATTCATTGCAGTGGGCGGCGGCTGCAAAACGCACCATTCTTCTTGTTTTTGCTCTGCAAAGCAGCCTTTTCAAGGGTTGGCTTGGGTGACAAAATGTCTTGTGTAGGCGTGGGTTTGTCTCCCTCTCGCTCTCTCTCCCTAAGATGTGTCCGGCATAGGCCAGGGTGCCACTCGAGGCCCAAACCAATTCTGGTTATCGCTTCTCGGCCTTTTGGCTAAGATCAAGTGTAGTATCTGTTCTTATCAGTTTAATATCTGATACGTCCCCTATCTGGGGACCATATATTAAATGGATTTTTAGAACAGGGAGATGGAAAAAGAGCTTGCTCTGTCCACTCCACGCATTGACCTGGTATTGCAGTACCTCCAGGAACGGTGCACCCCTTCTTAACCCAGTTTCCAAAAGCAGAACTCAATTCACCTGATTCATATTAGCCCGATTTAATGAATTGGAAGAAAGCATACGTCTTCATATGCACCTCAATTTGGCCCATTCACTTTTCACACTTCCTCCTTTTGTTTTTTATCTTTCACACTTTTGACTTTCTTTATTCATCCAAATAGCAAACTCATCACCACTCAACCTGACCAACTCGGCTATGTCCCCGTGCTGCAGTTCTCTGTCTTATCTAGATCATTTGCAATTGAATGGAATAGATCCCTTTTGGACAAAGTGGATTCACCTGCTGCTGCAGTGACCACAGGTGTGATAAGATCTAGAATTGGCATCTGGTGCGATCTCTCCGCTTCCACTCCAAAGAAAGTTACCTGTTTATTCCTATCATGCATTGGTTTTTGGGGTTTTCTTTGAGTAATGATGATCTCTTTAGTAGTCTGTTGGCGCCCTCTCCTGGAGGAATAGTTTGCTTGCTCTTGGACATTCTAAAAGAGAGGTCATGATAGACATTGAGCTTCTGAGCTCAATTGGGGACAGTCATGGGTGATGAATGTTTGCAACCTACTGCGAAGCCTCATACCGCAATATAAGGAACGTCAAATACTAAGAAAGGGCGGCCTATGAAAGAATTACTACTTTCAATAAGTACACTTAAACGGCTAATTGGGAATAGAAAAACTGTAAAAAGCCCTCTGAGAAAGCCCCCCTCTAACCTTTGATAGTAAGCTTTTCTGTAGTCTGCCTGTTGATGTATTTTCCGTTTGAACTGTGCACAACATGAAGAGACGGAACACTGGCGGCTTGTCACAATGCCCCCCGATGACATCACAATAGCGCTGCTGCCTAGAAAACAAGCTGCGCAGAAGAAGTTGTTCTTTGGGTGGGAGGGTGGGCTAGTGGAAGGAGGGGGCAATCTCTTTTTTTCCCGGGTGGTAGGGGGATGACAGGAGAAGGGAAGCGGGTGGTGAGAAAGGTACAGAGGGCAGGGTTTGGGGGCTGGGAAGGAAAGGGAAAAGATTAGGGTTTGGGGATGATGAAAGGGCTTTCTACGGGTAAGGATGGCAAAGGGTGGCAGTGACGGAAAGTCAGGCAACCTGTCCTGTCCGTCTTTTTGTATCGTGAATTGGAAAGACTGCAAGGGGGAGGGGAGTTGCTTGCGCCCTAAAGGAGGAGTTATTCAGATTCATTGCAGTGGGCGGCGGCTGCAAAACGCACCATTCTTCTTGTTTTTGCTCTGCAAAGCAGCCTTTTCAAGGGTTGGCTTGGGTGACAAAATGTCTTGTGTAGGCGTGGGTTTGTCTCCCTCTCGCTCTCTCTCCCTAAGATGTGTCCGGCATAGGCCAGGGTGCCACTCGAGGCCCAAACCAATTCTGGTTATCGCTTCTCGGCCTTTTGGCTAAGATCAAGTGTAGTATCTGTTCTTATCAGTTTAATATCTGATACGTCCCCTATCTGGGGACCATATATTAAATGGATTTTTAGAACAGGGAGATGGAAAAAGAGCTTGCTCTGTCCACTCCACGCATTGACCTGGTATTGCAGTACCTCCAGGAACGGTGCACCCCTTCTTAACCCAGTTTCCAAAAGCAGAACTCAATTCACCTGATTCATATTAGCCCGATTTAATGAATTGGAAGAAAGCATACGTCTTCATATGCACCTCAATTTGGCCCATTCACTTTTCACACTTCCTCCTTTTGTTTTTTATCTTTCACACTTTTGACTTTCTTTATTCATCCAAATAGCAAACTCATCACCACTCAACCTGACCAACTCGGCTATGTCCCCGTGCTGCAGTTCTCTGTCTTATCTAGATCATTTGCAATTGAATGGAATAGATCCCTTTTGGACAAAGTGGATTCACCTGCTGCTGCAGTGACCACAGGTGTGATAAGATCTAGAATTGGCATCTGGTGCGATCTCTCCGCTTCCACTCCAAAGAAAGTTACCTGTTTATTCCTATCATGCATTGGTTTTTGGGGTTTTCTTTGAGTAATGATGATCTCTTTAGTAGTCTGTTGGCGCCCTCTCCTGGAGGAATAGTTTGCTTGCTCTTGGACATTCTAAAAGAGAGGTCATGATAGACATTGAGCTTCTGAGCTCAATTGGGGACAGTCATGGGTGATGAATGTTTGCAACCTACTGCGAAGCCTCATACCGCAATATAAGGAACGTCAAATACTAAGAAAGGGCGGCCTATGAAAGAATTACTACTTTCAATAAGTACACTTAAACGGCTAATTGGGAATAGAAAAACTGTAAAAAGCCCTCTGAGAAAGCCCCCCTCTAACCTTTGATAGTAAGCTTTTCTGTAGTCTGCCTGTTGATGTATTTTCCGTTTGAACTGTGCACAACATGAAGAGACGGAACACTGGCGGCTTGTCACAATGCCCCCCGATGACATCACAATAGCGCTGCTGCCTAGAAAACAAGCTGCGCAGAAGAAGTTGTTCTTTGGGTGGGAGGGTGGGCTAGTGGAAGGAGGGGGCAATCTCTTTTTTTCCCGGGTGGTAGGGGGATGACAGGAGAAGGGAAGCGGGTGGTGAGAAAGGTACAGAGGGCAGGGTTTGGGGGCTGGGAAGGAAAGGGAAAAGATTAGGGTTTGGGGATGATGAAAGGGCTTTCTACGGGTAAGGATGGCAAAGGGTGGCAGTGACGGAAAGTCAGGCAACCTGTCCTGTCCGTCTTTTTGTATCGTGAATTGGAAAGACTGCAAGGGGGAGGGGAGTTGCTTGCGCCCTAAAGGAGGAGTTATTCAGATTCATTGCAGTGGGCGGCGGCTGCAAAACGCACCATTCTTCTTGTTTTTGCTCTGCAAAGCAGCCTTTTCAAGGGTTGGCTTGGGTGACAAAATGTCTTGTGTAGGCGTGGGTTTGTCTCCCTCTCGCTCTCTCTCCCTAAGATGTGTCCGGCATAGGCCAGGGTGCCACTCGAGGCCCAAACCAATTCTGGTTATCGCTTCTCGGCCTTTTGGCAAAGATCAAGTGTAGTATCTGTTCTTATCAGTTTAATATCTGATACGTCCCCTATCTGGGGACCATATATTAAATGGATTTTTAGAACAGGGAGATGGAAAAAGAGCTTGCTCTGTCCACTCCACGCATTGACCTGGTATTGCAGTACCTCCAGGAACGGTGCACCCCTTCTTAACCCAGTTTCCAAAAGCAGAACTCAATTCACCTGATTCATATTAGCCCGATTTAATGAATTGGAAGAAAGCATACGTCTTCATATGCACCTCAATTTGGCCCATTCACTTTTCACACTTCCTCCTTTTGTTTTTTATCTTTCACACTTTTGACTTTCTTTATTCATCCAAATAGCAAACTCATCACCACTCAACCTGACCAACTCGGCTATGTCCCCGTGCTGCAGTTCTCTGTCTTATCTAGATCATTTGCAATTGAATGGAATAGATCCCTTTTGGACAAAGTGGATTCACCTGCTGCTGCAGTGACCACAGGTGTGATAAGATCTAGAATTGGCATCTGGTGCGATCTCTCCGCTTCCACTCCAAAGAAAGTTACCTGTTTATTCCTATCATGCATTGGTTTTTGGGGTTTTCTTTGAGTAATGATGATCTCTTTAGTAGTCTGTTGGCGCCCTCTCCTGGAGGAATAGTTTGCTTGCTCTTGGACATTCTAAAAGAGAGGTCATGATAGACATTGAGCTTCTGAGCTCAATTGGGGACAGTCATGGGTGATGAATGTTTGCAACCTACTGCGAAGCCTCATACCGCAATATAAGGAACGTCAAATACTAAGAAAGGGCGGCCTATGAAAGAATTACTACTTTCAATAAGTACACTTAAACGGCTAATTGGGAATAGAAAAACTGTAAAAAGCCCTCTGAGAAAGCCCCCCTCTAACCTTTGATAGTAAGCTTTTCTGTAGTCTGCCTGTTGATGTATTTTCCGTTTGAACTGTGCACAACATGAAGAGACGGAACACTGGCGGCTTGTCACAATGCCCCCCGATGACATCACAATAGCGCTGCTGCCTAGAAAACAAGCTGCGCAGAAGAAGTTGTTCTTTGGGTGGGAGGGTGGGCTAGTGGAAGGAGGGGGCAATCTCTTTTTTTCCCGGGTGGTAGGGGGATGACAGGAGAAGGGAAGCGGGTGGTGAGAAAGGTACAGAGGGCAGGGTTTGGGGGCTGGGAAGGAAAGGGAAAAGATTAGGGTTTGGGGATGATGAAAGGGCTTTCTACGGGTAAGGATGGCAAAGGGTGGCAGTGACGGAAAGTCAGGCAACCTGTCCTGTCCGTCTTTTTGTATCGTGAATTGGAAAGACTGCAAGGGGGAGGGGAGTTGCTTGCGCCCTAAAGGAGGAGTTATTCAGATTCATTGCAGTGGGCGGCGGCTGCAAAACGCACCATTCTTCTTGTTTTTGCTCTGCAAAGCAGCCTTTTCAAGGGTTGGCTTGGGTGACAAAATGTCTTGTGTAGGCGTGGGTTTGTCTCCCTCTCGCTCTCTCTCCCTAAGATGTGTCCGGCATAGGCCAGGGTGCCACTCGAGGCCCAAACCAATTCTGGTTATCGCTTCTCGGCCTTTTGGCTAAGATCAAGTGTAGTATCTGTTCTTATCAGTTTAATATCTGATACGTCCCCTATCTGGGGACCATATATTAAATGGATTTTTAGAACAGGGAGATGGAAAAAGAGCTTGCTCTGTCCACTCCACGCATTGACCTGGTATTGCAGTACCTCCAGGAACGGTGCACCCCTTCTTAACCCAGTTTCCAAAAGCAGAACTCAATTCACCTGATTCATATTAGCCCGATTTAATGAATTGGAAGAAAGCATACGTCTTCATATGCACCTCAATTTGGCCCATTCACTTTTCACACTTCCTCCTTTTGTTTTTTATCTTTCACACTTTTGACTTTCTTTATTCATCCAAATAGCAAACTCATCACCACTCAACCTGACCAACTCGGCTATGTCCCCGTGCTGCAGTTCTCTGTCTTATCTAGATCATTTGCAATTGAATGGAATAGATCCCTTTTGGACAAAGTGGATTCACCTGCTGCTGCAGTGACCACAGGTGTGATAAGATCTAGAATTGGCATCTGGTGCGATCTCTCCGCTTCCACTCCAAAGAAAGTTACCTGTTTATTCCTATCATGCATTGGTTTTTGGGGTTTTCTTTGAGTAATGATGATCTCTTTAGTAGTCTGTTGGCGCCCTCTCCTGGAGGAATAGTTTGCTTGCTCTTGGACATTCTAAAAGAGAGGTCATGATAGACATTGAGCTTCTGAGCTCAATTGGGGACAGTCATGGGTGATGAATGTTTGCAACCTACTGCGAAGCCTCATACCGCAATATAAGGAACGTCAAATACTAAGAAAGGGCGGCCTATGAAAGAATTACTACTTTCAATAAGTACACTTAAACGGCTAATTGGGAATAGAAAAACTGTAAAAAGCCCTCTGAGAAAGCCCCCCTCTAACCTTTGATAGTAAGCTTTTCTGTAGTCTGCCTGTTGATGTATTTTCCGTTTGAACTGTGCACAACATGAAGAGACGGAACACTGGCGGCTTGTCACAATGCCCCCCGATGACATCACAATAGCGCTGCTGCCTAGAAAACAAGCTGCGCAGAAGAAGTTGTTCTTTGGGTGGGAGGGTGGGCTAGTGGAAGGAGGGGGCAATCTCTTTTTTTCCCGGGTGGTAGGGGGATGACAGGAGAAGGGAAGCGGGTGGTGAGAAAGGTACAGAGGGCAGGGTTTGGGGGCTGGGAAGGAAAGGGAAAAGATTAGGGTTTGGGGATGATGAAAGGGCTTTCTACGGGTAAGGATGGCAAAGGGTGGCAGTGACGGAAAGTCAGGCAACCTGTCCTGTCCGTCTTTTTGTATCGTGAATTGGAAAGACTGCAAGGGGGAGGGGAGTTGCTTGCGCCCTAAAGGAGGAGTTATTCAGATTCATTGCAGTGGGCGGCGGCTGCAAAACGCACCATTCTTCTTGTTTTTGCTCTGCAAAGCAGCCTTTTCAAGGGTTGGCTTGGGTGACAAAATGTCTTGTGTAGGCGTGGGTTTGTCTCCCTCTCGCTCTCTCTCCCTAAGATGTGTCCGGCATAGGCCAGGGTGCCACTCGAGGCCCAAACCAATTCTGGTTATCGCTTCTCGGCCTTTTGGCTAAGATCAAGTGTAGTATCTGTTCTTATCAGTTTAATATCTGATACGTCCCCTATCTGGGGACCATATATTAAATGGATTTTTAGAACAGGGAGATGGAAAAAGAGCTTGCTCTGTCCACTCCACGCATTGACCTGGTATTGCAGTACCTCCAGGAACGGTGCACCCCTTCTTAACCCAGTTTCCAAAAGCAGAACTCAATTCACCTGATTCATATTAGCCCGATTTAATGAATTGGAAGAAAGCATACGTCTTCATATGCACCTCAATTTGGCCCATTCACTTTTCACACTTCCTCCTTTTGTTTTTTATCTTTCACACTTTTGACTTTCTTTATTCATCCAAATAGCAAACTCATCACCACTCAACCTGACCAACTCGGCTATGTCCCCGTGCTGCAGTTCTCTGTCTTATCTAGATCATTTGCAATTGAATGGAATAGATCCCTTTTGGACAAAGTGGATTCACCTGCTGCTGCAGTGACCACAGGTGTGATAAGATCTAGAATTGGCATCTGGTGCGATCTCTCCGCTTCCACTCCAAAGAAAGTTACCTGTTTATTCCTATCATGCATTGGTTTTTGGGGTTTTCTTTGAGTAATGATGATCTCTTTAGTAGTCTGTTGGCGCCCTCTCCTGGAGGAATAGTTTGCTTGCTCTTGGACATTCTAAAAGAGAGGTCATGATAGACATTGAGCTTCTGAGCTCAATTGGGGACAGTCATGGGTGATGAATGTTTGCAACCTACTGCGAAGCCTCATACCGCAATATAAGGAACGTCAAATACTAAGAAAGGGCGGCCTATGAAAGAATTACTACTTTCAATAAGTACACTTAAACGGCTAATTGGGAATAGAAAAACTGTAAAAAGCCCTCTGAGAAAGCCCCCCTCTAACCTTTGATAGTAAGCTTTTCTGTAGTCTGCCTGTTGATGTATTTTCCGTTTGAACTGTGCACAACATGAAGAGACGGAACACTGGCGGCTTGTCACAATGCCCCCCGATGACATCACAATAGCGCTGCTGCCTAGAAAACAAGCTGCGCAGAAGAAGTTGTTCTTTGGGTGGGAGGGTGGGCTAGTGGAAGGAGGGGGCAATCTCTTTTTTTCCCGGGTGGTAGGGGGATGACAGGAGAAGGGAAGCGGGTGGTGAGAAAGGTACAGAGGGCAGGGTTTGGGGGCTGGGAAGGAAAGGGAAAAGATTAGGGTTTGGGGATGATGAAAGGGCTTTCTACGGGTAAGGATGGCAAAGGGTGGCAGTGACGGAAAGTCAGGCAACCTGTCCTGTCTGTCTTTTTGTATCGTGAATTGGAAAGACTGCAAGGGGGAGGGGAGTTGCTTGCGCCCTAAAGGAGGAGTTATTCAGATTCATTGCAGTGGGCGGCGGCTGCAAAACGCACCATTCTTCTTGTTTTTGCTCTGCAAAGCAGCCTTTTCAAGGGTTGGCTTGGGTGACAAAATGTCTTGTGTAGGCGTGGGTTTGTCTCCCTCTCGCTCTCTCTCCCTAAGATGTGTCCGGCATAGGCCAGGGTGCCACTCGAGGCCCAAACCAATTCTGGTTATCGCTTCTCGGCCTTTTGGCTAAGATCAAGTGTAGTATCTGTTCTTATCAGTTTAATATCTGAAACGTCCCCTATCTGGGGACCATATATTAAATGGATTTTTAGAACAGGGAGATGGAAAAAGAGCTTGCTCTGTCCACTCCACGCATTGACCTGGTATTGCAGTACCTCCAGGAACGGTGCACCCCTTCTTAACCCAGTTTCCAAAAGCAGAACTCAATTCACCTGATTCATATTAGCCCGATTTAATGAATTGGAAGAAAGCATACGTCTTCATATGCACCTCAATTTGGCCCATTCACTTTTCACACTTCCTCCTTTTGTTTTTTATCTTTCACACTTTTGACTTTCTTTATTCATCCAAATAGCAAACTCATCACCACTCAACCTGACCAACTCGGCTATGTCCCCGTGCTGCAGTTCTCTGTCTTATCTAGATCATTTGCAATTGAATGGAATAGATCCCTTTTGGACAAAGTGGATTCACCTGCTGCTGCAGTGACCACAGGTGTGATAAGATCTAGAATTGGCATCTGGTGCGATCTCTCCGCTTCCACTCCAAAGAAAGTTACCTGTTTATTCCTATCATGCATTGGTTTTTGGGGTTTTCTTTGAGTAATGATGATCTCTTTAGTAGTCTGTTGGCGCCCTCTCCTGGAGGAATAGTTTGCTTGCTCTTGGACATTCTAAAAGAGAGGTCATGATAGACATTGAGCTTCTGAGCTCAATTGGGGACAGTCATGGGTGATGAATGTTTGCAACCTACTGCGAAGCCTCATACCGCAATATAAGGAACGTCAAATACTAAGAAAGGGCGGCCTATGAAAGAATTACTACTTTCAATAAGTACACTTAAACGGCTAATTGGGAATAGAAAAACTGTAAAAAGCCCTCTGAGAAAGCCCCCCTCTAACCTTTGATAGTAAGCTTTTCTGTAGTCTGCCTGTTGATGTATTTTCCGTTTGAACTGTGCACAACATGAAGAGACGGAACACTGGCGGCTTGTCACAATGCCCCCCGATGACATCACAATAGCGCTGCTGCCTAGAAAACAAGCTGCGCAGAAGAAGTTGTTCTTTGGGTGGGAGGGTGGGCTAGTGGAAGGAGGGGGCAATCTCTTTTTTTCCCGGGTGGTAGGGGGATGACAGGAGAAGGGAAGCGGGTGGTGAGAAAGGTACAGAGGGCAGGGTTTGGGGGCTGGGAAGGAAAGGGAAAAGATTAGGGTTTGGGGATGATGAAAGGGCTTTCTACGGGTAAGGATGGCAAAGGGTGGCAGTGACGGAAAGTCAGGCAACCTGTCCTGTCCGTCTTTTTGTATCGTGAATTGGAAAGACTGCAAGGGGGAGGGGAGTTGCTTGCGCCCTAAAGGAGGAGTTATTCAGATTCATTGCAGTGGGCGGCGGCTGCAAAACGCACCATTCTTCTTGTTTTTGCTCTGCAAAGCAGCCTTTTCAAGGGTTGGCTTGGGTGACAAAATGTCTTGTGTAGGCGTGGGTTTGTCTCCCTCTCGCTCTCTCTCCCTAAGATGTGTCCGGCATAGGCCAGGGTGCCACTCGAGGCCCAAACCAATTCTGGTTATCGCTTCTCGGCCTTTTGGCTAAGATCAAGTGTAGTATCTGTTCTTTTGGCTAAGATCAAGTGTAGTATCGTTCGAAAAGGTGGTTTAAGGCTCCGGCCACCTTAGTACAATGATGCAATGCACACTGGAAGGTTGCACTTGTTAGTACTTTGGGAGGATAGTATATCCATCTAGAGGAAACCATGGCCCTACCAGGATTGAGGCTATTAGACTGAGTAAGTGTGGGGGTTATGGTGCAATGTGCCCCAGGAATGGACACCCTGGAGGGAGTCTGAACTTGCTAGGTTGGGACCCTGGTAAGCCTCAGACTCTGTCGCACGCCGCGCCTTGCCTATTCATACTTTCCAAGCATATTGCCCTATCCTGGCCTTCTGGCTAAGAAGGGAAATTTTTTTAATCCCGGTCGGAGGTCCGGTCAGCTTTGGGCTGAGAAACCAACACCCGGTTGGAGCTCCGGGTCAGCTTTGGCTGAGAAACCAACACCCGGTTGGAGGTCCGGTTAGCCTTGGGCTGAGAAACCAACACCCGGTTGGAGGTCCGGTCAGCCTTGGGCTGAGAAACCAACACCCGGTTGGAGGTCCGGTCAGCCTTGGGCTGAGAAACCAACACCGGTTGACGGTCCGGGCAGTCTCGGCTGCGAAACCAACGACTAGTAGCTCCCTACTCCACTTGGGTAAGATGCCTCGGTGGACGCTGGGAGCAACAACAAGGCTCAACCAGGCTTCGGCTTGGGGGAGCACCGAAGATCCCTGACCCTCGCTGTGGCCTTCTGGCTCGGAGGGACGGGGTTGATTTTTGGGGATCCTCTTCTCACGGAGGGGTCCACACGAATCCTAGCCTTTGCACTGTTTTTGGTGTGACTTCGGTCATGCATTTTTGCGGTGCTTTGGAAAGCTTCATTAAATCAAATCTGTTCTTATCAGTTTAATATCTGATACGTCCCCTATCTGGGGACCATATATTAAATGGATTTTTAGAACAGGGAGATGGAAAAAGAGCTTGCTCTGTCCACTCCACGCATTGACCTGGTATTGCAGTACCTCCAGGAACGGTGCACCCCTTCTTAACCCAGTTTCCAAAAGCAGAACTCAATTCACCTGATTCATATTAGCCCGATTTAATGAATTGGAAGAAAGCATACGTCTTCATATGCACCTCAATTTGGCCCATTCACTTTTCACACTTCCTCCTTTTGTTTTTTATCTTTCACACTTTTGACTTTCTTTATTCATCCAAATAGCAAACTCATCACCACTCAACCTGACCAACTCGGCTATGTCCCCGTGCTGCAGTTCTCTGTCTTATCTAGATCATTTGCAATTGAATGGAATAGATCCCTTTTGGACAAAGTGGATTCACCTGCTGCTGCAGTGACCACAGGTGTGATAAGATCTAGAATTGGCATCTGGTGCGATCTCTCCGCTTCCACTCCAAAGAAAGTTACCTGTTTATTCCTATCATGCATTGGTTTTTGGGGTTTTCTTTGAGTAATGATGATCTCTTTAGTAGTCTGTTGGCGCCCTCTCCTGGAGGAATAGTTTGCTTGCTCTTGGACATTCTAAAAGAGAGGTCATGATAGACATTGAGCTTCTGAGCTCAATTGGGGACAGTCATGGGTGATGAATGTTTGCAACCTACTGCGAAGCCTCATACCGCAATATAAGGAACGTCAAATACTAAGAAAGGGCGGCCTATGAAAGAATTACTACTTTCAATAAGTACACTTAAACGGCTAATTGGGAATAGAAAAACTGTAAAAAGCCCTCTGAGAAAGCCCCCCTCTAACCTTTGATAGTAAGCTTTTCTGTAGTCTGCCTGTTGATGTATTTTCCGTTTGAACTGTGCACAACATGAAGAGACGGAACACTGGCGGCTTGTCACAATGCCCCCCGATGACATCACAATAGCGCTGCTGCCTAGAAAACAAGCTGCGCAGAAGAAGTTGTTCTTTGGGTGGGAGGGTGGGCTAGTGGAAGGAGGGGGCAATCTCTTTTTTTCCCGGGTGGTAGGGGGATGACAGGAGAAGGGAAGCGGGTGGTGAGAAAGGTACAGAGGGCAGGGTTTGGGGGCTGGGAAGGAAAGGGAAAAGATTAGGGTTTGGGGATGATGAAAGGGCTTTCTACGGGTAAGGATGGCAAAGGGTGGCAGTGACGGAAAGTCAGCCAACCTGTCCTGTCCGTCTTTTTGTATCGTGAATTGGAAAGACTGCAAGGGGGAGGGGAGTTGCTTGCGCCCTAAAGGAGGAGTTATTCAGATTCATTGCAGTGGGCGGCGGCTGCAAAACGCACCATTCTTCTTGTTTTTGCTCTGCAAAGCAGCCTTTTCAAGGGTTGGCTTGGGTGACAAAATGTCTTGTGTAGGCGTGGGTTTGTCTCCCTCTCGCTCTCTCTCCCTAAGATGTGTCCGGCATAGGCCAGGGTGCCACTCGAGGCCCAAACCAATTCTGGTTATCGCTTCTCGGCCTTTTGGCTAAGATCAAGTGTAGTATCTGTTCTTATCAGTTTAATATCTGATACGTCCCCTATCTGGGGACCATATATTAAATGGATTTTTAGAACAGGGAGATGGAAAAAGAGCTTGCTCTGTCCACTCCACGCATTGACCTGGTATTGCAGTACCTCCAGGAACGGTGCACCCCTTCTTAACCCAGTTTCCAAAAGCAGAACTCAATTCACCTGATTCATATTAGCCCGATTTAATGAATTGGAAGAAAGCATACGTCTTCATATGCACCTCAATTTGGCCCATTCACTTTTCACACTTCCTCCTTTTGTTTTTTATCTTTCACACTTTTGACTTTCTTTATTCATCCAAATAGCAAACTCATCACCACTCAACCTGACCAACTCGGCTATGTCCCCGTGCTGCAGTTCTCTGTCTTATCTAGATCATTTGCAATTGAATGGAATAGATTCCTTTTGGACAAAGTGGATTCACCTGCTGCTGCAGTGACCACAGGTGTGATAAGATCTAGAATTGGCATCTGGTGCGATCTCTCCGCTTCCACTCCAAAGAAAGTTACCTGTTTATTCCTATCATGCATTGGTTTTTGGGGTTTTCTTTGAGTAATGATGATCTCTTTAGTAGTCTGTTGGCGCCCTCTCCTGGAGGAATAGTTTGCTTGCTCTTGGACATTCTAAAAGAGAGGTCATGATAGACATTGAGCTTCTGAGCTCAATTGGGGACAGTCATGGGTGATGAATGTTTGCAACCTACTGCGAAGCCTCATACCGCAATATAAGGAACGTCAAATACTAAGAAAGGGCGGCCTATGAAAGAATTACTACTTTCAATAAGTACACTTAAACGGCTAATTGGGAATAGAAAAACTGTAAAAAGCCCTCTGAGAAAGCCCCCCTCTAACCTTTGATAGTAAGCTTTTCTGTAGTCTGCCTGTTGATGTATTTTCCGTTTGAACTGTGCACAACATGAAGAGACGGAACACTGGCGGCTTGTCACAATGCCCCCCGATGACATCACAATAGCGCTGCTGCCTAGAAAACAAGCTGCGCAGAAGAAGTTGTTCTTTGGGTGGGAGGGTGGGCTAGTGGAAGGAGGGGGCAATCTCTTTTTTTCCCGGGTGGTAGGGGGATGACAGGAGAAGGGAAGCGGGTGGTGAGAAAGGTACAGAGGGCAGGGTTTGGGGGCTGGGAAGGAAAGGGAAAAGATTAGGGTTTGGGGATGATGAAAGGGCTTTCTACGGGTAAGGATGGCAAAGGGTGGCAGTGACGGAAAGTCAGGCAACCTGTCCTGTCCGTCTTTTTGTATCGTGAATTGGAAAGACTGCAAGGGGGAGGGGAGTTGCTTGCGCCCTAAAGGAGGAGTTATTCAGATTCATTGCAGTGGGCGGCGGCTGCAAAACGCACCATTCTTCTTGTTTTTGCTCTGCAAAGCAGCCTTTTCAAGGGTTGGCTTGGGTGACAAAATGTCTTGTGTAGGCGTGGGTTTGTCTCCCTCTCGCTCTCTCTCCCTAAGATGTGTCCGGCATAGGCCAGGGTGCCACTCGAGGCCCAAACCAATTCTGGTTTTCGCTTCTCGGCCTTTTGGCTAAGATCAAGTGTAGTATCTGTTCTTATCAGTTTAATATCTGATACGTCCCCTATCTGGGGACCATATATTAAATGGATTTTTAGAACAGGGAGATGGAAAAAGAGCTTGCTCTGTCCACTCCACGCATTGACCTGGTATTGCAGTACCTCCAGGAACGGTGCACCCCTTCTTAACCCAGTTTCCAAAAGCAGAACTCAATTCACCTGATTCATATTAGCCCGATTTAATGAATTGGAAGAAAGCATACGTCTTCATATGCACCTCAATTTGGCCCATTCACTTTTCACACTTCCTCCTTTTGTTTTTTATCTTTCACACTTTTGACTTTCTTTATTCATCCAAATAGCAAACTCATCACCACTCAACCTGACCAACTCGGCTATGTCCTCGTGCTGCAGTTCTCTGTCTTATCTAGATCATTTGCAATTGAATGGAATAGATCCCTTTTGGACAAAGTGGATTCACCTGCTGCTGCAGTGACCACAGGTGTGATAAGATCTAGAATTGGCATCTGGTGCGATCTCTCCGCTTCCACTCCAAAGAAAGTTACCTGTTTATTCCTATCATGCATTGGTTTTTGGGGTTTTCTTTGAGTAATGATGATCTCTTTAGTAGTCTGTTGGCGCCCTCTCCTGGAGGAATAGTTTGCTTGCTCTTGGACATTCTAAAAGAGAGGTCATGATAGACATTGAGCTTCTGAGCTCAATTGGGGACAGTCATGGGTGATGAATGTTTGCAACCTACTGCGAAGCCTCATACCGCAATATAAGGAACGTCAAATACTAAGAAAGGGCGGCCTATGAAAGAATTACTACTTTCAATAAGTACACTTAAACGGCTAATTGGGAATAGAAAAACTGTAAAAAGCCCTCTGAGAAAGCCCCCCTCTAACCTTTGATAGTAAGCTTTTCTGTAGTCTGCCTGTTGATGTATTTTCCGTTTGAACTGTGCACAACATGAAGAGACGGAACACTGGCGGCTTGTCACAATGCCCCCCGATGACATCACAATAGCGCTGCTGCCTAGAAAACAAGCTGCGCAGAAGAAGTTGTTCTTTGGGTGGGAGGGTGGGCTAGTGGAAGGAGGGGGCAATCTCTTTTTTTCCCGGGTGGTAGGGGGATGACAGGAGAAGGGAAGCGGGTGGTGAGAAAGGTACAGAGGGCAGGGTTTGGGGGCTGGGAAGGAAAGGGAAAAGATTAGGGTTTGGGGATGATGAAAGGGCTTTCTACGGGTAAGGATGGCAAAGGGTGGCAGTGACGGAAAGTCAGGCAACCTGTCCTGTCCGTCTTTTTGTATCGTGAATTGGAAAGACTGCAAGGGGGAGGGGAGTTGCTTGCGCCCTAAAGGAGGAGTTATTCAGATTCATTGCAGTGGGCGGCGGCTGCAAAACGCACCATTCTTCTTGTTTTTGCTCTGCAAAGCAGCCTTTTCAAGGGTTGGCTTGGGTGACAAAATGTCTTGTGTAGGCGTGGGTTTGTCTCCCTCTCGCTCTCTCTCCCTAAGATGTGTCCGGCATAGGCCAGGGTGCCACTCGAGGCCCAAACCAATTCTGGTTATCGCTTCTCGGCCTTTTGGCTAAGATCAAGTGTAGTATCTGTTCTTATCAGTTTAATATCTGATACGTCCCCTATCTGGGGACCATATATTAAATGGATTTTTAGAACAGGGAGATGGAAAAAGAGCTTGCTCTGTCCACTCCACGCATTGACCTGGTATTGCAGTACCTCCAGGAACGGTGCACCCCTTCTTAACCCAGTTTCCAAAAGCAGAACTCAATTCACCTGATTCATATTAGCCCGATTTAATGAATTGGAAGAAAGCATACGTCTTCATATGCACCTCAATTTGGCCCATTCACTTTTCACACTTCCTCCTTTTGTTTTTTATCTTTCACACTTTTGACTTTCTTTATTCATCCAAATAGCAAACTCATCACCACTCAACCTGACCAACTCGGCTATGTCCCCGTGCTGCAGTTCTCTGTCTTATCTAGATCATTTGCAATTGAATGGAATAGATCCCTTTTGGACAAAGTGGATTCACCTGCTGCTGCAGTGACCACAGGTGTGATAAGATCTAGAATTGGCATCTGGTGCGATCTCTCCGCTTCCACTCCAAAGAAAGTTACCTGTTTATTCCTATCATGCATTGGTTTTTGGGGTTTTCTTTGAGTAATGATGATCTCTTTAGTAGTCTGTTGGCGCCCTCTCCTGGAGGAATAGTTTGCTTGCTCTTGGACATTCTAAAAGAGAGGTCATGATAGACATTGAGCTTCTGAGCTCAATTGGGGACAGTCATGGGTGATGAATGTTTGCAACCTACTGCGAAGCCTCATACCGCAATATAAGGAACGTCAAATACTAAGAAAGGGCGGCCTATGAAAGAATTACTACTTTCAATAAGTACACTTAAACGGCTAATTGGGAATAGAAAAACTGTAAAAAGCCCTCTGAGAAAGCCCCCCTCTAACCTTTGATAGTAAGCTTTTCTGTAGTCTGCCTGTTGATGTATTTTCCGTTTGAACTGTGCACAACATGAAGAGACGGAACACTGGCGGCTTGTCACAATGCCCCCCGATGACATCACAATAGCGCTGCTGCCTAGAAAACAAGCTGCGCAGAAGAAGTTGTTCTTTGGGTGGGAGGGTGGGCTAGTGGAAGGAGGGGGCAATCTCTTTTTTTCCCGGGTGGTAGGGGGATGACAGGAGAAGGGAAGCGGGTGGTGAGAAAGGTACAGAGGGCAGGGTTTGGGGGCTGGGAAGGAAAGGGAAAAGATTAGGGTTTGGGGATGATGAAAGGGCTTTCTACGGGTAAGGATGGCAAAGGGTGGCAGTGACGGAAAGTCAGGCAACCTGTCCTGTCCGTCTTTTTGTATCGTGAATTGGAAAGACTGCAAGGGGGAGGGGAGTTGCTTGCGCCCTAAAGGAGGAGTTATTCAGATTCATTGCAGTGGGCGGCGGCTGCAAAACGCACCATTCTTCTTGTTTTTGCTCTGCAAAGCAGCCTTTTCAAGGGTTGGCTTGGGTGACAAAATGTCTTGTGTAGGCGTGGGTTTGTCTCCCTCTCGCTCTCTCTCCCTAAGATGTGTCCGGCATAGGCCAGGGTGCCACTCGAGGCCCAAACCAATTCTGGTTATCGCTTCTCGGCCTTTTGGCTAAGATCAAGTGTAGTATCTGTTCTTATCAGTTTAATATCTGATACGTCCCCTATCTGGGGACCATATATTAAATGGATTTTTAGAACAGGGAGATGGAAAAAGAGCTTGCTCTGTCCACTCCACGCATTGACCTGGTATTGCAGTACCTCCAGGAACGGTGCACCCCTTCTTAACCCAGTTTCCAAAAGCAGAACTCAATTCACCTGATTCATATTAGCCCGATTTAATGAATTGGAAGAAAGCATACGTCTTCATATGCACCTCAATTTGGCCCATTCACTTTTCACACTTCCTCCTTTTGTTTTTTATCTTTCACACTTTTGACTTTCTTTATTCATCCAAATAGCAAACTCATCACCACTCAACCTGACCAACTCGGCTATGTCCCCGTGCTGCAGTTCTCTGTCTTATCTAGATCATTTGCAATTGAATGGAATAGATCCCTTTTGGACAAAGTGGATTCACCTGCTGCTGCAGTGACCACAGGTGTGATAAGATCTAGAATTGGCATCTGGTGCGATCTCTCCGCTTCCACTGAAAAGAAAGTTACCTGTTTATTCCTATCATGCATTGGTTTTTGGGGTTTTCTTTGAGTAATGATGATCTCTTTAGTAGTCTGTTGGCGCCCTCTCCTGGAGGAATAGTTTGCTTGCTCTTGGACATTCTAAAAGAGAGGTCATGATAGACATTGAGCTTCTGAGCTCAATTGGGGACAGTCATGGGTGATGAATGTTTGCAACCTACTGCGAAGCCTCATACCGCAATATAAGGAACGTCAAATACTAAGAAAGGGCGGCCTATGAAAGAATTACTACTTTCAATAAGTACACTTAAACGGCTAATTGGGAATAGAAAAACTGTAAAAAGCCCTCTGAGAAAGCCCCCCTCTAACCTTTGATAGTAAGCTTTTCTGTAGTCTGCCTGTTGATGTATTTTCCGTTTGAACTGTGCACAACATGAAGAGACGGAACACTGGCGGCTTGTCACAATGCCCCCCGATGACATCACAATAGCGCTGCTGCCTAGAAAACAAGCTGCGCAGAAGAAGTTGTTCTTTGGGTGGGAGGGTGGGCTAGTGGAAGGAGGGGGCAATCTCTTTTTTTCCCGGGTGGTAGGGGGATGACAGGAGAAGGGAAGCGGGGTGGTGAGAAAGGTACAGAGGGCAGGGTTTGGGGGCTGGGAAGGAAAGGGAAAAGATTAGGGTTTGGGGATGATGAAAGGGCTTTCTACGGGTAAGGATGGCAAAGGGTGGCAGTGACGGAAAGTCAGGCAACCTGTCCTGTCCGTCTTTTTGTATCGTGAATTGGAAAGACTGCAAGGGGGAGGGGAGTTGCTTGCGCCCTAAAGGAGGAGTTATTCAGATTCATTGCAGTGGGCGGCGGCTGCAAAACGCACCATTCTTCTTGTTTTGGCTCTGCAAAGCAGCCTTTTCAAGGGTTGGCTTGGGTGACAAAATGTCTTGTGTAGGCGTGGGTTTGTCTCCCTCTCGCTCTCTCTCCCTAAGATGTGTCCGGCATAGGCCAGGGTGCCACTCGAGGCCCAAACCAATTCTGGTTATCGCTTCTCGGCCTTTTGGCTAAGATCAAGTGTAGTATCTGTTCTTATCAGTTTAATATCTGATACGTCCCCTATCTGGGGACCATATATTAAATGGATTTTTAGAACAGGGAGATGGAAAAAGAGCTTGCTCTGTCCACTCCACGCATTGACCTGGTATTGCAGTACCTCCAGGAACGGTGCACCCCTTCTTAACCCAGTTTCCAAAAGCAGAACTCAATTCACCTGATTCATATTAGCCCGATTTAATGAATTGGAAGAAAGCATACGTCTTCATATGCACCTCAATTTGGCCCATTCACTTTTCACACTTCCTCCTTTTGTTTTTTATCTTTCACACTTTTGACTTTCTTTATTCATCCAAATAGCAAACTCATCACCACTCAACCTGACCAACTCGGCTATGTCCCCGTGCTGCAGTTCTCTGTCTTATCTAGATCATTTGCAATTGAATGGAATAGATCCCTTTTGGACAAAGTGGATTCACCTGCTGCTGCAGTGACCACAGGTGTGATAAGATCTAGAATTGGCATCTGGTGCGATCTCTCCGCTTCCACTCCAAAGAAAGTTACCTGTTTATTCCTATCATGCATTGGTTTTTGGGGTTTTCTTTGAGTAATGATGATCTCTTTAGTAGTCTGTTGGCGCCCTCTCCTGGAGGAATAGTTTGCTTGCTCTTGGACATTCTAAAAGAGAGGTCATGATAGACATTGAGCTTCTGAGCTCAATTGGGGACAGTCATGGGTGATGAATGTTTGCAACCTACTGCGAAGCCTCATACCGCAATATAAGGAACGTCAAATACTAAGAAAGGGCGGCCTATGAAAGAATTACTACTTTCAATAAGTACACTTAAACGGCTAATTGGGAATAGAAAAACTGTAAAAAGCCCTCTGAGAAAGCCCCCCTCTAACCTTTGATAGTAAGCTTTTCTGTAGTCTGCCTGTTGATGTATTTTCCGTTTGAACTGTGCACAACATGAAGAGACGGAACACTGGCGGCTTGTCATAATGCCCCCCGATGACATCACAATAGCGCTGCTGCCTAGAAAACAAGCTGCGCAGAAGAAGTTGTTCTTTGGGTGGGAGGGTGGGCTAGTGGAAGGAGGGGGCAATCTCTTTTTTTCCCGGGTGGTAGGGGGATGACAGGAGAAGGGAAGCGGGTGGTGAGAAAGGTACAGAGGGCAGGGTTTGGGGGCTGGGAAGGAAAGGGAAAAGATTAGGGTTTGGGGATGATGAAAGGGCTTTCTACGGGTAAGGATGGCAAAGGGTGGCAGTGACGGAAAGTCAGGCAACCTGTCCTGTCCGTCTTTTTGTATCGTGAATTGGAAAGACTGCAAGGGGGAGGGGAGTTGCTTGCGCCCTAAAGGAGGAGTTATTCAGATTCATTGCAGTGGGCGGCGGCTGCAAAACGCACCATTCTTCTTGTTTTTGCTCTGCAAAGCAGCCTTTTCAAGGGTTGGCTTGGGTGACAAAATGTCTTGTGTAGGCGTGGGTTTGTCTCCCTCTCGCTCTCTCTCCCTAAGATGTGTCCGGCATAGGCCAGGGTGCCACTCGAGGCCCAAACCAATTCTGGTTATCGCTTCTCGGCCTTTTGGCTAAGATCAAGTGTAGTATCTGTTCTTATCAGTTTAATATCTGATACGTCCCCTATCTGGGGACCATATATTAAATGGATTTTTAGAACAGGGAGATGGAAAAAGAGCTTGCTCTGTCCACTCCACGCATTGACCTGGTATTGCAGTACCTCCAGGAACGGTGCACCCCTTCTTAACCCAGTTTCCAAAAGCAGAACTCAATTCACCTGATTCATATTAGCCCGATTTAATGAATTGGAAGAAAGCATACGTCTTCATATGCACCTCAATTTGGCCCATTCACTTTTCACACTTCCTCCTTTTGTTTTTTATCTTTCACACTTTTGACTTTCTTTATTCATCCAAATTGCAAACTCATCACCACTCAACCTGACCAACTCGGCTATGTCCCCGTGCTGCAGTTCTCTGTCTTATCTAGATCATTTGCAATTGAATGGAATAGATCCCTTTTGGACAAAGTGGATTCACCTGCTGCTGCAGTGACCACAGGTGTGATAAGATCTAGAATTGGCATCTGGTGCGATCTCTCCGCTTCCACTCCAAAGAAAGTTACCTGTTTATTCCTATCATGCATTGGTTTTTGGGGTTTTCTTTGAGTAATGATGATCTCTTTAGTAGTCTGTTGGCGCCCTCTCCTGGAGGAATAGTTTGCTTGCTCTTGGACATTCTAAAAGAGAGGTCATGATAGACATTGAGCTTCTGAGCTCAATTGGGGACAGTCATGGGTGATGAATGTTTGCAACCTACTGCGAAGCCTCATACCGCAATATAAGGAACGTCAAATACTAAGAAAGGGCGGCCTATGAAAGAATTACTACTTTCAATAAGTACACTTAAACGGCTAATTGGGAATAGAAAAACTGTAAAAAGCCCTCTGAGAAAGCCCCCCTCTAACCTTTGATAGTAAGCTTTTCTGTAGTCTGCCTGTTGATGTATTTTCCGTTTGAACTGTGCACAACATGAAGAGACGGAACACTGGCGGCTTGTCACAATGCCCCCCGATGACATCACAATAGCGCTGCTGCCTAGAAAACAAGCTGCGCAGAAGAAGTTGTTCTTTGGGTGGGAGGGTGGGCTAGTGGAAGGAGGGGGCAATCTCTTTTTTTCCCGGGTGGTAGGGGGATGACAGGAGAAGGGAAGCGGGTGGTGAGAAAGGTACAGAGGGCAGGGTTTGGGGGCTGGGAAGGAAAGGGAAAAGATTAGGGTTTGGGGATGATGAAAGGGCTTTCTACGGGTAAGGATGGCAAAGGGTGGCAGTGACGGAAAGTCAGGCAACCTGTCCTGTCCGTCTTTTTGTATCGTGAATTGGAAAGACTGCAAGGGGGAGGGGAGTTGCTTGCGCCCTAAAGGAGGAGTTATTCAGATTCATTGCAGTGGGCGGCGGCTGCAAAACGCACCATTCTTCTTGTTTTTGCTCTGCAAAGCAGCCTTTTCAAGGGTTGGCTTGGGTGACAAAATGTCTTGTGTAGGCGTGGGTTTGTCTCCCTCTCGCTCTCTCTCCCTAAGATGTGTCCGGCATAGGCCAGGGTGCCACTCGAGGCCCAAACCAATTCTGGTTATCGCTTCTCGGCCTTTTGGCTAAGATCAAGTGTAGTATCTGTTCTTATCAGTTTAATATCTGATACGTCCCCTATCTGGGGACCATATATTAAATGGATTTTTAGAACAGGGAGATGGAAAAAGAGCTTGCTCTGTCCACTCCACGCATTGACCTGGTATTGCAGTACCTCCAGGAACGGTGCACCCCTTCTTAACCCAGTTTCCAAAAGCAGAACTCAATTCACCTGATTCATATTAGCCCGATTTAATGAATTGGAAGAAAGCATACGTCTTCATATGCACCTCAATTTGGCCCATTCACTTTTCACACTTCCTCCTTTTGTTTTTTATCTTTCACACTTTTGACTTTCTTTATTCATCCAAATAGCAAACTCATCACCACTCAACCTGACCAACTCGGCTATGTCCCCGTGCTGCAGTTCTCTGTCTTATCTAGATCATTTGCAATTGAATGGAATAGATCCCTTTTGGACAAAGTGGATTCACCTGCTGCTGCAGTGACCACAGGTGTGATAAGATCTAGAATTGGCATCTGGTGCGATCTCTCCGCTTCCACTCCAAAGAAAGTTACCTGTTTATTCCTATCATGCATTGGTTTTTGGGGTTTTCTTTGAGTAATGATGATCTCTTTAGTAGTCTGTTGGCGCCCTCTCCTGGAGGAATAGTTTGCTTGCTCTTGGACATTCTAAAAGAGAGGTCATGATAGACATTGAGCTTCTGAGCTCAATTGGGGACAGTCATGGGTGATGAATGTTTGCAACCTACTGCGAAGCCTCATACCGCAATATAAGGAACGTCAAATACTAAGAAAGGGCGGCCTATGAAAGAATTACTACTTTCAATAAGTACACTTAAACGGCTAATTGGGAATAGAAAAACTGTAAAAAGCCCTCTGAGAAAGCCCCCCTCTAACCTTTGATAGTAAGCTTTTCTGTAGTCTGCCTGTTGATGTATTTTCCGTTTGAACTGTGCACAACATGAAGAGACGGAACACTGGCGGCTTGTCACAATGCCCCCCGATGACATCACAATAGCGCTGCTGCCTAGAAAACAAGCTGCGCAGAAGAAGTTGTTCTTTGGGTGGGAGGGTGGGCTAGTGGAAGGAGGGGGCAATCTCTTTTTTTCCCGGGTGGTAGGGGGATGACAGGAGAAGGGAAGCGGGTGGTGAGAAAGGTACAGAGGGCAGGGTTTGGGGGCTGGGAAGGAAAGGGAAAAGATTAGGGTTTGGGGATGATGAAAGGGCTTTCTACGGGTAAGGATGGCAAAGGGTGGCAGTGACGGAAAGTCAGGCAACCTGTCCTGTCCGTCTTTTTGTATCGTGAATTGGAAAGACTGCAAGGGGGAGGGGAGTTGCTTGCGCCCTAAAGGAGGAGTTATTCAGATTCATTGCAGTGGGCGGCGGCTGCAAAACGCACCATTCTTCTTGTTTTTGCTCTGCAAAGCAGCCTTTTCAAGGGTTGGCTTGGGTGACAAAATGTCTTGTGTAGGCGTGGGTTTGTCTCCCTCTCGCTCTCTCTCCCTAAGATGTGTCCGGCATAGGCCAGGGTGACACTCGAGGCCCAAACCAATTCTGGTTATCGCTTCTCGGCCTTTTGGCTAAGATCAAGTGTAGTATCTGTTCTTATCAGTTTAATATCTGATACGTCCCCTATCTGGGGACCATATATTAAATGGATTTTTAGAACAGGGAGATGGAAAAAGAGCTTGCTCTGTCCACTCCACGCATTGACCTGGTATTGCAGTACCTCCAGGAACGGTGCACCCCTTCTTAACCCAGTTTCCAAAAGCAGAACTCAATTCACCTGATTCATATTAGCCCGATTTAATGAATTGGAAGAAAGCATACGTCTTCATATGCACCTCAATTTGGCCCATTCACTTTTCACACTTCCTCCTTTTGTTTTTTATCTTTCACACTTTTGACTTTCTTTATTCATCCAAATAGCAAACTCATCACCACTCAACCTGACCAACTCGGCTATGTCCCCGTGCTGCAGTTCTCTGTCTTATCTAGATCATTTGCAATTGAATGGAATAGATCCCTTTTGGACAAAGTGGATTCACCTGCTGCTGCAGTGACCACAGGTGTGATAAGATCTAGAATTGGCATCTGGTGCGATCTCTCCGCTTCCACTCCAAAGAAAGTTACCTGTTTATTCCTATCATGCATTGGTTTTTGGGGTTTTCTTTGAGTAATGATGATCTCTTTAGTAGTCTGTTGGCGCCCTCTCCTGGAGGAATAGTTTGCTTGCTCTTGGACATTCTAAAAGAGAGGTCATGATAGACATTGAGCTTCTGAGCTCAATTGGGGACAGTCATGGGTGATGAATGTTTGCAACCTACTGCGAAGCCTCATACCGCAATATAAGGAACGTCAAATACTAAGAAAGGGCGGCCTATGAAAGAATTACTACTTTCAATAAGTACACTTAAACGGCTAATTGGGAATAGAAAAACTGTAAAAAGCCCTCTGAGAAAGCCCCCCTCTAACCTTTGATAGTAAGCTTTTCTGTAGTCTGCCTGTTGATGTATTTTCCGTTTGAACTGTGCACAACATGAAGAGACGGAACACTGACACTGGCGGCTTGTCACAATGCCCCCCGATGACATCACAATAGCGCTGCTGCCTAGAAAACAAGCTGCGCAGAAGAAGTTGTTCTTTGGGTGGGAGGGTGGGCTAGTGGAAGGAGGGGGCAATCTCTTTTTTTCCCGGGTGGTAGGGGGATGACAGGAGAAGGGAAGCGGGTGGTGAGAAAGGTACAGAGGGCAGGGTTTGGGGGCTGGGAAGGAAAGGGAAAAGATTAGGGTTTGGGGATGATGAAAGGGCTTTCTACGGGTAAGGATGGCAAAGGGTGGCAGTGACGGAAAGTCAGGCAACCTGTCCTGTCCGTCTTTTTGTATCGTGAATTGGAAAGACTGCAAGGGGGAGGGGAGTTGCTTGCGCCCTAAAGGAGGAGTTATTCAGATTCATTGCAGTGGGCGGCGGCTGCAAAACGCACCATTCTTCTTGTTTTTGCTCTGCAAAGCAGCCTTTTCAAGGGTTGGCTTGGGTGACAAAATGTCTTGTGTAGGCGTGGGTTTGTCTCCCTCTCGCTCTCTCTCCCTAAGATGTGTCCGGCATAGGCCAGGGTGCCACTCGAGGCCCAAACCAATTCTGGTTATCGCTTCTCGGCCTTTTGGCTAAGATCAAGTGTAGTATCTGTTCTTATCAGTTTAATATCTGATACGTCCCCTATCTGGGGACCATATATTAAATGGATTTTTAGAACAGGGAGATGGAAAAAGAGCTTGCTCTGTCCACTCCACGCATTGACCTGGTATTGCAGTACCTCCAGGAACGGTGCACCCCTTCTTAACCCAGTTTCCAAAAGCAGAACTCAATTCACCTGATTCATATTAGCCCGATTTAATGAATTGGAAGAAAGCATACGTCTTCATATGCACCTCAATTTGGCCCATTCACTTTTCACACTTCCTCCTTTTGTTTTTTATCTTTCACACTTTTGACTTTCTTTATTCATCCAAATAGCAAACTCATCACCACTCAACCTGACCAACTCGGCTATGTCCCCGTGCTGCAGTTCTCTGTCTTATCTAGATCATTTGCAATTGAATGGAATAGATCCCTTTTGGACAAAGTGGATTCACCTGCTGCTGCAGTGACCACAGGTGTGATAAGATCTAGAATTGGCATCTGGTGCGATCTCTCCGCTTCCACTCCAAAGAAAGTTACCTGTTTATTCCTATCATGCATTGGTTTTTGGGGTTTTCTTTGAGTAATGATGATCTCTTTAGTAGTCTGTTGGCGCCCTCTCCTGGAGGAATAGTTTGCTTGCTCTTGGACATTCTAAAAGAGAGGTCATGATAGACATTGAGCTTCTGAGCTCAATTGGGGACAGTCATGGGTGATGAATGTTTGCAACCTACTGCGAAGCCTCATACCGCAATATAAGGAACGTCAAATACTAAGAAAGGGCGGCCTATGAAAGAATTACTACTTTCAATAAGTACACTTAAACGGCTAATTGGGAATAGAAAAACTGTAAAAAGCCCTCTGAGAAAGCCCCCCTCTAACCTTTGATAGTAAGCTTTTCTGTAGTCTGCCTGTTGATGTATTTTCCGTTTGAACTGTGCACAACATGAAGAGACGGAACACTGGCGGCTTGTCACAATGCCCCCCGATGACATCACAATAGCGCTGCTGCCTAGAAAACAAGCTGCGCAGAAGAAGTTGTTCTTTGGGTGGGAGGGTGGGCTAGTGGAAGGAGGGGGCAATCTCTTTTTTTCCCGGGTGGTAGGGGGATGACAGGAGAAGGGAAGCGGGTGGTGAGAAAGGTACAGAGGGCAGGGTTTGGGGGCTGGGAAGGAAAGGGAAAAGATTAGGGTTTGGGGATGATGAAAGGGCTTTCTACGGGTAAGGATGGCAAAGGGTGGCAGTGACGGAAAGTCAGGCAACCTGTCCTGTCCGTCTTTTTGTATCGTGAATTGGAAAGACTGCAAGGGGGAGGGGAGTTGCTTGCGCCCTAAAGGAGGAGTTATTCAGATTCATTGCAGTGGGCGGCGGCTGCAAAACGCACCATTCTTCTTGTTTTTGCTCTGCAAAGCAGCCTTTTCAAGGGTTGGCTTGGGTGACAAAATGTCTTGTGTAGGCGTGGGTTTGTCTCCCTCTCGCTCTCTCTCCCTAAGATGTGTCCGGCATAGGCCAGGGTGCCACTCGAGGCCCAAACCAATTCTGGTTATCGCTTCTCGGCCTTTTGGCTAAGATCAAGTGTAGTATCTGTTCTTATCAGTTTAATATCTGATACGTCCCCTATCTGGGGACCATATATTAAATGGATTTTTAGAACAGGGAGATGGAAAAAGAGCTTGCTCTGTCCACTCCACGCATTGACCTGGTATTGCAGTACCTCCAGGAACGGTGCACCCCTTCTTAACCCAGTTTCCAAAAGCAGAACTCAATTCACCTGATTCATATTAGCCCGATTTAATGAATTGGAAGAAAGCATACGTCTTCATATGCACCTCAATTTGGCCCATTCACTTTTCACACTTCCTCCTTTTGTTTTTTATCTTTCACACTTTTGACTTTCTTTATTCATCCAAATAGCAAACTCATCACCACTCAACCTGACCAACTCGGCTATGTCCCCGTGCTGCAGTTCTCTGTCTTATCTAGATCATTTGCAATTGAATGGAATAGATCCCTTTTGGACAAAGTGGATTCACCTGCTGCTGCAGTGACCACAGGTGTGATAAGATCTAGAATTGGCATCTGGTGCGATCTCTCCGCTTCCACTCCAAAGAAAGTTACCTGTTTATTCCTATCATGCATTGGTTTTTGGGGTTTTCTTTGAGTAATGATGATCTCTTTAGTAGTCTGTTGGCGCCCTCTCCTGGAGGAATAGTTTGCTTGCTCTTGGACATTCTAAAAGAGAGGTCATGATAGACATTGAGCTTCTGAGCTCAATTGGGGACAGTCATGGGTGATGAATGTTTGCAACCTACTGCGAAGCCTCATACCGCAATATAAGGAACGTCAAATACTAAGAAAGGGCGGCCTATGAAAGAATTACTACTTTCAATAAGTACACTTAAACGGCTAATTGGGAATAGAAAAACTGTAAAAAGCCCTCTGAGAAAGCCCCCCTCTAACCTTTGATAGTAAGCTTTTCTGTAGTCTGCCTGTTGATGTATTTTCCGTTTGAACTGTGCACAACATGAAGAGACGGAACACTGGCGGCTTGTCACAATGCCCCCCGATGACATCACAATAGCGCTGCTGCCTAGAAAACAAGCTGCGCAGAAGAAGTTGTTCTTTGGGTGGGAGGGTGGGCTAGAGGAAGGAGGGGGCAATCTCTTTTTTTCCCGGGTGGTAGGGGGATGACAGGAGAAGGGAAGCGGGTGGTGAGAAAGGTACAGAGGGCAGGGTTTGGGGGCTGGGAAGGAAAGGGAAAAGATTAGGGTTTGGGGATGATGAAAGGGCTTTCTACGGGTAAGGATGGCAAAGGGTGGCAGTGACGGAAAGTCAGGCAACCTGTCCTGTCCGTCTTTTTGTATCGTGAATTGGAAAGACTGCAAGGGGGAGGGGAGTTGCTTGCGCCCTAAAGGAGGAGTTATTCAGATTCATTGCAGTGGGCGGCGGCTGCAAAACGCACCATTCTTCTTGTTTTTGCTCTGCAAAGCAGCCTTTTCAAGGGTTGGCTTGGGTGACAAAATGTCTTGTGTAGGCGTGGGTTTGTCTCCCTCTCGCTCTCTCTCCCTAAGATGTGTCCGGCATAGGCCAGGGTGCCACTCGAGGCCCAAACCAATTCTGGTTATCGCTTCTCGGCCTTTTGGCTAAGATCAAGTGTAGTATCTGTTCTTATCAGTTTAATATCTGATACGTCCCCTATCTGGGGACCATATATTAAATGGATTTTTAGAACAGGGAGATGGAAAAAGAGCTTGCTCTGTCCACTCCACGCATTGACCTGGTATTGCAGTACCTCCAGGAACGGTGCACCCCTTCTTAACCCAGTTTCCAAAAGCAGAACTCAATTCACCTGATTCATATTAGCCCGATTTAATGAATTGGAAGAAAGCATACGTCTTCATATGCACCTCAATTTGGCCCATTCACTTTTCACACTTCCTCCTTTTGTTTTTTATCTTTCACACTTTTGACTTTCTTTATTCATCCAAATAGCAAACTCATCACCACTCAACCTGACCAACTCGGCTATGTCCCCGTGCTGCAGTTCTCTGTCTTATCTAGATCATTTGCAATTGAATGGAATAGATCCCTTTTGGACAAAGTGGATTCACCTGCTGCTGCAGTGACCACATGTGTGATAAGATCTAGAATTGGCATCTGGTGCGATCTCTCCGCTTCCACTCCAAAGAAAGTTACCTGTTTATTCCTATCATGCATTGGTTTTTGGGGTTTTCTTTGAGTAATGATGATCTCTTTAGTAGTCTGTTGGCGCCCTCTCCTGGAGGAATAGTTTGCTTGCTCTTGGACATTCTAAAAGAGAGGTCATGATAGACATTGAGCTTCTGAGCTCAATTGGGGACAGTCATGGGTGATGAATGTTTGCAACCTACTGCGAAGCCTCATACCGCAATATAAGGAACGTCAAATACTAAGAAAGGGCGGCCTATGAAAGAATTACTACTTTCAATAAGTACACTTAAACGGCTAATTGGGAATAGAAAAACTGTAAAAAGCCCTCTGAGAAAGCCCCCCTCTAACCTTTGATAGTAAGCTTTTCTGTAGTCTGCCTGTTGATGTATTTTCCGTTTGAACTGTGCACAACATGAAGAGACGGAACACTGGCGGCTTGTCACAATGCCCCCCGATGACATCACAATAGCGCTGCTGCCTAGAAAACAAGCTGCGCAGAAGAAGTTGTTCTTTGGGTGGGAGGGTGGGCTAGTGGAAGGAGGGGGCAATCTCTTTTTTTCCCGGGTGGTAGGGGGATGACAGGAGAAGGGAAGCGGGTGGTGAGAAAGGTACAGAGGGCAGGGTTTGGGGGCTGGGAAGGAAAGGGAAAAGATTAGGGTTTGGGGATGATGAAAGGGCTTTCTACGGGTAAGGATGGCAAAGGGTGGCAGTGACGGAAAGTCAGGCAACCTGTCCTGTCCGTCTTTTTGTATCGTGAATTGGAAAGACTGCAAGGGGGAGGGGAGTTGCTTGCGCCCTAAAGGAGGAGTTATTCAGATTCATTGCAGTGGGCGGCGGCTGCAAAACGCACCATTCTTCTTGTTTTTGCTCTGCAAAGCAGCCTTTTCAAGGGTTGGCTTGGGTGACAAAATGTCTTGTGTAGGCGTGGGTTTGTCTCCCTCTCGCTCTCTCTCCCTAAGATGTGTCCGGCATAGGCCAGGGTGCCACTCGAGGCCCAAACCAATTCTGGTTATCGCTTCTCGGCCTTTTGGCTAAGATCAAGTGTAGTATCTGTTCTTATCAGTTTAATATCTGATACGTCCCCTATCTGGGGACCATATATTAAATGGATTTTTAGAACAGGGAGATGGAAAAAGAGCTTGCTCTGTCCACTCCACGCATTGACCTGGTATTGCAGTACCTCCAGGAACGGTGCACCCCTTCTTAACCCAGTTTCCAAAAGCAGAACTCAATTCACCTGATTCATATTAGCCCGATTTAATGAATTGGAAGAAAGCATACGTCTTCATATGCACCTCAATTTGGCCCATTCACTTTTCACACTTCCTCCTTTTGTTTTTTATCTTTCACACTTTTGACTTTCTTTATTCATCCAAATAGCAAACTCATCACCACTCAACCTGACCAACTCGGCTATGTCCCCGTGCTGCAGTTCTCTGTCTTATCTAGATCATTTGCAATTGAATGGAATAGATCCCTTTTGGACAAAGTGGATTCACCTGCTGCTGCAGTGACCACAGGTGTGATAAGATCTAGAATTGGCATCTGGTGCGATCTCTCCGCTTCCACTCCAAAGAAAGTTACCTGTTTATTCCTATCATGCATTGGTTTTTGGGGTTTTCTTTGAGTAATGATGATCTCTTTAGTAGTCTGTTGGCGCCCTCTCCTGGAGGAATAGTTTGCTTGCTCTTGGACATTCTAAAAGAGAGGTCATGATAGACATTGAGCTTCTGAGCTCAATTGGGGACAGTCATGGGTGATGAATGTTTGCAACCTACTGCGAAGCCTCATACCGCAATATAAGGAACGTCAAATACTAAGAAAGGGCGGCCTATGAAAGAATTACTACTTTCAATAAGTACACTTAAACGGCTAATTGGGAATAGAAAAACTGTAAAAAGCCCTCTGAGAAAGCCCCCCTCTAACCTTTGATAGTAAGCTTTTCTGTAGTCTGCCTGTTGATGTATTTTCCGTTTGAACTGTGCACAACATGAAGAGACGGAACACTGGCGGCTTGTCACAATGCCCCCCGATGACATCACAATAGCGCTGCTGCCTAGAAAACAAGCTGCGCAGAAGAAGTTGTTCTTTGGGTGGGAGGGTGGGCTAGTGGAAGGAGGGGGCAATCTCTTTTTTTCCCGGGTGGTAGGGGGATGACAGGAGAAGGGAAGCGGGTGGTGAGAAAGGTACAGAGGGCAGGGTTTGGGGGCTGGGAAGGAAAGGGAAAAGATTAGGGTTTGGGGATGATGAAAGGGCTTTCTACGGGTAAGGATGGCAAAGGGTGGCAGTGACGGAAAGTCAGGCAACCTGTCCTGTCCGTCTTTTTGTATCGTGAATTGGAAAGACTGCAAGGGGGAGGGGAGTTGCTTGCGCCCTAAAGGAGGAGTTATTCAGATTCATTGCAGTGGGCGGCGGCTGCAAAACGCACCATTCTTCTTGTTTTTGCTCTGCAAAGCAGCCTTTTCAAGGGTTGGCTTGGGTGACAAAATGTCTTGTGTAGGCGTGGGTTTGTCTCCCTCTCGCTCTCTCTCCCTAAGATGTGTCCGGCATAGGCCAGGGTGCCACTCGAGGCCCAAACCAATTCTGGTTATCGCTTCTCGGCCTTTTGGCTAAGATCAAGTGTAGTATATTGGGCTCTGTAGCACACCGTACCTTGCCTTTTCATACTTTTTGAGCATATTACCCTATCCCGGCCTTCTGGCTAGGAAGGGAAATTTTTATAATCCCGGTCGGAGGTCTGGTCAGCTTTGGGCTGAGAAACTAACACCCGGTTGGAGGTCTGGGTCAGCTTCGGCTGAGAAACCAACACCCGGTTGGAGGTCCGGTTAGCCTTGGGCTGAGAAACCAACACCGGTTGACGGTCCGGGCAGTTTCGGCTGCGAAACCAACAACTAGTAGCTCTCTACTCCACTTGGGTAAGATGCCTGGGTGGACGCTGGGAGCAACGACAAGGCTCAACCAGGCTTCGGCTTGGGGGAGCACCGAAGATCCCTGACCCTTGCTGTGGCCTTCTGGCTCGGAGGGACGGGGTTGATTTTTGGGGACCCTCTCCTCACGGTGGGGTCCACACGAATCCTAGCCTTTGCACTGTTTTTGGTGTGACTTCGGTCATGCATTTTTTGTGGTGCTTTGGAAAGCTTCATTAAATCAAAATCTGTTCTTATCAGTTTAATATCTGATACGTCCCCTATCTGGGGACCATATATTAAATGGATTTTTAGAACAGGGAGATGGAAAAAGAGCTTGCTCTGTCCACTCCACGCATTGACCTGGTATTGCAGTACCTCCAGGAACGGTGCACCCCTTCTTAACCCAGTTTCCAAAAGCAGAACTCAATTCACCTGATTCATATTAGCCCGATTTAATGAATTGGAAGAAAGCATACGTCTTCATATGCACCTCAATTTGGCCCATTCACTTTTCACACTTCCTCCTTTTGTTTTTTATCTTTCACACTTTTGACTTTCTTTATTCATCCAAATAGCAAACTCATCACCACTCAACCTGACCAACTCGGCTATGTCCCCGTGCTGCAGTTCTCTGTCTTATCTAGATCATTTGCAATTGAATGGAATAGATCCCTTTTGGACAAAGTGGATTCACCTGCTGCTGCAGTGACCACAGGTGTGATAAGATCTAGAATTGGCATCTGGTGCGATCTCTCCGCTTCCACTCCAAAGAAAGTTACCTGTTTATTCCTATCATGCATTGGTTTTTGGGGTTTTCTTTGAGTAATGATGATCTCTTTAGTAGTCTGTTGGCGCCCTCTCCTGGAGGAATAGTTTGCTTGCTCTTGGACATTCTAAAAGAGAGGTCATGATAGACATTGAGCTTCTGAGCTCAATTGGGGACAGTCATGGGTGATGAATGTTTGCAACCTACTGCGAAGCCTCATACCGCAATATAAGGAACGTCAAATACTAAGAAAGGGCGGCCTATGAAAGAATTACTACTTTCAATAAGTACACTTAAACGGCTAATTGGGAATAGAAAAACTGTAAAAAGCCCTCTGAGAAAGCCCCCCTCTAACCTTTGATAGTAAGCTTTTCTGTAGTCTGCCTGTTGATGTATTTTCCGTTTGAACTGTGCACAACATGAAGAGACGGAACACTGGCGGCTTGTCACAATGCCCCCCGATGACATCACAATAGCGCTGCTGCCTAGAAAACAAGCTGCGCAGAAGAAGTTGTTCTTTGGGTGGGAGGGTGGGCTAGTGGAAGGAGGGGGCAATCTCTTTTTTTCCCGGGTGGTAGGGGGATGACAGGAGAAGGGAAGCGGGTGGTGAGAAAGGTACAGAGGGCAGGGTTTGGGGGCTGGGAAGGAAAGGGAAAAGATTAGGGTTTGGGGATGATGAAAGGGCTTTCTACGGGTAAGGATGGCAAAGGGTGGCAGTGACGGAAAGTCAGGCAACCTGTCCTGTCCGTCTTTTTGTATCGTGAATTGGAAAGACTGCAAGGGGGAGGGGAGTTGCTTGCGCCCTAAAGGAGGAGTTATTCAGATTCATTGCAGTGGGCGGCGGCTGCAAAACGCACCATTCTTCTTGTTTTTGCTCTGCAAAGCAGCCTTTTCAAGGGTTGGCTTGGGTGACAAAATGTCTTGTGTAGGCGTGGGTTTGTCTCCCTCTCGCTCTCTCTCCCTAAGATGTGTCCGGCATAGGCCAGGGTGCCACTCGAGGCCCAAACCAATTCTGGTTATCGCTTCTCGGCCTTTTGGCTAAGATCAAGTGTAGTATCTGTTCTTATCAGTTTAATATCTGATACGTCCCCTATCTGGGGACCATATATTAAATGGATTTTTAGAACAGGGAGATGGAAAAAGAGCTTGCTCTGTCCACTCCACGCATTGACCTGGTATTGCAGTACCTCCAGGAACGGTGCACCCCTTCTTAACCCAGTTTCCAAAAGCAGAACTCAATTCACCTGATTCATATTAGCCCGATTTAATGAATTGGAAGAAAGCATACGTCTTCATATGCACCTCAATTTGGCCCATTCACTTTTCACACTTCCTCCTTTTGTTTTTTATCTTTCACACTTTTGACTTTCTTTATTCATCCAAATAGCAAACTCATCACCACTCAACCTGACCAACTCGGCTATGTCCCCGTGCTGCAGTTCTCTGTCTTATCTAGATCATTTGCAATTGAATGGAATAGATCCCTTTTGGACAAAGTGGATTCACCTGCTGCTGCAGTGACCACAGGTGTGATAAGATCTAGAATTGGCATCTGGTGCGATCTCTCCGCTTCCACTCCAAAGAAAGTTACCTGTTTATTCCTATCATGCATTGGTTTTTGGGGTTTTCTTTGAGTAATGATGATCTCTTTAGTAGTCTGTTGGCGCCCTCTCCTGGAGGAATAGTTTGCTTGCTCTTGGACATTCTAAAAGAGAGGTCATGATAGACATTGAGCTTCTGAGCTCAATTGGGGACAGTCATGGGTGATGAATGTTTGCAACCTACTGCGAAGCCTCATACCGCAATATAAGGAACGTCAAATACTAAGAAAGGGCGGCCTATGAAAGAATTACTACTTTCAATAAGTACACTTAAACGGCTAATTGGGAATAGAAAAACTGTAAAAAGCCCTCTGAGAAAGCCCCCCTCTAACCTTTGATAGTAAGCTTTTCTGTAGTCTGCCTGTTGATGTATTTTCCGTTTGAACTGTGCACAACATGAAGAGACGGAACACTGGCGGCTTGTCACAATGCCCCCCGATGACATCACAATAGTGCTGCTGCCTAGAAAACAAGCTGCGCAGAAGAAGTTGTTCTTTGGGTGGGAGGGTGGGCTAGTGGAAGGAGGGGGCAATCTCTTTTTTTCCCGGGTGGTAGGGGGATGACAGGAGAAGGGAAGCGGGTGGTGAGAAAGGTACAGAGGGCAGGGTTTGGGGGCTGGGAAGGAAAGGGAAAAGATTAGGGTTTGGAGATGATGAAAGGGCTTTCTACGGGTAAGGATGGCAAAGGGTGGCAGTGACGGAAAGTCAGGCAACCTGTCCTGTCCGTCTTTTTGTATCGTGAATTGGAAAGACTGCAAGGGGGAGGGGAGTTGCTTGCGCCCTAAAGGAGGAGTTATTCAGATTCATTGCAGTGGGCGGCGGCTGCAAAACGCACCATTCTTCTTGTTTTTGCTCTGCAAAGCAGCCTTTTCAAGGGTTGGCTTGGGTGACAAAATGTCTTGTGTAGGCGTGGGTTTGTCTCCCTCTCGCTCTCTCTCCCTAAGATGTGTCCGGCATAGGCCAGGGTGCCACTCGAGGCCCAAACCAATTCTGGTTATCGCTTCTCGGCCTTTTGGCTAAGATCAAGTGTAGTATCTGTTCTTATCAGTTTAATATCTGATACGTCCCCTATCTGGGGACCATATATTAAATGGATTTTTAGAACAGGGAGATGGAAAAAGAGCTTGCTCTGTCCACTCCACGCATTGACCTGGTATTGCAGTACCTCCAGGAACGGTGCACCCCTTCTTAACCCAGTTTCCAAAAGCAGAACTCAATTCACCTGATTCATATTAGCCCGATTTAATGAATTGGAAGAAAGCATACGTCTTCATATGCACCTCAATTTGGCCCATTCACTTTTCACACTTCCTCCTTTTGTTTTTTATCTTTCACACTTTTGACTTTCTTTATTCATCCAAATAGCAAACTCATCACCACTCAACCTGACCAACTCGGCTATGTCCCCGTGCTGCAGTTCTCTGTCTTATCTAGATCATTTGCAATTGAATGGAATAGATCCCTTTTGGACAAAGTGGATTCACCTGCTGCTGCAGTGACCACAGGTGTGATAAGATCTAGAATTGGCATCTGGTGCGATCTCTCCGCTTCCACTCCAAAGAAAGTTACCTGTTTATTCCTATCATGCATTGGTTTTTGGGGTTTTCTTTGAGTAATGATGATCTCTTTAGTAGTCTGTTGGCGCCCTCTCCTGGAGGAATAGTTTGCTTGCTCTTGGACATTCTAAAAGAGAGGTCATGATAGACATTGAGCTTCTGAGCTCAATTGGGGACAGTCATGGGTGATGAATGTTTGCAACCTACTGCGAAGCCTCATACCGCAATATAAGGAACGTCAAATACTAAGAAAGGGCGGCCTATGAAAGAATTACTACTTTCAATAAGTACACTTAAACGGCTAATTGGGAATAGAAAAACTGTAAAAAGCCCTCTGAGAAAGCCCCCCTCTAACCTTTGATAGTAAGCTTTTCTGTAGTCTGCCTGTTGATGTATTTTCCGTTTGAACTGTGCACAACATGAAGAGACGGAACACTGGCGGCTTGTCACAATACCCCCCGATGACATCACAATAGCGCTGCTGCCTAGAAAACAAGCTGCGCAGAAGAAGTTGTTCTTTGGGTGGGAGGGTGGGCTAGTGGAAGGAGGGGGCAATCTCTTTTTTTCCCGGGTGGTAGGGGGATGACAGGAGAAGGGAAGCGGGTGGTGAGAAAGGTACAGAGGGCAGGGTTTGGGGGCTGGGAAGGAAAGGGAAAAGATTAGGGTTTGGGGATGATGAAAGGGCTTTCTACGGGTAAGGATGGCAAAGGGTGGCAGTGACGGAAAGTCAGGCAACCTGTCCTGTCCGTCTTTTTGTATCGTGAATTGGAAAGACTGCAAGGGGGAGGGGAGTTGCTTGCGCCCTAAAGGAGGAGTTATTCAGATTCATTGCAGTGGGCGGCGGCTGCAAAACGCACCATTCTTCTTGTTTTTGCTCTGCAAAGCAGCCTTTTCAAGGGTTGGCTTGGGTGACAAAATGTCTTGTGTAGGCGTGGGTTTGTCTCCCTCTCGCTCTCTCTCCCTAAGATGTGTCCGGCATAGGCCAGGGTGCCACTCGAGGCCCAAACCAATTCTGGTTATCGCTTCTCGGCCTTTTGGCTAAGATCAAGTGTAGTATCTGTTCTTATCAGTTTAATATCTGATACGTCCCCTATCTGGGGACCATATATTAAATGGATTTTTAGAACAGGGAGATGGAAAAAGAGCTTGCTCTGTCCACTCCACGCATTGACCTGGTATTGCAGTACCTCCAGGAACGGTGCACCCCTTCTTAACCCAGTTTCCAAAAGCAGAACTCAATTCACCTGATTCATATTAGCCCGATTTAATGAATTGGAAGAAAGCATACGTCTTCATATGCACCTCAATTTGGCCCATTCACTTTTCACACTTCCTCCTTTTGTTTTTTATCTTTCACACTTTTGACTTTCTTTATTCATCCAAATAGCAAACTCATCACCACTCAACCTGACCAACTCGGCTATGTCCCCGTGCTGCAGTTCTCTGTCTTATCTAGATCATTTGCAATTGAATGGAATAGATCCCTTTTGGACAAAGTGGATTCACCTGCTGCTGCAGTGACCACAGGTGTGATAAGATCTAGAATTGGCATCTGGTGCGATCTCTCCGCTTCCACTCCAAAGAAAGTTACCTGTTTATTCCTATCATGCATTGGTTTTTGGGGTTTTCTTTGAGTAATGATGATCTCTTTAGTAGTCTGTTGGCGCCCTCTCCTGGAGGAATAGTTTGCTTGCTCTTGGACATTCTAAAAGAGAGGTCATGATAGACATTGAGCTTCTGAGCTCAATTGGGGACAGTCATGGGTGATGAATGTTTGCAACCTACTGCGAAGCCTCATACCGCAATATAAGGAACGTCAAATACTAAGAAAGGGCGGCCTATGAAAGAATTACTACTTTCAATAAGTACACTTAAACGGCTAATTGGGAATAGAAAAACTGTAAAAAGCCCTCTGAGAAAGCCCCCCTCTAACCTTTGATAGTAAGCTTTTCTGTAGTCTGCCTGTTGATGTATTTTCCGTTTGAACTGTGCACAACATGAAGAGACGGAACACTGGCGGCTTGTCACAATGCCCCCCGATGACATCACAATAGCGCTGCTGCCTAGAAAACAAGCTGCGCAGAAGAAGTTGTTCTTTGGGTGGGAGGGTGGGCTAGTGGAAGGAGGGGGCAATCTCTTTTTTTCCCGGGTGGTAGGGGGATGACAGGAGAAGGGAAGCGGGTGGTGAGAAAGGTACAGAGGGCAGGGTTTGGGGGCTGGGAAGGAAAGGGAAAAGATTAGGGTTTGGGGATGATGAAAGGGCTTTCTACGGGTAAGGATGGCAAAGGGTGGCAGTGACGGAAAGTCAGGCAACCTGTCCTGTCCGTCTTTTTGTATCGTGAATTGGAAAGACTGCAAGGGGGAGGGGAGTTGCTTGCGCCCTAAAGGAGGAGTTATTCAGATTCATTGCAGTGGGCGGCGGCTGCAAAACGCACCATTCTTCTTGTTTTTGCTCTGCAAAGCAGCCTTTTCAAGGGTTGGCTTGGGTGACAAAATGTCTTGTGTAGGCGTGGGTTTGTCTCCCTCTCGCTCTCTCTCCCTAAGATGTGTCCGGCATAGGCCAGGGTGCCACTCGAGGCCCAAACCAATTCTGGTTATCGCTTCTCGGCCTTTTGGCTAAGATCAAGTGTAGTATCTGTGAGGCTCGGCAGATGCAATGCACACTGGAAGGTTGCGCTTGCTAGTACTCTTGATGTATAGTATATTCATCTAGAGGAAAACATGGCCCTACCAGGATCGAGGCTATTAGACTGAGTAAGTGTGGGGGCTATGGTGCAATGTGCCCCAGGACTGACGACCCTGGAGTGAGTCTGAGCTTGCTGGCTTGGGACCCCGGCGAGCCTTGGGCTCTGTAGCACACCGTACCTTGCCCTTTCATACTTTCTGAGCATATTGCTCTATCCCGGCCTTCTGGCTAGGAAGGGAAATTTTTATAATCATGGTCGGAGGTCCGTTCAGCTTTGGGCTGAGAAACCAACACCCGGTTGGAGGTCCGGGTCAGCTTCGGCTGAGAAACCAACACCCGGTTGGAGGTCTGGGTCAGCTTCGGCTGAGAAACCAACACCCGGTTGGAGGTCCGGGTCAGCTTCGGCTGAGAAACCAACACCCGGTTGGAGGTCCGGTTAGCCTTGGGCTGAGAAACCAACACCGGTTGACGGTCCGGGCAGTTTCGGCTGCGAAACCAACAACTAGTAGCTCTCTACTCCACTTGGGTAAGATGCCTGGGTGGACGCTGGGAGCAACGACAAGGCTCAACCAGGCTTCGGCTTGGGGGAGCACCGAAGATCCCTGACCCTTGCTGTGGCCTTCTGGCTCGGAGGGACGGGGTTGATTTTTGGGGACCCTCTCCTCACGGAGGGGTCCACACGAATCCTAGCCTTTGCACTGTTTTTGGTGTGACTTCGGTCATGCATTTTTTGCGGTGCTTTGGAAAGCTTCATTAAATCAAAAATCTGTTCTTATCAGTTTAATATCTGATACGTCCCCTATCTGGGGACCATATATTAAATGGATTTTTAGAACAGGGAGATGGAAAAAGAGCTTGCTCTGTCCACTCCACGCATTGACCTGGTATTGCAGTACCTCCAGGAACGGTGCACCCCTTCTTAACCCAGTTTCCAAAAGCAGAACTCAATTCACCTGATTCATATTAGCCCGATTTAATGAATTGGAAGAAAGCATACGTCTTCATATGCACCTCAATTTGGCCCATTCACTTTTCACACTTCCTCCTTTTGTTTTTTATCTTTCACACTTTTGACTTTCTTTATTCATCCAAATAGCAAACTCATCACCACTCAACCTGACCAACTCGGCTATGTCCCCGTGCTGCAGTTCTCTGTCTTATCTAGATCATTTGCAATTGAATGGAATAGATCCCTTTTGGACAAAGTGGATTCACCTGCTGCTGCAGTGACCACAGGTGTGATAAGATCTAGAATTGGCATCTGGTGCGATCTCTCCGCTTCCACTCCAAAGAAAGTTACCTGTTTATTCCTATCATGCATTGGTTTTTGGGGTTTTCTTTGAGTAATGATGATCTCTTTAGTAGTCTGTTGGCGCCCTCTCCTGGAGGAATAGTTTGCTTGCTCTTGGACATTCTAAAAGAGAGGTCATGATAGACATTGAGCTTCTGAGCTCAATTGGGGACAGTCATGGGTGATGAATGTTTGCAACCTACTGCGAAGCCTCATACCGCAATATAAGGAACGTCAAATACTAAGAAAGGGCGGCCTATGAAAGAATTACTACTTTCAATAAGTACACTTAAACGGCTAATTGGGAATAGAAAAACTGTAAAAAGCCCTCTGAGAAAGCCCCCCTCTAACCTTTGATAGTAAGCTTTTCTGTAGTCTGCCTGTTGATGTATTTTCCGTTTGAACTGTGCACAACATGAAGAGACGGAACACTGGCGGCTTGTCACAATGCCCCCCGATGACATCACAATAGCGCTGCTGCCTAGAAAACAAGCTGCGCAGAAGAAGTTGTTCTTTGGGTGGGAGGGTGGGCTAGTGGAAGGAGGGGGCAATCTCTTTTTTTCCCGGGTGGTAGGGGGATGACAGGAGAAGGGAAGCGGGTGGTGAGAAAGGTACAGAGGGCAGGGTTTGGGGGCTGGGAAGGAAAGGGAAAAGATTAGGGTTTGGGGATGATGAAAGGGCTTTCTACGGGTAAGGATGGCAAAGGGTGGCAGTGACGGAAAGTCAGGCAACCTGTCCTGTCCGTCTTTTTGTATCGTGAATTGGAAAGACTGCAAGGGGGAGGGGAGTTGCTTGCGCCCTAAAGGAGGAGTTATTCAGATTCATTGCAGTGGGCGGCGGCTGCAAAACGCACCATTCTTCTTGTTTTTGCTCTGCAAAGCAGCCTTTTCAAGGGTTGGCTTGGGTGACAAAATGTCTTGTGTAGGCGTGGGTTTGTCTCCCTCTCGCTCTCTCTCCCTAAGATGTGTCCGGCATAGGCCAGGGTGCCACTCGAGGCCCAAACCAATTCTGGTTATCGCTTCTCGGCCTTTTGGCTAAGATCAAGTGTAGTATCTGTTCTTATCAGTTTAATATCTGATACGTCCCCTATCTGGGGACCATATATTAAATGGATTTTTAGAACAGGGAGATGGAAAAAGAGCTTGCTCTGTCCACTCCACGCATTGACCTGGTATTGCAGTACCTCCAGGAACGGTGCACCCCTTCTTAACCCAGTTTCCAAAAGCAGAACTCAATTCACCTGATTCATATTAGCCCGATTTAATGAATTGGAAGAAAGCATACGTCTTCATATGCACCTCAATTTGGCCCATTCACTTTTCACACTTCCTCCTTTTGTTTTTTATCTTTCACACTTTTGACTTTCTTTATTCATCCAAATAGCAAACTCATCACCACTCAACCTGACCAACTCGGCTATGTCCCCGTGCTGCAGTTCTCTGTCTTATCTAGATCATTTGCAATTGAATGGAATAGATCCCTTTTGGACAAAGTGGATTCACCTGCTGCTGCAGTGACCACAGGTGTGATAAGATCTAGAATTGGCATCTGGTGCGATCTCTCCGCTTCCACTCCAAAGAAAGTTACCTGTTTATTCCTATCATGCATTGGTTTTTGGGGTTTTCTTTGAGTAATGATGATCTCTTTAGTAGTCTGTTGGCGCCCTCTCCTGGAGGAATAGTTTGCTTGCTCTTGGACATTCTAAAAGAGAGGTCATGATAGACATTGAGCTTCTGAGCTCAATTGGGGACAGTCATGGGTGATGAATGTTTGCAACCTACTGCGAAGCCTCATACCGCAATATAAGGAACGTCAAATACTAAGAAAGGGCGGCCTATGAAAGAATTACTACTTTCAATAAGTACACTTAAACGGCTAATTGGGAATAGAAAAACTGTAAAAAGCCCTCTGAGAAAGCCCCCCTCTAACCTTTGATAGTAAGCTTTTCTGTAGTCTGCCTGTTGATGTATTTTCCGTTTGAACTGTGCACAACATGAAGAGACGGAACACTGGCGGCTTGTCACAATGCCCCCCGATGACATCACAATAGCGCTGCTGCCTAGAAAACAAGCTGCGCAGAAGAAGTTGTTCTTTGGGTGGGAGGGTGGGCTAGTGGAAGGAGGGGGCAATCTCTTTTTTTCCCGGGTGGTAGGGGGATGACAGGAGAAGGGAAGCGGGTGGTGAGAAAGGTACAGAGGGCAGGGTTTGGGGGCTGGGAAGGAAAGGGAAAAGATTAGGGTTTGGGGATGATGAAAGGGCTTTCTACGGGTAAGGATGGCAAAGGGTGGCAGTGACGGAAAGTCAGGCAACCTGTCCTGTCCGTCTTTTTGTATCGTGAATTGGAAAGACTGCAAGGGGGAGGGGAGTTGCTTGCGCCCTAAAGGAGGAGTTATTCAGATTCATTGCAGTGGGCGGCGGCTGCAAAACGCACCATTCTTCTTGTTTTTGCTCTGCAAAGCAGCCTTTTCAAGGGTTGGCTTGGGTGACAAAATGTCTTGTGTAGGCGTGGGTTTGTCTCCCTCTCGCTCTCTCTCCCTAAGATGTGTCCGGCATAGGCCAGGGTGCCACTCGAGGCCCAAACCAATTCTGGTTATCGCTTCTCGGCCTTTTGGCTAAGATCAAGTGTAGTATCTGTTCTTATCAGTTTAATATCTGATACGTCCCCTATCTGGGGACCATATATTAAATGGATTTTTAGAACAGGGAGATGGAAAAAGAGCTTGCTCTGTCCACTCCACGCATTGACCTGGTATTGCAGTACCTCCAGGAACGGTGCACCCCTTCTTAACCCAGTTTCCAAAAGCAGAACTCAATTCACCTGATTCATATTAGCCCGATTTAATGAATTGGAAGAAAGCATACGTCTTCATATGCACCTCAATTTGGCCCATTCACTTTTCACACTTCCTCCTTTTGTTTTTTATCTTTCACACTTTTGACTTTCTTTATTCATCCAAATAGCAAACTCATCACCACTCAACCTGACCAACTCGGCTATGTCCCCGTGCTGCAGTTCTCTGTCTTATCTAGATCATTTGCAATTGAATGGAATAGATCCCTTTTGGACAAAGTGGATTCACCTGCTGCTGCAGTGACCACAGGTGTGATAAGATCTAGAATTGGCATCTGGTGCGATCTCTCCGCTTCCACTCCAAAGAAAGTTACCTGTTTATTCCTATCATGCATTGGTTTTTGGGGTTTTCTTTGAGTAATGATGATCTCTTTAGTAGTCTGTTGGCGCCCTCTCCTGGAGGAATAGTTTGCTTGCTCTTGGACATTCTAAAAGAGAGGTCATGATAGACATTGAGCTTCTGAGCTCAATTGGGGACAGTCATGGGTGATGAATGTTTGCAACCTACTGCGAAGCCTCATACCGCAATATAAGGAACGTCAAATACTAAGAAAGGGCGGCCTATGAAAGAATTACTACTTTCAATAAGTACACTTAAACGGCTAATTGGGAATAGAAAAACTGTAAAAAGCCCTCTGAGAAAGCCCCCCTCTAACCTTTGATAGTAAGCTTTTCTGTAGTCTGCCTGTTGATGTATTTTCCGTTTGAACTGTGCACAACATGAAGAGACGGAACACTGGCGGCTTGTCACAATGCCCCCCGATGACATCACAATAGCGCTGCTGCCTAGAAAACAAGCTGCGCAGAAGAAGTTGTTCTTTGGGTGGGAGGGTGGGCTAGTGGAAGGAGGGGGCAATCTCTTTTTTTCCCGGGTGGTAGGGGGATGACAGGAGAAGGGAAGCGGGTGGTGAGAAAGGTACAGAGGGCAGGGTTTGGGGGCTGGGAAGGAAAGGGAAAAGATTAGGGTTTGGGGATGATGAAAGGGCTTTCTACGGGTAAGGATGGCAAAGGGTGGCAGTGACGGAAAGTCAGGCAACCTGTCCTGTCCGTCTTTTTGTATCGTGAATTGGAAAGACTGCAAGGGGGAGGGGAGTTGCTTGCGCCCTAAAGGAGGAGTTATTCAGATTCATTGCAGTGGGCGGCGGCTGCAAAACGCACCATTCTTCTTGTTTTTGCTCTGCAAAGCAGCCTTTTCAAGGGTTGGCTTGGGTGACAAAATGTCTTGTGTAGGCGTGGGTTTGTCTCCCTCTCGCTCTCTCTCCCTAAGATGTGTCCGGCATAGGCCAGGGTGCCACTCGAGGCCCAAACCAATTCTGGTTATCGCTTCTCGGCCTTTTGGCTAAGATCAAGTGTAGTATCTGTTCTTATCAGTTTAATATCTGATACGTCCCCTATCTGGGGACCATATATTAAATGGATTTTTAGAACAGGGAGATGGAAAAAGAGCTTGCTCTGTCCACTCCACGCATTGACCTGGTATTGCAGTACCTCCAGGAACGGTGCACCCCTTCTTAACCCAGTTTCCAAAAGCAGAACTCAATTCACCTGATTCATATTAGCCCGATTTAATGAATTGGAAGAAAGCATACGTCTTCATATGCACCTCAATTTGGCCCATTCACTTTTCACACTTCCTCCTTTTGTTTTTTATCTTTCACACTTTTGACTTTCTTTATTCATCCAAATAGCAAACTCATCACCACTCAACCTGACCAACTCGGCTATGTCCCCGTGCTGCAGTTCTCTGTCTTATCTAGATCATTTGCAATTGAATGGAATAGATCCCTTTTGGACAAAGTGGATTCACCTGCTGCTGCAGTGACCACAGGTGTGATAAGATCTAGAATTGGCATCTGGTGCGATCTCTCCGCTTCCACTCCAAAGAAAGTTACCTGTTTATTCCTATCATGCATTGGTTTTTGGGGTTTTCTTTGAGTAATGATGATCTCTTTAGTAGTCTGTTGGCGCCCTCTCCTGGAGGAATAGTTTGCTTGCTCTTGGACATTCTAAAAGAGAGGTCATGATAGACATTGAGCTTCTGAGCTCAATTGGGGACAGTCATGGGTGATGAATGTTTGCAACCTACTGCGAAGCCTCATACCGCAATATAAGGAACGTCAAATACTAAGAAAGGGCGGCCTATGAAAGAATTACTACTTTCAATAAGTACACTTAAACGGCTAATTGGGAATAGAAAAACTGTAAAAAGCCCTCTGAGAAAGCCCCCCTCTAACCTTTGATAGTAAGCTTTTCTGTAGTCTGCCTGTTGATGTATTTTCCGTTTGAACTGTGCACAACATGAAGAGACGGAACACTGGCGGCTTGTCACAATGCCCCCCGATGACATCACAATAGCGCTGCTGCCTAGAAAACAAGCTGCGCAGAAGAAGTTGTTCTTTGGGTGGGAGGGTGGGCTAGTGGAAGGAGGGGGCAATCTCTTTTTTTCCCGGGTGGTAGGGGGATGACAGGAGAAGGGAAGCGGGTGGTGAGAAAGGTACAGAGGGCAGGGTTTGGGGGCTGGGAAGGAAAGGGAAAAGATTAGGGTTTGGGGATGATGAAAGGGCTTTCTACGGGTAAGGATGGCAAAGGGTGGCAGTGACGGAAAGTCAGGCAACCTGTCCTGTCCGTCTTTTTGTATCGTGAATTGGAAAGACTGCAAGGGGGAGGGGAGTTGCTTGCGCCCTAAAGGAGGAGTTATTCAGATTCATTGCAGTGGGCGGCGGCTGCAAAACGCACCATTCTTCTTGTTTTTGCTCTGCAAAGCAGCCTTTTCAAGGGTTGGCTTGGGTGACAAAATGTCTTGTGTAGGCGTGGGTTTGTCTCCCTCTCGCTCTCTCTCCCTAAGATGTGTCCGGCATAGGCCAGGGTGCCACTCGAGGCCCAAACCAATTCTGGTTATCGCTTCTCGGCCTTTTGGCTAAGATCAAGTGTAGTATCTGTTCTTATCAGTTTAATATCTGATACGTCCCCTATCTGGGGACCATATATTAAATGGATTTTTAGAACAGGGAGATGGAAAAAGAGCTTGCTCTGTCCACTCCACGCATTGACCTGGTATTGCAGTACCTCCAGGAACGGTGCACCCCTTCTTAACCCAGTTTCCAAAAGCAGAACTCAATTCACCTGATTCATATTAGCCCGATTTAATGAATTGGAAGAAAGCATACGTCTTCATATGCACCTCAATTTGGCCCATTCACTTTTCACACTTCCTCCTTTTGTTTTTTATCTTTCACACTTTTGACTTTCTTTATTCATCCAAATAGCAAACTCATCACCACTCAACCTGACCAACTCGGCTATGTCCCCGTGCTGCAGTTCTCTGTCTTATCTAGATCATTTGCAATTGAATGGAATAGATCCCTTTTGGACAAAGTGGATTCACCTGCTGCTGCAGTGACCACAGGTGTGATAAGATCTAGAATTGGCATCTGGTGCGATCTCTCCGCTTCCACTCCAAAGAAAGTTACCTGTTTATTCCTATCATGCATTGGTTTTTGGGGTTTTCTTTGAGTAATGATGATCTCTTTAGTAGTCTGTTGGCGCCCTCTCCTGGAGGAATAGTTTGCTTGCTCTTGGACATTCTAAAAGAGAGGTCATGATAGACATTGAGCTTCTGAGCTCAATTGGGGACAGTCATGGGTGATGAATGTTTGCAACCTACTGCGAAGCCTCATACCGCAATATAAGGAACGTCAAATACTAAGAAAGGGCGGCCTATGAAAGAATTACTACTTTCAATAAGTACACTTAAACGGCTAATTGGGAATAGAAAAACTGTAAAAAGCCCTCTGAGAAAGCCCCCCTCTAACCTTTGATAGTAAGCTTTTCTGTAGTCTGCCTGTTGATGTATTTTCCGTTTGAACTGTGCACAACATGAAGAGACGGAACACTGGCGGCTTGTCACAATGCCCCCCGATGACATCACAATAGCGCTGCTGCCTAGAAAACAAGCTGCGCAGAAGAAGTTGTTCTTTGGGTGGGAGGGTGGGCTAGTGGAAGGAGGGGGCAATCTCTTTTTTTCCCGGGTGGTAGGGGGATGACAGGAGAAGGGAAGCGGGTGGTGAGAAAGGTACAGAGGGCAGGGTTTGGGGGCTGGGAAGGAAAGGGAAAAGATTAGGGTTTGGGGATGATGAAAGGGCTTTCTACGGGTAAGGATGGCAAAGGGTGGCAGTGACGGAAAGTCAGGCAACCTGTCCTGTCCGTCTTTTTGTATCGTGAATTGGAAAGACTGCAAGGGGGAGGGGAGTTGCTTGCGCCCTAAAGGAGGAGTTATTCAGATTCATTGCAGTGGGCGGCGGCTGCAAAACGCACCATTCTTCTTGTTTTTGCTCTGCAAAGCAGCCTTTTCAAGGGTTGGCTTGGGTGACAAAATGTCTTGTGTAGGCGTGGGTTTGTCTCCCTCTCGCTCTCTCTCCCTAAGATGTGTCCGGCATAGGCCAGGGTGCCACTCGAGGCCCAAACCAATTCTGGTTATCGCTTCTCGGCCTTTTGGCTAAGATCAAGTGTAGTATCTGTTCTTATCAGTTTAATATCTGATACGTCCCCTATCTGGGGACCATATATTAAATGGATTTTTAGAACAGGGAGATGGAAAAAGAGCTTGCTCTGTCCACTCCACGCATTGACCTGGTATTGCAGTACCTCCAGGAACGGTGCACCCCTTCTTAACCCAGTTTCCAAAAGCAGAACTCAATTCACCTGATTCATATTAGCCCGATTTAATGAATTGGAAGAAAGCATACGTCTTCATATGCACCTCAATTTGGCCCATTCACTTTTCACACTTCCTCCTTTTGTTTTTTATCTTTCACACTTTTGACTTTCTTTATTCATCCAAATAGCAAACTCATCACCACTCAACCTGACCAACTCGGCTATGTCCCCGTGCTGCAGTTCTCTGTCTTATCTAGATCATTTGCAATTGAATGGAATAGATCCCTTTTGGACAAAGTGGATTCACCTGCTGCTGCAGTGACCACAGGTGTGATAAGATCTAGAATTGGCATCTGGTGCGATCTCTCCGCTTCCACTCCAAAGAAAGTTACCTGTTTATTCCTATCATGCATTGGTTTTTGGGGTTTTCTTTGAGTAATGATGATCTCTTTAGTAGTCTGTTGGCGCCCTCTCCTGGAGGAATAGTTTGCTTGCTCTTGGACATTCTAAAAGAGAGGTCATGATAGACATTGAGCTTCTGAGCTCAATTGGGGACAGTCATGGGTGATGAATGTTTGCAACCTACTGCGAAGCCTCATACCGCAATATAAGGAACGTCAAATACTAAGAAAGGGCGGCCTATGAAAGAATTACTACTTTCAATAAGTACACTTAAACGGCTAATTGGGAATAGAAAAACTGTAAAAAGCCCTCTGAGAAAGCCCCCCTCTAACCTTTGATAGTAAGCTTTTCTGTAGTCTGCCTGTTGATGTATTTTCCGTTTGAACTGTGCACAACATGAAGAGACGGAACACTGGCGGCTTGTCACAATGCCCCCCGATGACATCACAATAGCGCTGCTGCCTAGAAAACAAGCTGCGCAGAAGAAGTTGTTCTTTGGGTGGGAGGGTGGGCTAGTGGAAGGAGGGGGCAATCTCTTTTTTTCCCGGGTGGTAGGGGGATGACAGGAGAAGGGAAGCGGGTGGTGAGAAAGGTACAGAGGGCAGGGTTTGGGGGCTGGGAAGGAAAGGGAAAAGATTAGGGTTTGGGGATGATGAAAGGGCTTTCTACGGGTAAGGATGGCAAAGGGTGGCAGTGACGGAAAGTCAGGCAACCTGTCCTGTCCGTCTTTTTGTATCGTGAATTGGAAAGACTGCAAGGGGGAGGGGAGTTGCTTGCGCCCTAAAGGAGGAGTTATTCAGATTCATTGCAGTGGGCGGCGGCTGCAAAACGCACCATTCTTCTTGTTTTTGCTCTGCAAAGCAGCCTTTTCAAGGGTTGGCTTGGGTGACAAAATGTCTTGTGTAGGCGTGGGTTTGTCTCCCTCTCGCTCTCTCTCCCTAAGATGTGTCCGGCATAGGCCAGGGTGCCACTCGAGGCCCAAACCAATTCTGGTTATCGCTTCTCGGCCTTTTGGCTAAGATCAAGTGTAGTATCTGTTCTTATCAGTTTAATATCTGATACGTCCCCTATCTGGGGACCATATATTAAATGGATTTTTAGAACAGGGAGATGGAAAAAGAGCTTGCTCTGTCCACTCCACGCATTGACCTGGTATTGCAGTACCTCCAGGAACGGTGCACCCCTTCTTAACCCAGTTTCCAAAAGCAGAACTCAATTCACCTGATTCATATTAGCCCGATTTAATGAATTGGAAGAAAGCATACGTCTTCATATGCACCTCAATTTGGCCCATTCACTTTTCACACTTCCTCCTTTTGTTTTTTATCTTTCACACTTTTGACTTTCTTTATTCATCCAAATAGCAAACTCATCACCACTCAACCTGACCAACTCGGCTATGTCCCCGTGCTGCAGTTCTCTGTCTTATCTAGATCATTTGCAATTGAATGGAATAGATCCCTTTTGGACAAAGTGGATTCACCTGCTGCTGCAGTGACCACAGGTGTGATAAGATCTAGAATTGGCATCTGGTGCGATCTCTCCGCTTCCACTCCAAAGAAAGTTACCTGTTTATTCCTATCATGCATTGGTTTTTGGGGTTTTCTTTGAGTAATGATGATCTCTTTAGTAGTCTGTTGGCGCCCTCTCCTGGAGGAATAGTTTGCTTGCTCTTGGACATTCTAAAAGAGAGGTCATGATAGACATTGAGCTTCTGAGCTCAATTGGGGACAGTCATGGGTGATGAATGTTTGCAACCTACTGCGAAGCCTCATACCGCAATATAAGGAACGTCAAATACTAAGAAAGGGCGGCCTATGAAAGAATTACTACTTTCAATAAGTACACTTAAACGGCTAATTGGGAATAGAAAAACTGTAAAAAGCCCTCTGAGAAAGCCCCCCTCTAACCTTTGATAGTAAGCTTTTCTGTAGTCTGCCTGTTGATGTATTTTCCGTTTGAACTGTGCACAACATGAAGAGACGGAACACTGGCGGCTTGTCACAATGCCCCCCGATGACATCACAATAGCGCTGCTGCCTAGAAAACAAGCTGCGCAGAAGAAGTTGTTCTTTGGGTGGGAGGGTGGGCTAGTGGAAGGAGGGGGCAATCTCTTTTTTTCCCGGGTGGTAGGGGGATGACAGGAGAAGGGAAGCGGGTGGTGAGAAAGGTACAGAGGGCAGGGTTTGGAGGCTGGGAAGGAAAGGGAAAAGATTAGGGTTTGGGGATGATGAAAGGGCTTTCTACGGGTAAGGATGGCAAAGGGTGGCAGTGACGGAAAGTCAGGCAACCTGTCCTGTCTGTCTTTTTGTATCGTGAATTGGAAAGACTGCAAGGGGGAGGGGAGTTGCTTGCGCCCTAAAGGAGGAGTTATTCAGATTCATTGCAGTGGGCGGCGGCTGCAAAACGCACCATTCTTCTTGTTTTTGCTCTGCAAAGCAGCCTTTTCAAGGGTTGGCTTGGGTGACAAAATGTCTTGTGTAGGCGTGGGTTTGTCTCCCTCTCGCTCTCTCTCCCTAAGATGTGTCCGGCATAGGCCAGGGTGCCACTCGAGGCCCAAACCAATTCTGGTTATCGCTTCTCGGCCTTTTGGCTAAGATCAAGTGTAGTATCTGTTCTTATCAGTTTAATATCTGATACGTCCCCTATCTGGGGACCATATATTAAATGGATTTTTAGAACAGGGAGATGGAAAAAGAGCTTGCTCTGTCCACTCCACGCATTGACCTGGTATTGCAGTACCTCCAGGAACGGTGCACCCCTTCTTAACCCAGTTTCCAAAAGCAGAACTCAATTCACCTGATTCATATTAGCCCGATTTAATGAATTGGAAGAAAGCATACGTCTTCATATGCACCTCAATTTGGCCCATTCACTTTTCACACTTCCTCCTTTTGTTTTTTATCTTTCACACTTTTGACTTTCTTTATTCATCCAAATAGCAAACTCATCACCACTCAACCTGACCAACTCGGCTATGTCCCCGTGCTGCAGTTCTCTGTCTTATCTAGATCATTTGCAATTGAATGGAATAGATCCCTTTTGGACAAAGTGGATTCACCTGCTGCTGCAGTGACCACAGGTGTGATAAGATCTAGAATTGGCATCTGGTGCGATCTCTCCGCTTCCACTCCAAAGAAAGTTACCTGTTTATTCCTATCATGCATTGGTTTTTGGGGTTTTCTTTGAGTAATGATGATCTCTTTAGTAGTCTGTTGGCGCCCTCTCCTGGAGGAATAGTTTGCTTGCTCTTGGACATTCTAAAAGAGAGGTCATGATAGACATTGAGCTTCTGAGCTCAATTGGGGACAGTCATGGGTGATGAATGTTTGCAACCTACTGCGAAGCCTCATACCGCAATATAAGGAACGTCAAATACTAAGAAAGGGCGGCCTATGAAAGAATTACTACTTTCAATAAGTACACTTAAACGGCTAATTGGGAATAGAAAAACTGTAAAAAGCCCTCTGAGAAAGCCCCCCTCTAACCTTTGATAGTAAGCTTTTCTGTAGTCTGCCTGTTGATGTATTTTCCGTTTGAACTGTGCACAACATGAAGAGACGGAACACTGGCGGCTTGTCACAATGCCCCCCGATGACATCACAATAGCGCTGCTGCCTAGAAAACAAGCTGCGCAGAAGAAGTTGTTCTTTGGGTGGGAGGGTGGGCTAGTGGAAGGAGGGGGCAATCTCTTTTTTTCCCGGGTGGTAGGGGGATGACAGGAGAAGGGAAGCGGGTGGTGAGAAAGGTACAGAGGGCAGGGTTTGGGGGCTGGGAAGGAAAGGGAAAAGATTAGGGTTTGGGGATGATGAAAGGGCTTTCTACGGGTAAGGATGGCAAAGGGTGGCAGTGACGGAAAGTCAGGCAACCTGTCCTGTCCGTCTTTTTGTATCGTGAATTGGAAAGACTGCAAGGGGGAGGGGAGTTGCTTGCGCCCTAAAGGAGGAGTTATTCAGATTCATTGCAGTGGGCGGCGGCTGCAAAACGCACCATTCTTCTTGTTTTTGCTCTGCAAAGCAGCCTTTTCAAGGGTTGGCTTGGGTGACAAAATGTCTTGTGTAGGCGTGGGTTTGTCTCCCTCTCGCTCTCTCTCCCTAAGATGTGTCCGGCATAGGCCAGGGTGCCACTCGAGGCCCAAACCAATTCTGGTTATCGCTTCTCGGCCTTTTGGCTAAGATCAAGTGTAGTATCTGTTCTTATCAGTTTAATATCTGATACGTCCCCTATCTGGGGACCATATATTAAATGGATTTTTAGAACAGGGAGATGGAAAAAGAGCTTGCTCTGTCCACTCCACGCATTGACCTGGTATTGCAGTACCTCCAGGAACGGTGCACCCCTTCTTAACCCAGTTTCCAAAAGCAGAACTCAATTCACCTGATTCATATTAGCCCGATTTAATGAATTGGAAGAAAGCATACGTCTTCATATGCACCTCAATTTGGCCCATTCACTTTTCACACTTCCTCCTTTTGTTTTTTATCTTTCACACTTTTGACTTTCTTTATTCATCCAAATAGCAAACTCATCACCACTCAACCTGACCAACTCGGCTATGTCCCCGTGCTGCAGTTCTCTGTCTTATCTAGATCATTTGCAATTGAATGGAATAGATCCCTTTTGGACAAAGTGGATTCACTTGCTGCTGCAGTGACCACAGGTGTGATAAGATCTAGAATTGGCATCTGGTGCGATCTCTCCGCTTCCACTCCAAAGAAAGTTACCTGTTTATTCCTATCATGCATTGGTTTTTGGGGTTTTCTTTGAGTAATGATGATCTCTTTAGTAGTCTGTTGGCGCCCTCTCCTGGAGGAATAGTTTGCTTGCTCTTGGACATTCTAAAAGAGAGGTCATGATAGACATTGAGCTTCTGAGCTCAATTGGGGACAGTCATGGGTGATGAATGTTTGCAACCTACTGCGAAGCCTCATACCGCAATATAAGGAACGTCAAATACTAAGAAAGGGCGGCCTATGAAAGAATTACTACTTTCAATAAGTACACTTAAACGGCTAATTGGGAATAGAAAAACTGTAAAAAGCCCTCTGAGAAAGCCCCCCTCTAACCTTTGATAGTAAGCTTTTCTGTAGTCTGCCTGTTGATGTATTTTCCGTTTGAACTGTGCACAACATGAAGAGACGGAACACTGGCGGCTTGTCACAATGCCCCCCGATGACATCACAATAGCGCTGCTGCCTAGAAAACAAGCTGCGCAGAAGAAGTTGTTCTTTGGGTGGGAGGGTGGGCTAGTGGAAGGAGGGGGCAATCTCTTTTTTTCCCGGGTGGTAGGGGGATGACAGGAGAAGGGAAGCGGGTGGTGAGAAAGGTACAGAGGGCAGGGTTTGGGGGCTGGGAAGGAAAGGGAAAAGATTAGGGTTTGGGGATGATGAAAGGGCTTTCTACGGGTAAGGATGGCAAAGGGTGGCAGTGACGGAAAGTCAGGCAACCTGTCCTGTCCGTCTTTTTGTATCGTGAATTGGAAAGACTGCAAGGGGGAGGGGAGTTGCTTGCGCCCTAAAGGAGGAGTTATTCAGATTCATTGCAGTGGGCGGCGGCTGCAAAACGCACCATTCTTCTTGTTTTTGCTCTGCAAAGCAGCCTTTTCAAGGGTTGGCTTGGGTGACAAAATGTCTTGTGTAGGCGTGGGTTTGTCTCCCTCTCGCTCTCTCTCCCTAAGATGTGTCCGGCATAGGCCAGGGTGCCACTCGAGGCCCAAACCAATTCTGGTTATCGCTTCTCGGCCTTTTGGCTAAGATCAAGTGTAGTATCTGTTCTTATCAGTTTAATATCTGATACGTCCCCTATCTGGGGACCATATATTAAATGGATTTTTAGAACAGGGAGATGGAAAAAGAGCTTGCTCTGTCCACTCCACGCATTGACCTGGTATTGCAGTACCTCCAGGAACGGTGCACCCCTTCTTAACCCAGTTTCCAAAAGCAGAACTCAATTCACCTGATTCATATTAGCCCGATTTAATGAATTGGAAGAAAGCATACGTCTTCATATGCACCTCAATTTGGCCCATTCACTTTTCACACTTCCTCCTTTTGTTTTTTATCTTTCACACTTTTGACTTTCTTTATTCATCCAAATAGCAAACTCATCACCACTCAACCTGACCAACTCGGCTATGTCCCCGTGCTGCAGTTCTCTGTCTTATCTAGATCATTTGCAATTGAATGGAATAGATCCCTTTTGGACAAAGTGGATTCACCTGCTGCTGCAGTGACCACAGGTGTGATAAGATCTAGAATTGGCATCTGGTGCGATCTCTCCGCTTCCACTCCAAAGAAAGTTACCTGTTTATTCCTATCATGCATTGGTTTTTGGGGTTTTCTTTGAGTAATGATGATCTCTTTAGTAGTCTGTTGGCGCCCTCTCCTGGAGGAATAGTTTGCTTGCTCTTGGACATTCTAAAAGAGAGGTCATGATAGACATTGAGCTTCTGAGCTCAATTGGGGACAGTCATGGGTGATGAATGTTTGCAACCTACTGCGAAGCCTCATACCGCAATATAAGGAACGTCAAATACTAAGAAAGGGCGGCCTATGAAAGAATTACTACTTTCAATAAGTACACTTAAACGGCTAATTGGGAATAGAAAAACTGTAAAAAGCCCTCTGAGAAAGCCCCCCTCTAACCTTTGATAGTAAGCTTTTCTGTAGTCTGCCTGTTGATGTATTTTCCGTTTGAACTGTGCACAACATGAAGAGACGGAACACTGGCGGCTTGTCACAATGCCCCCCGATGACATCACAATAGCGCTGCTGCCTAGAAAACAAGCTGCGCAGAAGAAGTTGTTCTTTGGGTGGGAGGGTGGGCTAGTGGAAGGAGGGGGCAATCTCTTTTTTTCCCGGGTGGTAGGGGGATGACAGGAGAAGGGAAGCGGGTGGTGAGAAAGGTACAGAGGGCAGGGTTTGGGGGCTGGGAAGGAAAGGGAAAAGATTAGGGTTTGGGGATGATGAAAGGGCTTTCTACGGGTAAGGATGGCAAAGGGTGGCAGTGACGGAAAGTCAGGCAACCTGTCCTGTCCGTCTTTTTGTATCGTGAATTGGAAAGACTGCAAGGGGGAGGGGAGTTGCTTGCGCCCTAAAGGAGGAGTTATTCAGATTCATTGCAGTGGGCGGCGGCTGCAAAACGCACCATTCTTCTTGTTTTTGCTCTGCAAAGCAGCCTTTTCAAGGGTTGGCTTGGGTGACAAAATGTCTTGTGTAGGCGTGGGTTTGTCTCCCTCTCGCTCTCTCTCCCTAAGATGTGTCCGGCATAGGCCAGGGTGCCACTCGAGGCCCAAACCAATTCTGGTTATCGCTTCTCGGCCTTTTGGCTAAGATCAAGTGTAGTATCTGTTCTTATCAGTTTAATATCTGATACGTCCCCTATCTGGGGACCATATATTAAATGGATTTTTAGAACAGGGAGATGGAAAAAGAGCTTGCTCTGTCCACTCCACGCATTGACCTGGTATTGCAGTACCTCCAGGAACGGTGCACCCCTTCTTAACCCAGTTTCCAAAAGCAGAACTCAATTCACCTGATTCATATTAGCCCGATTTAATGAATTGGAAGAAAGCATACGTCTTCATATGCACCTCAATTTGGCCCATTCACTTTTCACACTTCCTCCTTTTGTTTTTTATCTTTCACACTTTTGACTTTCTTTATTCATCCAAATAGCAAACTCATCACCACTCAACCTGACCAACTCGGCTATGTCCCCGTGCTGCAGTTCTCTGTCTTATCTAGATCATTTGCAATTGAATGGAATAGATCCCTTTTGGACAATGTGGATTCACCTGCTGCTGCAGTGACCACAGGTGTGATAAGATCTAGAATTGGCATCTGGTGCGATCTCTCCGCTTCCACTCCAAAGAAAGTTACCTGTTTATTCCTATCATGCATTGGTTTTTGGGGTTTTCTTTGAGTAATGATGATCTCTTTAGTAGTCTGTTGGCGCCCTCTCCTGGAGGAATAGTTTGCTTGCTCTTGGACATTCTAAAAGAGAGGTCATGATAGACATTGAGCTTCTGAGCTCAATTGGGGACAGTCATGGGTGATGAATGTTTGCAACCTACTGCGAAGCCTCATACCGCAATATAAGGAACGTCAAATACTAAGAAAGGGCGGCCTATGAAAGAATTACTACTTTCAATAAGTACACTTAAACGGCTAATTGGGAATAGAAAAACTGTAAAAAGCCCTCTGAGAAAGCCCCCCTCTAACCTTTGATAGTAAGCTTTTCTGTAGTCTGCCTGTTGATGTATTTTCCGTTTGAACTGTGCACAACATGAAGAGACGGAACACTGGCGGCTTGTCACAATGCCCCCCGATGACATCACAATAGCGCTGCTGCCTAGAAAACAAGCTGCGCAGAAGAAGTTGTTCTTTGGGTGGGAGGGTGGGCTAGTGGAAGGAGGGGGCAATCTCTTTTTTTCCCGGGTGGTAGGGGGATGACAGGAGAAGGGAAGCGGGTGGTGAGAAAGGTACAGAGGGCAGGGTTTGGGGGCTGGGAAGGAAAGGGAAAAGATTAGGGTTTGGGGATGATGAAAGGGCTTTCTACGGGTAAGGATGGCTAAGGGTGGCAGTGACGGAAAGTCAGGCAACCTGTCCTGTCCGTCTTTTTGTATCGTGAATTGGAAAGACTGCAAGGGGGAGGGGAGTTGCTTGCGCCCTAAAGGAGGAGTTATTCAGATTCATTGCAGTGGGCGGCGGCTGCAAAACGCACCATTCTTCTTGTTTTTGCTCTGCAAAGCAGCCTTTTCAAGGGTTGGCTTGGGTGACAAAATGTCTTGTGTAGGCGTGGGTTTGTCTCCCTCTCGCTCTCTCTCCCTAAGATGTGTCCGGCATAGGCCAGGGTGCCACTCGAGGCCCAAACCAATTCTGGTTATCGCTTCTCGGCCTTTTGGCTAAGATCAAGTGTAGTATCTGTTCTTATCAGTTTAATATCTGATACGTCCCCTATCTGGGGACCATATATTAAATGGATTTTTAGAACAGGGAGATGGAAAAAGAGCTTGCTCTGTCCACTCCACGCATTGACCTGGTATTGCAGTACCTCCAGGAACGGTGCACCCCTTCTTAACCCAGTTTCCAAAAGCAGAACTCAATTCACCTGATTCATATTAGCCCGATTTAATGAATTGGAAGAAAGCATACGTCTTCATATGCACCTCAATTTGGCCCATTCACTTTTCACACTTCCTCCTTTTGTTTTTTATCTTTCACACTTTTGACTTTCTTTATTCATCCAAATAGCAAACTCATCACCACTCAACCTGACCAACTCGGCTATGTCCCCGTGCTGCAGTTCTCTGTCTTATCTAGATCATTTGCAATTGAATGGAATAGATCCCTTTTGGACAAAGTGGATTCACCTGCTGCTGCAGTGACCACAGGTGTGATAAGATCTAGAATTGGCATCTGGTGCGATCTCTCCGCTTCCACTCCAAAGAAAGTTACCTGTTTATTCCTATCATGCATTGGTTTTTGGGGTTTTCTTTGAGTAATGATGATCTCTTTAGTAGTCTGTTGGCGCCCTCTCCTGGAGGAATAGTTTGCTTGCTCTTGGACATTCTAAAAGAGAGGTCATGATAGACATTGAGCTTCTGAGCTCAATTGGGGACAGTCATGGGTGATGAATGTTTGCAACCTACTGCGAAGCCTCATACCGCAATATAAGGAACGTCAAATACTAAGAAAGGGCGGCCTATGAAAGAATTACTACTTTCAATAAGTACACTTAAACGGCTAATTGGGAATAGAAAAACTGTAAAAAGCCCTCTGAGAAAGCCCCCCTCTAACCTTTGATAGTAAGCTTTTCTGTAGTCTGCCTGTTGATGTATTTTCCGTTTGAACTGTGCACAACATGAAGAGACGGAACACTGGCGGCTTGTCACAATGCCCCCCGATGACATCACAATAGCGCTGCTGCCTAGAAAACAAGCTGCGCAGAAGAAGTTGTTCTTTGGGTGGGAGGGTGGGCTAGTGGAAGGAGGGGGCAATCTCTTTTTTTCCCGGGTGGTAGGGGGATGACAGGAGAAGGGAAGCGGGTGGTGAGAAAGGTACAGAGGGCAGGGTTTGGGGGCTGGGAAGGAAAGGGAAAAGATTAGGGTTTGGGGATGATGAAAGGGCTTTCTACGGGTAAGGATGGCAAAGGGTGGCAGTGACGGAAAGTCAGGCAACCTGTCCTGTCCGTCTTTTTGTATCGTGAATTGGAAAGACTGCAAGGGGGAGGGGAGTTGCTTGCGCCCTAAAGGAGGAGTTATTCAGATTCATTGCAGTGGGCGGCGGCTGCAAAACGCACCATTCTTCTTGTTTTTGCTCTGCAAAGCAGCCTTTTCAAGGGTTGGCTTGGGTGACAAAATGTCTTGTGTAGGCGTGGGTTTGTCTCCCTCTCGCTCTCTCTCCCTAAGATGTGTCCGGCATAGGCCAGGGTGCCACTCGAGGCCCAAACCAATTCTGGTTATCGCTTCTCGGCCTTTTGGCTAAGATCAAGTGTAGTATCTGTTCTTATCAGTTTAATATCTGATACGTCCCCTATCTGGGGACCATATATTAAATGGATTTTTAGAACAGGGAGATGGAAAAAGAGCTTGCTCTGTCCACTCCACGCATTGACCTGGTATTGCAGTACCTCCAGGAACGGTGCACCCCTTCTTAACCCAGTTTCCAAAAGCAGAACTCAATTCACCTGATTCATATTAGCCCGATTTAATGAATTGGAAGAAAGCATACGTCTTCATATGCACCTCAATTTGGCCCATTCACTTTTCACACTTCCTCCTTTTGTTTTTTATCTTTCACACTTTTGACTTTCTTTATTCATCCAAATAGCAAACTCATCACCACTCAACCTGACCAACTCGGCTATGTCCCCGTGCTGCAGTTCTCTGTCTTATCTAGATCATTTGCAATTGAATGGAATAGATCCCTTTTGGACAAAGTGGATTCACCTGCTGCTGCAGTGACCACAGGTGTGATAAGATCTAGAATTGGCATCTGGTGCGATCTCTCCGCTTCCACTCCAAAGAAAGTTACCTGTTTATTCCTATCATGCATTGGTTTTTGGGGTTTTCTTTGAGTAATGATGATCTCTTTAGTAGTCTGTTGGCGCCCTCTCCTGGAGGAATAGTTTGCTTGCTCTTGGACATTCTAAAAGAGAGGTCATGATAGACATTGAGCTTCTGAGCTCAATTGGGGACAGTCATGGGTGATGAATGTTTGCAACCTACTGCGAAGCCTCATACCGCAATATAAGGAACGTCAAATACTAAGAAAGGGCGGCCTATGAAAGAATTACTACTTTCAATAAGTACACTTAAACGGCTAATTGGGAATAGAAAAACTGTAAAAAGCCCTCTGAGAAAGCCCCCCTCTAACCTTTGATAGTAAGCTTTTCTGTAGTCTGCCTGTTGATGTATTTTCCGTTTGAACTGTGCACAACATGAAGAGACGGAACACTGGCGGCTTGTCACAATGCCCCCCGATGACATCACAATAGCGCTGCTGCCTAGAAAACAAGCTGCGCAGAAGAAGTTGTTCTTTGGGTGGGAGGGTGGGCTAGTGGAAGGAGGGGGCAATCTCTTTTTTTCCCGGGTGGTAGGGGGATGACAGGAGAAGGGAAGCGGGTGGTGAGAAAGGTACAGAGGGCAGGGTTTGGGGGCTGGGAAGGAAAGGGAAAAGATTAGGGTTTGGGGATGATGAAAGGGCTTTCTACGGGTAAGGATGGCAAAGGGTGGCAGTGACGGAAAGTCAGGCAACCTGTCCTGTCCGTCTTTTTGTATCGTGAATTGGAAAGACTGCAAGGGGGAGGGGAGTTGCTTGCGCCCTAAAGGAGGAGTTATTCAGATTCATTGCAGTGGGCGGCGGCTGCAAAACGCACCATTCTTCTTGTTTTTGCTCTGCAAAGCAGCCTTTTCAAGGGTTGGCTTGGGTGACAAAATGTCTTGTGTAGGCGTGGGTTTGTCTCCCTCTCGCTCTCTCTCCCTAAGATGTGTCCGGCATAGGCCAGGGTGCCACTCGAGGCCCAAACCAATTCTGGTTATCGCTTCTCGGCCTTTTGGCTAAGATCAAGTGTAGTATCTGTTCTTATCAGTTTAATATCTGATACGTCCCCTATCTGGGGACCATATATTAAATGGATTTTTAGAACAGGGAGATGGAAAAAGAGCTTGCTCTGTCCACTCCACGCATTGACCTGGTATTGCAGTACCTCCAGGAACGGTGCACCCCTTCTTAACCCAGTTTCCAAAAGCAGAACTCAATTCACCTGATTCATATTAGCCCGATTTAATGAATTGGAAGAAAGCATACGTCTTCATATGCACCTCAATTTGGCCCATTCACTTTTCACACTTCCTCCTTTTGTTTTTTATCTTTCACACTTTTGACTTTCTTTATTCATCCAAATAGCAAACTCATCACCACTCAACCTGACCAACTCGGCTATGTCCCCGTGCTGCAGTTCTCTGTCTTATCTAGATCATTTGCAATTGAATGGAATAGATCCCTTTTGGACAAAGTGGATTCACCTGCTGCTGCAGTGACCACAGGTGTGATAAGATCTAGAATTGGCATCTGGTGCGATCTCTCCGCTTCCACTCCAAAGAAAGTTACCTGTTTATTCCTATCATGCATTGGTTTTTGGGGTTTTCTTTGAGTAATGATGATCTCTTTAGTAGTCTGTTGGCGCCCTCTCCTGGAGGAATAGTTTGCTTGCTCTTGGACATTCTAAAAGAGAGGTCATGATAGACATTGAGCTTCTGAGCTCAATTGGGGACAGTCATGGGTGATGAATGTTTGCAACCTACTGCGAAGCCTCATACCGCAATATAAGGAACGTCAAATACTAAGAAAGGGCGGCCTATGAAAGAATTACTACTTTCAATAAGTACACTTAAACGGCTAATTGGGAATAGAAAAACTGTAAAAAGCCCTCTGAGAAAGCCCCCCTCTAACCTTTGATAGTAAGCTTTTCTGTAGTCTGCCTGTTGATGTATTTTCCGTTTGAACTGTGCACAACATGAAGAGACGGAACACTGGCGGCTTGTCACAATGCCCCCCGATGACATCACAATAGCGCTGCTGCCTAGAAAACAAGCTGCGCAGAAGAAGTTGTTCTTTGGGTGGGAGGGTGGGCTAGTGGAAGGAGGGGGCAATCTCTTTTTTTCCCGGGTGGTAGGGGGATGACAGGAGAAGGGAAGCGGGTGGTGAGAAAGGTACAGAGGGCAGGGTTTGGGGGCTGGGAAGGAAAGGGAAAAGATTAGGGTTTGGGGATGATGAAAGGGCTTTCTACGGGTAAGGATGGCAAAGGGTGGCAGTGACGGAAAGTCAGGCAACCTGTCCTGTCCGTCTTTTTGTATCGTGAATTGGAAAGACTGCAAGGGGGAGGGGAGTTGCTTGCGCCCTAAAGGAGGAGTTATTCAGATTCATTGCAGTGGGCGGCGGCTGCAAAACGCACCATTCTTCTTGTTTTTGCTCTGCAAAGCAGCCTTTTCAAGGGTTGGCTTGGGTGACAAAATGTCTTGTGTAGGCGTGGGTTTGTCTCCCTCTCGCTCTCTCTCCCTAAGATGTGTCCGGCATAGGCCAGGGTGCCACTCGAGGCCCAAACCAATTCTGGTTATCGCTTCTCGGCCTTTTGGCTAAGATCAAGTGTAGTATCTGTTCTTATCAGTTTAATATCTGATACGTCCCCTATCTGGGGACCATATATTAAATGGATTTTTAGAACAGGGAGATGGAAAAAGAGCTTGCTCTGTCCACTCCACGCATTGACCTGGTATTGCAGTACCTCCAGGAACGGTGCACCCCTTCTTAACCCAGTTTCCAAAAGCAGAACTCAATTCACCTGATTCATATTAGCCCGATTTAATGAATTGGAAGAAAGCATACGTCTTCATATGCACCTCAATTTGGCCCATTCACTTTTCACACTTCCTCCTTTTGTTTTTTATCTTTCACACTTTTGACTTTCTTTATTCATCCAAATAGCAAACTCATCACCACTCAACCTGACCAACTCGGCTATGTCCCCGTGCTGCAGTTCTCTGTCTTATCTAGATCATTTGCAATTGAATGGAATAGATCCCTTTGGACAAAGTGGATTCACCTGCTGCTGCAGTGACCACAGGTGTGATAACATCTAGAATTGGCATCTGGTGCGATCTCTCCGCTTCCACTCCAAAGAAAGTTACCTGTTTATTCCTATCATGCATTGGTTTTTGGGGTTTTCTTTGAGTAATGATGATCTCTTTAGTAGTCTGTTGGCGCCCTCTCCTGGAGGAATAGTTTGCTTGCTCTTGGACATTCTAAAAGAGAGGTCATGATAGACATTGAGCTTCTGAGCTCAATTGGGGACAGTCATGGGTGATGAATGTTTGCAACCTACTGCGAAGCCTCATACCGCAATATAAGGAACGTCAAATACTAAGAAAGGGCGGCCTATGAAAGAATTACTACTTTCAATAAGTACACTTAAACGGCTAATTGGGAATAGAAAAACTGTAAAAAGCCCTCTGAGAAAGCCCCCCTCTAACCTTTGATAGTAAGCTTTTCTGTAGTCTGCCTGTTGATGTATTTTCCGTTTGAACTGTGCACAACATGAAGAGACGGAACACTGGCGGCTTGTCACAATGCCCCCCGATGACATCACAATAGCGCTGCTGCCTAGAAAACAAGCTGCGCAGAAGAAGTTGTTCTTTGGGTGGGAGGGTGGGCTAGTGGAAGGAGGGGGCAATCTCTTTTTTTCCCGGGTGGTAGGGGGATGACAGGAGAAGGGAAGCGGGTGGTGAGAAAGGTACAGAGGGCAGGGTTTGGGGGCTGGGAAGGAAAGGGAAAAGATTAGGGTTTGGGGATGATGAAAGGGCTTTCTACGGGTAAGGATGGCAAAGGGTGGCAGTGACGGAAAGTCAGGCAACCTGTCCTGTCCGTCTTTTTGTATCGTGAATTGGAAAGACTGCAAGGGGGAGGGGAGTTGCTTGCGCCCTAAAGGAGGAGTTATTCAGATTCATTGCAGTGGGCGGCGGCTGCAAAACGCACCATTCTTCTTGTTTTTGCTCTGCAAAGCAGCCTTTTCAAGGGTTGGCTTGGGTGACAAAATGTCTTGTGTAGGCGTGGGTTTGTCTCCCTCTCGCTCTCTCTCCCTAAGATGTGTCCGGCATAGGCCAGGGTGCCACTCGAGGCCCAAACCAATTCTGGTTATCGCTTCTCGGCCTTTTGGCTAAGATCAAGTGTAGTATCTGTTCTTATCAGTTTAATATCTGATACGTCCCCTATCTGGGGACCATATATTAAATGGATTTTTAGAACAGGGAGATGGAAAAAGAGCTTGCTCTGTCCACTCCACGCATTGACCTGCAGTACCTCCAGGAACGGTGCACCCCTTCTTAACCCAGTTTCCAAAAGCAGAACTCAATTCACCTGATTCATATTAGCCCGATTTAATGAATTGGAAGAAAGCATACGTCTTCATATGCACCTCAATTTGGCCCATTCACTTTTCACACTTCCTCCTTTTGTTTTTTATCTTTCACACTTTTGACTTTCTTTATTCATCCAAATAGCAAACTCATCACCACTCAACCTGACCAACTCGGCTATGTCCCCGTGCTGCAGTTCTCTGTCTTATCTAGATCATTTGCAATTGAATGGAATAGATCCCTTTTGGACAAAGTGGATTCACCTGCTGCTGCAGTGACCACAGGTGTGATAAGATCTAGAATTGGCATCTGGTGCGATCTCTCCGCTTCCACTCCAAAGAAAGTTACCTGTTTATTCCTATCATGCATTGGTTTTTGGGGTTTTCTTTGAGTAATGATGATCTCTTTAGTAGTCTGTTGGCGCCCTCTCCTGGAGGAATAGTTTGCTTGCTCTTGGACATTCTAAAAGAGAGGTCATGATAGACATTGAGCTTCTGAGCTCAATTGGGGACAGTCATGGGTGATGAATGTTTGCAACCTACTGCGAAGCCTCATACCGCAATATAAGGAACGTCAAATACTAAGAAAGGGCGGCCTATGAAAGAATTACTACTTTCAATAAGTACACTTAAACGGCTAATTGGGAATAGAAAAACTGTAAAAAGCCCTCTGAGAAAGCCCCCCTCTAACCTTTGATAGTAAGCTTTTCTGTAGTCTGCCTGTTGATGTATTTTCCGTTTGAACTGTGCACAACATGAAGAGACGGAACACTGGCGGCTTGTCACAATGCCCCCCGATGACATCACAATAGCGCTGCTGCCTAGAAAACAAGCTGCGCAGAAGAAGTTGTTCTTTGGGTGGGAGGGTGGGCTAGTGGAAGGAGGGGGCAATCTCTTTTTTTCCCGGGTGGTAGGGGGATGACAGGAGAAGGGAAGCGGGTGGTGAGAAAGGTACAGAGGGCAGGGTTTGGGGGCTGGGAAGGAAAGGGAAAAGATTAGGGTTTGGGGATGATGAAAGGGCTTTCTACGGGTAAGGATGGCAAAGGGTGGCAGTGACGGAAAGTCAGGCAACCTGTCCTGTCCGTCTTTTTGTATCGTGAATTGGAAAGACTGCAAGGGGGAGGGGAGTTGCTTGCGCCCTAAAGGAGGAGTTATTCAGATTCATTGCAGTGGGCGGCGGCTGCAAAACGCACCATTCTTCTTGTTTTTGCTCTGCAAAGCAGCCTTTTCAAGGGTTGGCTTGGGTGACAAAATGTCTTGTGTAGGCGTGGGTTTGTCTCCCTCTCGCTCTCTCTCCCTAAGATGTGTCCGGCATAGGCCAGGGTGCCACTCGAGGCCCAAACCAATTCTGGTTATCGCTTCTCGGCCTTTTGGCTAAGATCAAGTGTAGTATCTGTTCTTATCAGTTTAATATCTGATACGTCCCCTATCTGGGGACCATATATTAAATGGATTTTTAGAACAGGGAGATGGAAAAAGAGCTTGCTCTGTCCACTCCACGCATTGACCTGGTATTGCAGTACCTCCAGGAACGGTGCACCCCTTCTTAACCCAGTTTCCAAAAGCAGAACTCAATTCACCTGATTCATATTAGCCCGATTTAATGAATTGGAAGAAAGCATACGTCTTCATATGCACCTCAATTTGGCCCATTCACTTTTCACACTTCCTCCTTTTGTTTTTTATCTTTCACACTTTTGACTTTCTTTATTCATCCAAATAGCAAACTCATCACCACTCAACCTGACCAACTCGGCTATGTCCCCGTGCTGCAGTTCTCTGTCTTATCTAGATCATTTGCAATTGAATGGAATAGATCCCTTTTGGACAAAGTGGATTCACCTGCTGCTGCAGTGACCACAGGTGTGATAAGATCTAGAATTGGCATCTGGTGCGATCTCTCCGCTTCCACTCCAAAGAAAGTTACCTGTTTATTCCTATCATGCATTGGTTTTTGGGGTTTTCTTTGAGTAATGATGATCTCTTTAGTAGTCTGTTGGCGCCCTCTCCTGGAGGAATAGTTTGCTTGCTCTTGGACATTCTAAAAGAGAGGTCATGATAGACATTGAGCTTCTGAGCTCAATTGGGGACAGTCATGGGTGATGAATGTTTGCAACCTACTGCGAAGCCTCATACCGCAATATAAGGAACGTCAAATACTAAGAAAGGGCGGCCTATGAAAGAATTACTACTTTCAATAAGTACACTTAAATGGCTAATTGGGAATAGAAAAACTGTAAAAAGCCCTCTGAGAAAGCCCCCCTCTAACCTTTGATAGTAAGCTTTTCTGTAGTCTGCCTGTTGATGTATTTTCCGTTTGAACTGTGCACAACATGAAGAGACGGAACACTGGCGGCTTGTCACAATGCCCCCCGATGACATCACAATAGCGCTGCTGCCTAGAAAACAAGCTGCGCAGAAGAAGTTGTTCTTTGGGTGGGAGGGTGGGCTAGTGGAAGGAGGGGGCAATCTCTTTTTTTCCCGGGTGGTAGGGGGATGACAGGAGAAGGGAAGCGGGTGGTGAGAAAGGTACAGAGGGCAGGGTTTGGGGGCTGGGAAGGAAAGGGAAAAGATTAGGGTTTGGGGATGATGAAAGGGCTTTCTACGGGTAAGGATGGCAAAGGGTGGCAGTGACGGAAAGTCAGGCAACCTGTCCTGTCCGTCTTTTTGTATCGTGAATTGGAAAGACTGCAAGGGGGAGGGGAGTTGCTTGCGCCCTAAAGGAGGAGTTATTCAGATTCATTGCAGTGGGCGGCGGCTGCAAAACGCACCATTCTTCTTGTTTTTGCTCTGCAAAGCAGCCTTTTCAAGGGTTGGCTTGGGTGACAAAATGTCTTGTGTAGGCGTGGGTTTGTCTCCCTCTCGCTCTCTCTCCCTAAGATGTGTCCGGCATAGGCCAGGGTGCCACTCGAGGCCCAAACCAATTCTGGTTATCGCTTCTCGGCCTTTTGGCTAAGATCAAGTGTAGTATCTGTTCTTATCAGTTTAATATCTGATACGTCCCCTATCTGGGGACCATATATTAAATGGATTTTTAGAACAGGGAGATGGAAAAAGAGCTTGCTCTGTCCACTCCACGCATTGACCTGGTATTGCAGTACCTCCAGGAACGGTGCACCCCTTCTTAACCCAGTTTCCAAAAGCAGAACTCAATTCACCTGATTCATATTAGCCCGATTTAATGAATTGGAAGAAAGCATACGTCTTCATATGCACCTCAATTTGGCCCATTCACTTTTCACACTTCCTCCTTTTGTTTTTTATCTTTCACACTTTTGACTTTCTTTATTCATCCAAATAGCAAACTCATCACCACTCAACCTGACCAACTCGGCTATGTCCCCGTGCTGCAGTTCTCTGTCTTATCTAGATCATTTGCAATTGAATGGAATAGATCCCTTTTGGACAAAGTGGATTCACCTGCTGCTGCAGTGACCACAGGTGTGATAAGATCTAGAATTGGCATCTGGTGCGATCTCTCCGCTTCCACTCCAAAGAAAGTTACCTGTTTATTCCTATCATGCATTGGTTTTTGGGGTTTTCTTTGAGTAATGATGATCTCTTTAGTAGTCTGTTGGCGCCCTCTCCTGGAGGAATCGTTTGCTTGCTCTTGGACATTCTAAAAGAGAGGTCATGATAGACATTGAGCTTCTGAGCTCAATTGGGGACAGTCATGGGTGATGAATGTTTGCAACCTACTGCGAAGCCTCATACCGCAATATAAGGAACGTCAAATACTAAGAAAGGGCGGCCTATGAAAGAATTACTACTTTCAATAAGTACACTTAAACGGCTAATTGGGAATAGAAAAACTGTAAAAAGCCCTCTGAGAAAGCCCCCCTCTAACCTTTGATAGTAAGCTTTTCTGTAGTCTGCCTGTTGATGTATTTTCCGTTTGAACTGTGCACAACATGAAGAGACGGAACACTGGCGGCTTGTCACAATGCCCCCCGATGACATCACAATAGCGCTGCTGCCTAGAAAACAAGCTGCGCAGAAGAAGTTGTTCTTTGGGTGGGAGGGTGGGCTAGTGGAAGGAGGGGGCAATCTCTTTTTTTCCCGGGTGGTAGGGGGATGACAGGAGAAGGGAAGCGGGTGGTGAGAAAGGTACAGAGGGCAGGGTTTGGGGGCTGGGAAGGAAAGGGAAAAGATTAGGGTTTGGGGATGATGAAAGGGCTTTCTACGGGTAAGGATGGCAAAGGGTGGCAGTGACGGAAAGTCAGGCAACCTGTCCTGTCCGTCTTTTTGTATCGTGAATTGGAAAGACTGCAAGGGGGAGGGGAGTTGCTTGCGCCCTAAAGGAGGAGTTATTCAGATTCATTGCAGTGGGCGGCGGCTGCAAAACGCACCATTCTTCTTGTTTTTGCTCTGCAAAGCAGCCTTTTCAAGGGTTGGCTTGGGTGACAAAATGTCTTGTGTAGGCGTGGGTTTGTCTCCCTCTCGCTCTCTCTCCCTAAGATGTGTCCGGCATAGGCCAGGGTGCCACTCGAGGCCCAAACCAATTCTGGTTATCGCTTCTCGGCCTTTTGGCTAAGATCAAGTGTAGTATCTGTTCTTATCAGTTTAATATCTGATACGTCCCCTATCTGGGGACCATATATTAAATGGATTTTTAGAACAGGGAGATGGAAAAAGAGCTTGCTCTGTCCACTCCACGCATTGACCTGGTATTGCAGTACCTCCAGGAACGGTGCACCCCTTCTTAACCCAGTTTCCAAAAGCAGAACTCAATTCACCTGATTCATATTAGCCCGATTTAATGAATTGGAAGAAAGCATACGTCTTCATATGCACCTCAATTTGGCCCATTCACTTTTCACACTTCCTCCTTTTGTTTTTTATCTTTCACACTTTTGACTTTCTTTATTCATCCAAATAGCAAACTCATCACCACTCAACCTGACCAACTCGGCTATGTCCCCGTGCTGCAGTTCTCTGTCTTATCTAGATCATTTGCAATTGAATGGAATAGATCCCTTTTGGACAAAGTGGATTCACCTGCTGCTGCAGTGACCACAGGTGTGATAAGATCTAGAATTGGCATCTGGTGCGATCTCTCCGCTTCCACTCCAAAGAAAGTTACCTGTTTATTCCTATCATGCATTGGTTTTTGGGGTTTTCTTTGAGTAATGATGATCTCTTTAGTAGTCTGTTGGCGCCCTCTCCTGGAGGAATAGTTTGCTTGCTCTTGGACATTCTAAAAGAGAGGTCATGATAGACATTGAGCTTCTGAGCTCAATTGGGGACAGTCATGGGTGATGAATGTTTGCAACCTACTGCGAAGCCTCATACCGCAATATAAGGAACGTCAAATACTAAGAAAGGGCGGCCTATGAAAGAATTACTACTTTCAATAAGTACACTTAAACGGCTAATTGGGAATAGAAAAACTGTAAAAAGCCCTCTGAGAAAGCCCCCCTCTAACCTTTGATAGTAAGCTTTTCTGTAGTCTGCCTGTTGATGTATTTTCCGTTTGAACTGTGCACAACATGAAGAGACGGAACACTGGCGGCTTGTCACAATGCCCCCCGATGACATCACAATAGCGCTGCTGCCTAGAAAACAAGCTGCGCAGAAGAAGTTGTTCTTTGGGTGGGAGGGTGGGCTAGTGGAAGGAGGGGGCAATCTCTTTTTTTCCCGGGTGGTAGGGGGATGACAGGAGAAGGGAAGCGGGTGGTGAGAAAGGTACAGAGGGCAGGGTTTGGGGGCTGGGAAGGAAAGGGAAAAGATTAGGGTTTGGGGATGATGAAAGGGCTTTCTACGGGTAAGGATGGCAAAGGGTGGCAGTGACGGAAAGTCAGGCAACCTGTCCTGTCCGTCTTTTTGTATCGTGAATTGGAAAGACTGCAAGGGGGAGGGGAGTTGCTTGCGCCCTAAAGGAGGAGTTATTCAGATTCATTGCAGTGGGCGGCGGCTGCAAAACGCACCATTCTTCTTGTTTTTGCTCTGCAAAGCAGCCTTTTCAAGGGTTGGCTTGGGTGACAAAATGTCTTGTGTAGGCGTGGGTTTGTCTCCCTCTCGCTCTCTCTCCCTAAGATGTGTCCGGCATAGGCCAGGGTGCCACTCGAGGCCCAAACCAATTCTGGTTATCGCTTCTCGGCCTTTTGGCTAAGATCAAGTGTAGTATCTGTTCTTATCAGTTTAATATCTGATACGTCCCCTATCTGGGGACCATATATTAAATGGATTTTTAGAACAGGGAGATGGAAAAAGAGCTTGCTCTGTCCACTCCACGCATTGACCTGGTATTGCAGTACCTCCAGGAACGGTGCACCCCTTCTTAACCCAGTTTCCAAAAGCAGAACTCAATTCACCTGATTCATATTAGCCCGATTTAATGAATTGGAAGAAAGCATACGTCTTCATATGCACCTCAATTTGGCCCATTCACTTTTCACACTTCCTCCTTTTGTTTTTTATCTTTCACACTTTTGACTTTCTTTATTCATCCAAATAGCAAACTCATCACCACTCAACCTGACCAACTCGGCTATGTCCCCGTGCTGCAGTTCTCTGTCTTATCTAGATCATTTGCAATTGAATGGAATAGATCCCTTTTGGACAAAGTGGATTCACCTGCTGCTGCAGTGACCACAGGTGTGATAAGATCTAGAATTGGCATCTGGTGCGATCTCTCCGCTTCCACTCCAAAGAAAGTTACCTGTTTATTCCTATCATGCATTGGTTTTTGGGGTTTTCTTTGAGTAATGATGATCTCTTTAGTAGTCTGTTGGCGCCCTCTCCTGGAGGAATAGTTTGCTTGCTCTTGGACATTCTAAAAGAGAGGTCATGATAGACATTGAGCTTCTGAGCTCAATTGGGGACAGTCATGGGTGATGAATGTTTGCAACCTACTGCGAAGCCTCATACCGCAATATAAGGAACGTCAAATACTAAGAAAGGGCGGCCTATGAAAGAATTACTACTTTCAATAAGTACACTTAAACGGCTAATTGGGAATAGAAAAACTGTAAAAAGCCCTCTGAGAAAGCCCCCCTCTAACCTTTGATAGTAAGCTTTTCTGTAGTCTGCCTGTTGATGTATTTTCCGTTTGAACTGTGCACAACATGAAGAGACGGAACACTGGCGGCTTGTCACAATGCCCCCCGATGACATCACAATAGCGCTGCTGCCTAGAAAACAAGCTGCGCAGAAGAAGTTGTTCTTTGGGTGGGAGGGTGGGCTAGTGGAAGGAGGGGGCAATCTCTTTTTTTCCCGGGTGGTAGGGGGATGACAGGAGAAGGGAAGCGGGTGGTGAGAAAGGTACAGAGGGCAGGGTTTGGGGGCTGGGAAGGAAAGGGAAAAGATTAGGGTTTGGGGATGATGAAAGGGCTTTCTACGGGTAAGGATGGCAAAGGGTGGCAGTGACGGAAAGTCAGGCAACCTGTCCTGTCCGTCTTTTTGTATCGTGAATTGGAAAGACTGCAAGGGGGAGGGGAGTTGCTTGCGCCCTAAAGGAGGAGTTATTCAGATTCATTGCAGTGGGCGGCGGCTGCAAAACGCACCATTCTTCTTGTTTTTGCTCTGCAAAGCAGCCTTTTCAAGGGTTGGCTTGGGTGACAAAATGTCTTGTGTAGGCGTGGGTTTGTCTCCCTCTCGCTCTCTCTCCCTAAGATGTGTCCGGCATAGGCCAGGGTGCCACTCGAGGCCCAAACCAATTCTGGTTATCGCTTCTCGGCCTTTTGGCTAAGATCAAGTGTAGTATCTGTTCTTATCAGTTTAATATCTGATACGTCCCCTATCTGGGGACCATATATTAAATGGATTTTTAGAACAGGGAGATGGAAAAAGAGCTTGCTCTGTCCACTCCACGCATTGACCTGGTATTGCAGTACCTCCAGGAACGGTGCACCCCTTCTTAACCCAGTTTCCAAAAGCAGAACTCAATTCACCTGATTCATATTAGCCCGATTTAATGAATTGGAAGAAAGCATACGTCTTCATATGCACCTCAATTTGGCCCATTCACTTTTCACACTTCCTCCTTTTGTTTTTTATCTTTCACACTTTTGACTTTCTTTATTCATCCAAATAGCAAACTCATCACCACTCAACCTGACCAACTCGGCTATGTCCCCGTGCTGCAGTTCTCTGTCTTATCTAGATCATTTGCAATTGAATGGAATAGATCCCTTTTGGACAAAGTGGATTCACCTGCTGCTGCAGTGACCACAGGTGTGATAAGATCTAGAATTGGCATCTGGTGCGATCTCTCCGCTTCCACTCCAAAGAAAGTTACCTGTTTATTCCTATCATGCATTGGTTTTTGGGGTTTTCTTTGAGTAATGATGATCTCTTTAGTAGTCTGTTGGCGCCCTCTCCTGGAGGAATAGTTTGCTTGCTCTTGGACATTCTAAAAGAGAGGTCATGATAGACATTGAGCTTCTGAGCTCAATTGGGGACAGTCATGGGTGATGAATGTTTGCAACCTACTGCGAAGCCTCATACCGCAATATAAGGAACGTCAAATACTAAGAAAGGGCGGCCTATGAAAGAATTACTACTTTCAATAAGTACACTTAAACGGCTAATTGGGAATAGAAAAACTGTAAAAAGCCCTCTGAGAAAGCCCCCCTCTAACCTTTGATAGTAAGCTTTTCTGTAGTCTGCCTGTTGATGTATTTTCCGTTTGAACTGTGCACAACATGAAGAGACGGAACACTGGCGGCTTGTCACAATGCCCCCCGATGACATCACAATAGCGCTGCTGCCTAGAAAACAAGCTGCGCAGAAGAAGTTGTTCTTTGGGTGGGAGGGTGGGCTAGTGGAAGGAGGGGGCAATCTCTTTTTTTCCCGGGTGGTAGGGGGATGACAGGAGAAGGGAAGCGGGTGGTGAGAAAGGTACAGAGGGCAGGGTTTGGGGGCTGGGAAGGAAAGGGAAAAGATTAGGGTTTGGGGATGATGAAAGGGCTTTCTACGGGTAAGGATGGCAAAGGGTGGCAGTGACGGAAAGTCAGGCAACCTGTCCTGTCCGTCTTTTTGTATCGTGAATTGGAAAGACTGCAAGGGGGAGGGGAGTTGCTTGCGCCCTAAAGGAGGAGTTATTCAGATTCATTGCAGTGGGCGGCGGCTGCAAAACGCACCATTCTTCTTGTTTTTGCTCTGCAAAGCAGCCTTTTCAAGGGTTGGCTTGGGTGACAAAATGTCTTGTGTAGGCGTGGGTTTGTCTCCCTCTCGCTCTCTCTCCCTAAGATGTGTCCGGCATAGGCCAGGGTGCCACTCGAGGCCCAAACCAATTCTGGTTATCGCTTCTCGGCCTTTTGGCTAAGATCAAGTGTAGTATCTGTTCTTATCAGTTTAATATCTGATACGTCCCCTATCTGGGGACCATATATTAAATGGATTTTTAGAACAGGGAGATGGAAAAAGAGCTTGCTCTGTCCACTCCACGCATTGACCTGGTATTGCAGTACCTCCAGGAACGGTGCACCCCTTCTTAACCCAGTTTCCAAAAGCAGAACTCAATTCACCTGATTCATATTAGCCCGATTTAATGAATTGGAAGAAAGCATACGTCTTCATATGCACCTCAATTTGGCCCATTCACTTTTCACACTTCCTCCTTTTGTTTTTTATCTTTCACACTTTTGACTTTCTTTATTCATCCAAATAGCAAACTCATCACCACTCAACCTGACCAACTCGGCTATGTCCCCGTGCTGCAGTTCTCTGTCTTATCTAGATCATTTGCAATTGAATGGAATAGATCCCTTTTGGACAAAGTGGATTCACCTGCTGCTGCAGTGACCACAGGTGTGATAAGATCTAGAATTGGCATCTGGTGCGATCTCTCCGCTTCCACTCCAAAGAAAGTTACCTGTTTATTCCTATCATGCATTGGTTTTTGGGGTTTTCTTTGAGTAATGATGATCTCTTTAGTAGTCTGTTGGCGCCCTCTCCTGGAGGAATAGTTTGCTTGCTCTTGGACATTCTAAAAGAGAGGTCATGATAGACATTGAGCTTCTGAGCTCAATTGGGGACAGTCATGGGTGATGAATGTTTGCAACCTACTGCGAAGCCTCATACCGCAATATAAGGAACGTCAAATACTAAGAAAGGGCGGCCTATGAAAGAATTACTACTTTCAATAAGTACACTTAAACGGCTAATTGGGAATAGAAAAACTGTAAAAAGCCCTCTGAGAAAGCCCCCCTCTAACCTTTGATAGTAAGCTTTTCTGTAGTCTGCCTGTTGATGTATTTTCCGTTTGAACTGTGCACAACATGAAGAGACGGAACACTGGCGGCTTGTCACAATGCCCCCCGATGACATCACAATAGCGCTGCTGCCTAGAAAACAAGCTGCGCAGAAGAAGTTGTTCTTTGGGTGGGAGGGTGGGCTAGTGGAAGGAGGGGGCAATCTCTTTTTTTCCCGGGTGGTAGGGGGATGACAGGAGAAGGGAAGCGGGTGGTGAGAAAGGTACAGAGGGCAGGGTTTGGGGGCTGGGAAGGAAAGGGAAAAGATTAGGGTTTGGGGATGATGAAAGGGCTTTCTACGGGTAAGGATGGCAAAGGGTGGCAGTGACGGAAAGTCAGGCAACCTGTCCTGTCCGTCTTTTTGTATCGTGAATTGGAAAGACTGCAAGGGGGAGGGGAGTTGCTTGCGCCCTAAAGGAGGAGTTATTCAGATTCATTGCAGTGGGCGGCGGCTGCAAAACGCACCATTCTTCTTGTTTTTGCTCTGCAAAGCAGCCTTTTCAAGGGTTGGCTTGGGTGACAAAATGTCTTGTGTAGGCGTGGGTTTGTCTCCCTCTCGCTCTCTCTCCCTAAGATGTGTCCGGCATAGGCCAGGGTGCCACTCGAGGCCCAAACCAATTCTGGTTATCGCTTCTCGGCCTTTTGGCTAAGATCAAGTGTAGTATCGTTCGAAAAGGTGGTTTAAGGCTCCGGCCACCTTAGTACAATGATGCAATGCACACTGGAAGGTTGCGCTTGTTAGTACTTTGGGAGGATAGTATATCCATCTAGAGGAAACCATGGCCCTACCAGGATCGAGGCTATTAGACTGAGTAAGTGTGGGGGCTATGGTGCAATGTGCCCCAGGATTGACGACCCTGGAGTGAGTCTGAGCTTGCTGGCTTGGGACCCCGGCGAGCCTTGGGCTCTGTAGCACACCGTACCTTGCCCTTTCATACTTTCTGAGCATATTGCTCTATCCCGGCCTTCTGGCTAGGAAGGGAAATTTTTATAATCATGGTCGGAGGTCCGTTCAGCTTTGGGCTGAGAAACCAACACCCGGTTGGAGGTCCGGGTCAGCTTTGGCTGAGAAACCAACACCCGGTTGGAGGTCCGGGTCAGCTTCGGCTGAGAAACCAACACCCGGTTGGAGGTCCGGGTCAGCTTCGGCTGAGAAACCAACACCCGGTTGGAGGTCCGGGTCAGCTTCGGCTGAGAAACCAACACCCGGTTGGAGGTCCGGTTAGCCTTGGGCTGAGAAACCAACACCGGTTGACGGTCCGGGCAGTTTCGGCTGCGAAACCAACAACTAGTAGCTCTCTACTCCACTTGGGTAAGATGCCTGGGTGGACGCTGGGAGCAACGACAAGGCTCAACCAGGCTTCGGCTTGGGGGAGCACCGAAGATCCCTGACCCTTGCTGTGGCCTTCTGGCTCGGAGGGACGGGGTTGATTTTTGGGGACCCTCTCCTCACGGAGGGGTCCACACGAATCCTAGCCTTTGCACTGTTTTTGGTGTGACTTCGGTCATGCATTTTTTGCGGTGCTTTGGAAAGCTTCATTAAATCAAAAATCTGTTCTTATCAGTTTAATATCTGATACGTCCCCTATCTGGGGACCATATATTAAATGGATTTTTAGAACAGGGAGATGGAAAAAGAGCTTGCTCTGTCCACTCCACGCATTGACCTGGTATTGCAGTACCTCCAGGAACGGTGCACCCCTTCTTAACCCAGTTTCCAAAAGCAGAACTCAATTCACCTGATTCATATTAGCCCGATTTAATGAATTGGAAGAAAGCATACGTCTTCATATGCACCTCAATTTGGCCCATTCACTTTTCACACTTCCTCCTTTTGTTTTTTATCTTTCACACTTTTGACTTTCTTTATTCATCCAAATAGCAAACTCATCACCACTCAACCTGACCAACTCGGCTATGTCCCCGTGCTGCAGTTCTCTGTCTTATCTAGATCATTTGCAATTGAATGGAATAGATCCCTTTTGGACAAAGTGGATTCACCTGCTGCTGCAGTGACCACAGGTGTGATAAGATCTAGAATTGGCATCTGGTGCGATCTCTCCGCTTCCACTCCAAAGAAAGTTACCTGTTTATTCCTATCATGCATTGGTTTTTGGGGTTTTCTTTGAGTAATGATGATCTCTTTAGTAGTCTGTTGGCGCCCTCTCCTGGAGGAATAGTTTGCTTGCTCTTGGACATTCTAAAAGAGAGGTCATGATAGACATTGAGCTTCTGAGCTCAATTGGGGACAGTCATGGGTGATGAATGTTTGCAACCTACTGCGAAGCCTCATACCGCAATATAAGGAACGTCAAATACTAAGAAAGGGCGGCCTATGAAAGAATTACTACTTTCAATAAGTACACTTAAACGGCTAATTGGGAATAGAAAAACTGTAAAAAGCCCTCTGAGAAAGCCCCCCTCTAACCTTTGATAGTAAGCTTTTCTGTAGTCTGCCTGTTGATGTATTTTCCGTTTGAACTGTGCACAACATGAAGAGACGGAACACTGGCGGCTTGTCACAATGCCCCCCGATGACATCACAATAGCGCTGCTGCCTAGAAAACAAGCTGCGCAGAAGAAGTTGTTCTTTGGGTGGGAGGGTGGGCTAGTGGAAGGAGGGGGCAATCTCTTTTTTTCCCGGGTGGTAGGGGGATGACAGGAGAAGGGAAGCGGGTGGTGAGAAAGGTACAGAGGGCAGGGTTTGGGGGCTGGGAAGGAAAGGGAAAAGATTAGGGTTTGGGGATGATGAAAGGGCTTTCTACGGGTAAGGATGGCAAAGGGTGGCAGTGACGGAAAGTCAGGCAACCTGTCCTGTCCGTCTTTTTGTATCGTGAATTGGAAAGACTGCAAGGGGGAGGGGAGTTGCTTGCGCCCTAAAGGAGGAGTTATTCAGATTCATTGCAGTGGGCGGCGGCTGCAAAACGCACCATTCTTCTTGTTTTTGCTCTGCAAAGCAGCCTTTTCAAGGGTTGGCTTGGGTGACAAAATGTCTTGTGTAGGCGTGGGTTTGTCTCCCTCTCGCTCTCTCTCCCTAAGATGTGTCCGGCATAGGCCAGGGTGCCACTCGAGGCCCAAACCAATTCTGGTTATCGCTTCTCGGCCTTTTGGCTAAGATCAAGTGTAGTATCTGTTCTTATCAGTTTAATATCTGATACGTCCCCTATCTGGGGACCATATATTAAATGGATTTTTAGAACAGGGAGATGGAAAAAGAGCTTGCTCTGTCCACTCCACGCATTGACCTGGTATTGCAGTACCTCCAGGAACGGTGCACCCCTTCTTAACCCAGTTTCCAAAAGCAGAACTCAATTCACCTGATTCATATTAGCCCGATTTAATGAATTGGAAGAAAGCATACGTCTTCATATGCACCTCAATTTGGCCCATTCACTTTTCACACTTCCTCCTTTTGTTTTTTATCTTTCACACTTTTGACTTTCTTTATTCATCCAAATAGCAAACTCATCACCACTCAACCTGACCAACTCGGCTATGTCCCCGTGCTGCAGTTCTCTGTCTTATCTAGATCATTTGCAATTGAATGGAATAGATCCCTTTTGGACAAAGTGGATTCACCTGCTGCTGCAGTGACCACAGGTGTGATAAGATCTAGAATTGGCATCTGGTGCGATCTCTCCGCTTCCACTCCAAAGAAAGTTACCTGTTTATTCCTATCATGCATTGGTTTTTGGGGTTTTCTTTGAGTAATGATGATCTCTTTAGTAGTCTGTTGGCGCCCTCTCCTGGAGGAATAGTTTGCTTGCTCTTGGACATTCTAAAAGAGAGGTCATGATAGACATTGAGCTTCTGAGCTCAATTGGGGACAGTCATGGGTGATGAATGTTTGCAACCTACTGCGAAGCCTCATACCGCAATATAAGGAACGTCAAATACTAAGAAAGGGCGGCCTATGAAAGAATTACTACTTTCAATAAGTACACTTAAACGGCTAATTGGGAATAGAAAAACTGTAAAAAGCCCTCTGAGAAAGCCCCCCTCTAACCTTTGATAGTAAGCTTTTCTGTAGTCTGCCTGTTGATGTATTTTCCGTTTGAACTGTGCACAACATGAAGAGACGGAACACTGGCGGCTTGTCACAATGCCCCCCGATGACATCACAATAGCGCTGCTGCCTAGAAAACAAGCTGCGCAGAAGAAGTTGTTCTTTGGGTGGGAGGGTGGGCTAGTGGAAGGAGGGGGCAATCTCTTTTTTTCCCGGGTGGTAGGGGGATGACAGGAGAAGGGAAGCGGGTGGTGAGAAAGGTACAGAGGGCAGGGTTTGGGGGCTGGGAAGGAAAGGGAAAAGATTAGGGTTTGGGGATGATGAAAGGGCTTTCTACGGGTAAGGATGGCAAAGGGTGGCAGTGACGGAAAGTCAGGCAACCTGTCCTGTCCGTCTTTTTGTATCGTGAATTGGAAAGACTGCAAGGGGGAGGGGAGTTGCTTGCGCCCTAAAGGAGGAGTTATTCAGATTCATTGCAGTGGGCGGCGGCTGCAAAACGCACCATTCTTCTTGTTTTTGCTCTGCAAAGCAGCCTTTTCAAGGGTTGGCTTGGGTGACAAAATGTCTTGTGTAGGCGTGGGTTTGTCTCCCTCTCGCTCTCTCTCCCTAAGATGTGTCCGGCATAGGCCAGGGTGCCACTCGAGGCCCAAACCAATTCTGGTTATCGCTTCTCGGCCTTTTGGCTAAGATCAAGTGTAGTATCTGTTTTTATCAGTTTAATATCTGATACGTCCCCTATCTGGGGACCATATATTAAATGGATTTTTAGAACAGGGAGATGGAAAAAGAGCTTGCTCTGTCCACTCCACGCATTGACCTGGTATTGCAGTACCTCCAGGAACGGTGCACCCCTTCTTAACCCAGTTTCCAAAAGCAGAACTCGATTCACCTGATTCATATTAGCCCGATTAGCGAATTGAAATGAATTTTTATCTAACACACTTTTTACTTGCTTTATTCATCCAAATAGCAAACTCATCACCACTCAACTTCACCAACTCTGCTATGTCCCGTGCAGTATCTTGTTGTCAGTCTAATCTAGATCATGTGTAATTGAATGGAATAGATCCCTTTTGGACAAAGTGGAGTCAGATGCTGCAGTGACCACAGGTGTGAGAGGATCTACAATTGGCATCTGGTGTTATCTCTCTGCTTCCACTCCAAATAAAGTTACCTGTTGTTACCTGAACGTCAAATACTAAGAATGGGCGGCCTATGAAAGAATTAGTACTTTCATTAAGTATACTAAACCGGCTAATTGGGAATAGACAAACTGTAAAAAGCCCTCTGAGAAAGCCCCTCTCTAACCTTTGTTAGTAAGCTTTTCTGTAGCCTGCCTGTTGATGTATTTTCGGTTTGAACAGTGCACAACATGAAGAGACGGAACACTGGCGGCTTGTCACAATGCCCCCCGATGACATCACAATAGCGCTGCTGCCTAGAAAACAAGCTGCGCAGAAGAAGTTGTTCTTTGGGTGGGAGGGTGGGCTAGTGGAAGGAGGGGGCAATCTCTTTTTTTCCCGGGTGGTAGGGGGATGACAGGAGAAGGGAAGCGGGTGGTGAGAAAGGTACAGAGGGCAGGGTTTGGGGGCTGGGAAGGAAAGGGAAAAGATTAGGGTTTGGGGATGATGAAAGGGCTTTCTACGGGTAAGGATGGCAAAGGGTGGCAGTGACGGAAAGTCAGGCAACCTGTCCTGTCCGTCTTTTTGTATCGTGAATTGGAAAGACTGCAAGGGGGAGGGGAGTTGCTTGCGCCCTAAAGGAGGAGTTATTCAGATTCATTGCAGTGGGCGGCGGCTGCAAAACGCACCATTCTTCTTGTTTTTGCTCTGCAAAGCAGCCTTTTCAAGGGTTGGCTTGGGTGACAAAATGTCTTGTGTAGGCGTGGGTTTGTCTCCCTCTCGCTCTCTCTCCCTAAGATGTGTCCGGCATAGGCCAGGGTGCCACTCGAGGCCCAAACCAATTCTGGTTATCGCTTCTCGGCCTTTTGGCTAAGATCAAGTGTAGTGTTGTTCGAAGAGGTGGTTTAAGCTCCAGGCCACCTTAGTACAATGATACAATGCACACTGGAAGGTTGCGCTTGCTAGTACTCTGGGTGGATAGTATATTCATCTAGAGGAAAACATGGCCCTACCAGGATCAAGGCTATTAGACTGAGTAAAGGTGGGGGGCTATGGTACAACGTGCCCCAGGACTGACGACCCTGGAGTGAGTCTGAGCTTGCTGGCTTGGGACCCCGGCAAGCCTTGGGCTCTGTAGCACACCGTACCTTGCCTTTTCATACTTTTTGAGCATATTACCCTATCCCGGCCTTCTGGCTAGGAAGGGAAATTTTTATAATCCCGGTCGGAGGTCTGGTCAGCTTTGGGCTGAGAAACTAACACCCGGTTGGAGGTCCGGGTCAGCTTCGGCTGAGAAACCAACACCCGGTTGGAGGTCTGGGTCAGCTTCGGCTGAGAAACCAACACCCGGTTGGAGGTCCGGTTAGCCTTGGGCTGAGAAACCAACACCGGTTGACGGTCCGGGCAGTTTCGGCTGCGAAACCAACAACTAGTAGCTCTCTACTCCACTTGGGTAAAATGCCTGGGTGGACGCTGGGAGCAACGACAAGGCTCAACCAGGCTTCGGCTTGGGGGAGCACCGAAGATCCCTGACCCTTGCTGTGGCCTTCTGGCTCGGAGGGACGGGGTTGATTTTTGGTGACCCTCTCCTCACGGTGGGGTCCACACGAATCCTAGCCTTTGCACTGTTTTTGGTGTGACTTCGGTCATGCATTTTTTGTGGTGCTTTGGAAAGCTTCATTAAATCAAAAATCTGTTCTTATCAGTTTAATATCTGATACGTCCCCTATCTGGGGACCATATATTAAATGGATTTTTAGAACAGGGAGATGGAAAAAGAGCTTGCTCTGTCCACTCCACGCATTGACCTGGTATTGCAGTACCTCCAGGAACGGTGCACCCCTTCTTAACCCAGTTTCCAAAAGCAGAACTCAATTCACCTGATTCATATTAGCCCGATTTAATGAATTGGAAGAAAGCATACGTCTTCATATGCACCTCAATTTGGCCCATTCACTTTTCACACTTCCTCCTTTTGTTTTTTATCTTTCACACTTTTGACTTTCTTTATTCATCCAAATAGCAAACTCATCACCACTCAACCTGACCAACTCGGCTATGTCCCCGTGCTGCAGTTCTCTGTCTTATCTAGATCATTTGCAATTGAATGGAATAGATCCCTTTTGGACAAAGTGGATTCACCTGCTGCTGCAGTGACCACAGGTGTGATAAGATCTAGAATTGGCATCTGGTGCGATCTCTCCGCTTCCACTCCAAAGAAAGTTACCTGTTTATTCCTATCATGCATTGGTTTTTGGGGTTTTCTTTGAGTAATGATGATCTCTTTAGTAGTCTGTTGGCGCCCTCTCCTGGAGGAATAGTTTGCTTGCTCTTGGACATTCTAAAAGAGAGGTCATGATAGACATTGAGCTTCTGAGCTCAATTGGGGACAGTCATGGGTGATGAATGTTTGCAACCTACTGCGAAGCCTCATACCGCAATATAAGGAACGTCAAATACTAAGAAAGGGCGGCCTATGAAAGAATTACTACTTTCAATAAGTACACTTAAACGGCTAATTGGGAATAGAAAAACTGTAAAAAGCCCTCTGAGAAAGCCCCCCTCTAACCTTTGATAGTAAGCTTTTCTGTAGTCTGCCTGTTGATGTATTTTCCGTTTGAACTGTGCACAACATGATGAGACGGAACACTGGCGGCTTGTCACAATGCCCCCCGATGACATCACAATAGCGCTGCTGCCTAGAAAACAAGCTGCGCAGAAGAAGTTGTTCTTTGGGTGGGAGGGTGGGCTAGTGGAAGGAGGGGGCAATCTCTTTTTTTCCCGGGTGGTAGGGGGATGACAGGAGAAGGGAAGCGGGTGGTGAGAAAGGTACAGAGGGCAGGGTTTGGGGGCTGGGAAGGAAAGGGAAAAGATTAGGGTTTGGGGATGATGAAAGGGCTTTCTACGGGTAAGGATGGCAAAGGGTGGCAGTGACGGAAAGTCAGGCAACCTGTCCTGTCCGTCTTTTTGTATCGTGAATTGGAAAGACTGCAAGGGGGAGGGGAGTTGCTTGCGCCCTAAAGGAGGAGTTATTCAGATTCATTGCAGTGGGCGGCGGCTGCAAAACGCACCATTCTTCTTGTTTTTGCTCTGCAAAGCAGCCTTTTCAAGGGTTGGCTTGGGTGACAAAATGTCTTGTGTAGGCGTGGGTTTGTCTCCCTCTCGCTCTCTCTCCCTAAGATGTGTCCGGCATAGGCCAGGGTGCCACTCGAGGCCCAAACCAATTCTGGTTATCGCTTCTCGGCCTTTTGGCTAAGATCAAGTGTAGTCCCTTCATTGGGTTTGCCTTGGTCTTGGCTGGGAGGGGCCCGGGCTTGCACAACCGCCGGCCTCGGGGATTGTTGCGCCTTTTGGTGCTTACGTCCCCTTATGGCTGGTGGTTCCTGGGCTCGGGAGGCGATCACCTGCGGCACTGCGCTTTTGTGTGGTGGCCGATGACCGTTTTCTGAAATTTGCGGATGTAATCTCATCTGTTCTTATCAGTTTAATATCTGATACGTCCCCTATCTGGGGACCATATATTAAATGGATTTTTAGAACAGGGAGATGGAAAAAGAGCTTGCTCTGTCCACTCCACGCATTGACCTGGTATTGCAGTACCTCCAGGAACGGTGCACCCCTTCTTAACCCAGTTTCCAAAAGCAGAACTCAATTCACCTGATTCATATTAGCCCGATTTAATGAATTGGAAGAAAGCATACGTCTTCATATGCACCTCAATTTGGCCCATTCACTTTTCACACTTCCTCCTTTTGTTTTTTATCTTTCACACTTTTGACTTTCTTTATTCATCCAAATAGCAAACTCATCACCACTCAACCTGACCAACTCGGCTATGTCCCCGTGCTGCAGTTCTCTGTCTTATCTAGATCATTTGCAATTGAATGGAATAGATCCCTTTTGGACAAAGTGGATTCACCTGCTGCTGCAGTGACCACAGGTGTGATAAGATCTAGAATTGGCATCTGGTGCGATCTCTCCGCTTCCACTCCAAAGAAAGTTACCTGTTTATTCCTATCATGCATTGGTTTTTGGGGTTTTCTTTGAGTAATGATGATCTCTTTAGTAGTCTGTTGGCGCCCTCTCCTGGAGGAATAGTTTGCTTGCTCTTGGACATTCTAAAAGAGAGGTCATGATAGACATTGAACTTCTGAGCTCAATTGGGGACAGTCATGGGTGATGAATGTTTGCAACCTACTGCGAAGCCTCATACCGCAATATAAGGAACGTCAAATACTAAGAAAGGGCGGCCTATGAAAGAATTACTACTTTCAATAAGTACACTTAAACGGCTAATTGGGAATAGAAAAACTGTAAAAAGCCCTCTGAGAAAGCCCCCCTCTAACCTTTGATAGTAAGCTTTTCTGTAGTCTGCCTGTTGATGTATTTTCCGTTTGAACTGTGCACAACATGAAGAGACGGAACACTGGCGGCTTGTCACAATGCCCCCCGATGACATCACAATAGCGCTGCTGCCTAGAAAACAAGCTGCGCAGAAGAAGTTGTTCTTTGGGTGGGAGGGTGGGCTAGTGGAAGGAGGGGGCAATCTCTTTTTTTCCCGGGTGGTAGGGGGATGACAGGAGAAGGGAAGCGGGTGGTGAGAAAGGTACAGAGGGCAGGGTTTGGGGGCTGGGAAGGAAAGGGAAAAGATTAGGGTTTGGGGATGATGAAAGGGCTTTCTACGGGTAAGGATGGCAAAGGGTGGCAGTGACGGAAAGTCAGGCAACCTGTCCTGTCTGTCTTTTTGTATCGTGAATTGGAAAGACTGCAAGGGGGAGGGGAGTTGCTTGCGCCCTAAAGGAGGAGTTATTCAGATTCATTGCAGTGGGCGGCGGCTGCAAAACGCACCATTCTTCTTGTTTTTGCTCTGCAAAGCAGCCTTTTCAAGGGTTGGCTTGGGTGACAAAATGTCTTGTGTAGGCGTGGGTTTGTCTCCCTCTCGCTCTCTCTCCCTAAGATGTGTCCGGCATAGGCCAGGGTGCCACTCGAGGCCCAAACCAATTCTGGTTATCGCTTCTCGGCCTTTTGGCTAAGATCAAGTGTAGTATCGTTCGAAAAGGTGGTTTAAGGCTCCGGCCACCTTAGTACAATGATGCAATGCACACTGGAAGGTTGCGCTTGTTAGTACTTTGGGAGGATAGTATATCCATCTAGAGGAAACCATGGCCCTACCAGGATCGAGGCTATTAGACTGAGTAAGTGTGGGGGCTATGGTGCAATGTGCCCCAGGATTGACGACCCTGGAGTGAGTCTGAGCTTGCTGGCTTGGGACCCCGGCGAGCCTTGGGCTCTGTAGCACACCGTACCTTGCCCTTTCATACTTTCTGAGCATATTGCTCTATCCCGGCCTTCTGGCTAGGAAGGGAAATTTTTATAATCATGGTCGGAGGTCCGTTCAGCTTTGGGCTGAGAAACCAACACCCGGTTGGAGGTCCGGGTCAGCTTTGGCTGAGAAACCAACACCCGGTTGGAGGTCCGGGTCAGCTTCGGCTGAGAAACCAACACCCGGTAGGAGGTCCGGGTCAGCTTCGGCTGAGAAACCAACACCCGGTTGGAGGTCCGGGTCAGCTTCGGCTGAGAAACCAACACCCGGTTGGAGGTCCGGTTAGCCTTGGGCTGAGAAACCAACACCGGTTGACGGTCCGGGCAGTTTCGGCTGCGAAACCAACAACTAGTAGCTCTCTACTCCACTTGGGTAAGATGCCTGGGTGGACGCTGGGAGCAACGACAAGGCTCAACCAGGCTTCGGCTTGGGGGAGCACCGAAGATCCCTGACCCTTGCTGTGGCCTTCTGGCTCGGAGGGACGGGGTTGATTTTTGGGGACCCTCTCCTCACGGAGGGGTCCACACGAATCCTAGCCTTTGCACTGTTTTTGGTGTGACTTCGGTCATGCATTTTTTGCGGTGCTTTGGAAAGCTTCATTAAATCAAAAAATCTGTTCTTATCAGTTTAATATCTGATACGTCCCCTATCTGGGGACCATATATTAAATGGATTTTTAGAACAGGGAGATGGAAAAAGAGCTTGCTCTGTCCACTCCACGCATTGACCTGGTATTGCAGTACCTCCAGGAACGGTGCACCCCTTCTTAACCCAGTTTCCAAAAGCAGAACTCAATTCACCTGATTCATATTAGCCCGATTTAATGAATTGGAAGAAAGCATACGTCTTCATATGCACCTCAATTTGGCCCATTCACTTTTCACACTTCCTCCTTTTGTTTTTTATCTTTCACACTTTTGACTTTCTTTATTCATCCAAATAGCAAACTCATCACCACTCAACCTGACCAACTCGGCTATGTCCCCGTGCTGCAGTTCTCTGTCTTATCTAGATCATTTGCAATTGAATGGAATAGATCCCTTTTGGACAAAGTGGATTCACCTGCTGCTGCAGTGACCACAGGTGTGATAAGATCTAGAATTGGCATCTGGTGCGATCTCTCCGCTTCCACTCCAAAGAAAGTTACCTGTTTATTCCTATCATGCATTGGTTTTTGGGGTTTTCTTTGAGTAATGATGATCTCTTTAGTAGTCTGTTGGCGCCCTCTCCTGGAGGAATAGTTTGCTTGCTCTTGGACATTCTAAAAGAGAGGTCATGATAGACATTGAGCTTCTGAGCTCAATTGGGGACAGTCATGGGTGATGAATGTTTGCAACCTACTGCGAAGCCTCATACCGCAATATAAGGAACGTCAAATACTAAGAAAGGGCGGCCTATGAAAGAATTACTACTTTCAATAAGTACACTTAAACGGCTAATTGGGAATAGAAAAACTGTAAAAAGCCCTCTGAGAAAGCCCCCCTCTAACCTTTGATAGTAAGCTTTTCTGTAGTCTGCCTGTTGATGTATTTTCCGTTTGAACTGTGCACAACATGAAGAGACGGAACACTGGCGGCTTGTCACAATGCCCCCCGATGACATCACAATAGCGCTGCTGCCTAGAAAACAAGCTGCGCAGAAGAAGTTGTTCTTTGGGTGGGAGGGTGGGCTAGTGGAAGGAGGGGGCAATCTCTTTTTTTCCCGGGTGGTAGGGGGATGACAGGAGAAGGGAAGCGGGTGGTGAGAAAGGTACAGAGGGCAGGGTTTGGGGGCTGGGAAGGAAAGGGAAAAGATTAGGGTTTGGGGATGATGAAAGGGCTTTCTACGGGTAAGGATGGCAAAGGGTGGCAGTGACGGAAAGTCAGGCAACCTGTCCTGTCCGTCTTTTTGTATCGTGAATTGGAAAGACTGCAAGGGGGAGGGGAGTTGCTTGCGCCCTAAAGGAGGAGTTATTCAGATTCATTGCAGTGGGCGGCGGCTGCAAAACGCACCATTCTTCTTGTTTTTGCTCTGCAAAGCAGCCTTTTCAAGGGTTGGCTTGGGTGACAAAATGTCTTGTGTAGGCGTGGGTTTGTCTCCCTCTCGCTCTCTCTCCCTAAGATGTGTCCGGCATAGGCCAGGGTGCCACTCGAGGCCCAAACCAATTCTGGTTATCGCTTCTCGGCCTTTTGGCTAAGATCAAGTGTAGTATCATTCGAAAAGGTGGTTTAAGGCTCCGGCCACCTTAGTACAATGATGCAATGCACACTGGAAGGTTGCGCTTGTTAGTACTTTGGGAGGATAGTATATCCATCTAGAGGAAACCATGGCCCTACCAGGATCGAGGCTATTAGACTGAGTAAGTGTGGGGGTTATGGTGCAATGTGCCCCAGGAATGGACACCCTGGAGGGAGTCTGAACTTGCTAGGTTGGGACCCTGGTAAGCCTCAGACTCTGTCGCACGCCGCGCCTTGCCTATTCATACTTTCCAAGCATATTGCCCTATCCCGGCCTTCTGGCTAAGAAGGGAAATTTTTATAATCCCGGTCGGAGGTCCGGTCAGCTTTGGGCTGAGAAACCAACACCCGGTTGGAGGTCCGGGTCAGCTTTGGCTGAGAAACCAACACCCGGTTGGAGGTCCGGTTAGCCTTGGGCTGAGAAACCAACACCCGGTTGGAGGTCCGGTCAGCCTTGGGCTGAGAAACCAACACCCGGTTGGAGGTCCGGTCAGCCTTGGGCTGAGAAACCAACACCGGTTGACGGTCCGGGCAGTCTCGGCTGCGAAACCAACGACTAGTAGCTCCCTACTCCACTTGGGTAAGATGCCTCGGTGGACGCTGGGAGCAACAACAAGGCTCAACCAGGCTTCGGCTTGGGGGAGCACCGAAGATCCCTGACCCTCGCTGTGGCCTTCTGGCTCGGAGGGACGGGGTTGATTTTTGGGGATCCTCTTCTCACGGAGGGGTCCACACGAATCCTAGCCTTTGCACTGTTTTTGGTGTGACTTCGGTCATGCATTTTTGCGGTGCTTTGGAAAGCTTCATTAAATAAAAATCTGTTCTTATCAGTTTAATATCTGATACGTCCCCTATCTGGGGACCATATATTAAATGGATTTTTAGAACAGGGAGATGGAAAAAGAGCTTGCTCTGTCCACTCCACGCATTGACCTGGTATTGCAGTACCTCCAGGAACGGTGCACCCCTTCTTAACCCAGTTTCCAAAAGCAGAACTCAATTCACCTGATTCATATTAGCCCGATTTAATGAATTGGAAGAAAGCATACGTCTTCATATGCACCTCAATTTGGCCCATTCACTTTTCACACTTCCTCCTTTTGTTTTTTATCTTTCACACTTTTGACTTTCTTTATTCATCCAAATAGCAAACTCATCACCACTCAACCTGACCAACTCGGCTATGTCCCCGTGCTGCAGTTCTCTGTCTTATCTAGATCATTTGCAATTGAATGGAATAGATCCCTTTTGGACAAAGTGGATTCACCTGCTGCTGCAGTGACCACAGGTGTGATAAGATCTAGAATTGGCATCTGGTGCGATCTCTCCGCTTCCACTCCAAAGAAAGTTACCTGTTTATTCCTATCATGCATTGGTTTTTGGGGTTTTCTTTGAGTAATGATGATCTCTTTAGTAGTCTGTTGGCGCCCTCTCCTGGAGGAATAGTTTGCTTGCTCTTGGACATTCTAAAAGAGAGGTCATGATAGACATTGAGCTTCTGAGCTCAATTGGGGACAGTCATGGGTGATGAATGTTTGCAACCTACTGCGAAGCCTCATACCGCAATATAAGGAACGTCAAATACTAAGAAAGGGCGGCCTATGAAAGAATTACTACTTTCAATAAGTACACTTAAACGGCTAATTGGGAATAGAAAAACTGTAAAAAGCCCTCTGAGAAAGCCCCCCTCTAACCTTTGATAGTAAGCTTTTCTGTAGTCTGCCTGTTGATGTATTTTCCGTTTGAACTGTGCACAACATGAAGAGACGGAACACTGGCGGCTTGTCACAATGCCCCCCGATGACATCACAATAGCGCTGCTGCCTAGAAAACAAGCTGCGCAGAAGAAGTTGTTCTTTGGGTGGGAGGGTGGGCTAGTGGAAGGAGGGGGCAATCTCTTTTTTTCCCGGGTGGTAGGGGGATGACAGGAGAAGGGAAGCGGGTGGTGAGAAAGGTACAGAGGGCAGGGTTTGGGGGCTGGGAAGGAAAGGGAAAAGATTAGGGTTTGGGGATGATGAAAGGGCTTTCTACGGGTAAGGATGGCAAAGGGTGGCAGTGACGGAAAGTCAGGCAACCTGTCCTGTCCGTCTTTTTGTATCGTGAATTGGAAAGACTGCAAGGGGGAGGGGAGTTGCTTGCGCCCTAAAGGAGGAGTTATTCAGATTCATTGCAGTGGGCGGCGGCTGCAAAACGCACCATTCTTCTTGTTTTTGCTCTGCAAAGCAGCCTTTTCAAGGGTTGGCTTGGGTAACAAAATGTCTTGTGTAGGCGTGGGTTTGTCTCCCTCTCGCTCTCTCTCCCTAAGATGTGTCCGGCATAGGCCAGGGTGCCACTCGAGGCCCAAACCAATTCTGGTTATCGCTTCTCGGCCTTTTGGCTAAGATCAAGTGTAGTATCTGTTCTTATCAGTTTAATATCTGATACGTCCCCTATCTGGGGACCATATATTAAATGGATTTTTAGAACAGGGAGATGGAAAAAGAGCTTGCTCTGTCCACTCCACGCATTGACCTGGTATTGCAGTACCTCCAGGAACGGTGCACCCCTTCTTAACCCAGTTTCCAAAAGCAGAACTCAATTCACCTGATTCATATTAGCCCGATTTAATGAATTGGAAGAAAGCATACGTCTTCATATGCACCTCAATTTGGCCCATTCACTTTTCACACTTCCTCCTTTTGTTTTTTATCTTTCACACTTTTGACTTTCTTTATTCATCCAAATAGCAAACTCATCACCACTCAACCTGACCAACTCGGCTATGTCCCCGTGCTGCAGTTCTCTGTCTTATCTAGATCATTTGCAATTGAATGGAATAGATCCCTTTTGGACAAAGTGGATTCACCTGCTGCTGCAGTGACCACAGGTGTGATAAGATCTAGAATTGGCATCTGGTGCGATCTCTCCGCTTCCACTCCAAAGAAAGTTACCTGTTTATTCCTATCATGCATTGGTTTTTGGGGTTTTCTTTGAGTAATGATGATCTCTTTAGTAGTCTGTTGGCGCCCTCTCCTGGAGGAATAGTTTGCTTGCTCTTGGACATTCTAAAAGAGAGGTCATGATAGACATTGAGCTTCTGAGCTCAATTGGGGACAGTCATGGGTGATGAATGTTTGCAACCTACTGCGAAGCCTCATACCGCAATATAAGGAACGTCAAATACTAAGAAAGGGCGGCCTATGAAAGAATTACTACTTTCAATAAGTACACTTAAACGGCTAATTGGGAATAGAAAAACTGTAAAAAGCCCTCTGAGAAAGCCCCCCTCTAACCTTTGATAGTAAGCTTTTCTGTAGTCTGCCTGTTGATGTATTTTCCGTTTGAACTGTGCACAACATGAAGAGACGGAACACTGGCGGCTTGTCACAATGCCCCCCGATGACATCACAATAGCGCTGCTGCCTAGAAAACAAGCTGCGCAGAAGAAGTTGTTCTTTGGGTGGGAGGGTGGGCTAGTGGAAGGAGGGGGCAATCTCTTTTTTTCCCGGGTGGTAGGGGGATGACAGGAGAAGGGAAGCGGGTGGTGAGAAAGGTACAGAGGGCAGGGTTTGGGGGCTGGGAAGGAAAGGGAAAAGATTAGGGTTTGGGGATGATGAAAGGGCTTTCTACGGGTAAGGATGGCAAAGGGTGGCAGTGACGGAAAGTCAGGCAACCTGTCCTGTCCGTCTTTTTGTATCGTGAATTGGAAAGACTGCAAGGGGGAGGGGAGTTGCTTGCGCCCTAAAGGAGGAGTTATTCAGATTCATTGCAGTGGGCGGCGGCTGCAAAACGCACCATTCTTCTTGTTTTTGCTCTGCAAAGCAGCCTTTTCAAGGGTTGGCTTGGGTGACAAAATGTCTTGTGTAGGCGTGGGTTTGTCTCCCTCTCGCTCTCTCTCCCTAAGATGTGTCCGGCATAGGCCAGGGTGCCACTCGAGGCCCAAACCAATTCTGGTTATCGCTTCTCGGCCTTTTGGCTAAGATCAAGTGTAGTATCTGTTCTTATCAGTTTAATATCTGATACGTCCCCTATCTGGGGACCATATATTAAATGGATTTTTAGAACAGGGAGATGGAAAAAGAGCTTGCTCTGTCCACTCCACGCATTGACCTGGTATTGCAGTACCTCCAGGAACGGTGCACCCCTTCTTAACCCAGTTTCCAAAAGCAGAACTCAATTCACCTGATTCATATTAGCCCGATTTAATGAATTGGAAGAAAGCATACGTCTTCATATGCACCTCAATTTGGCCCATTCACTTTTCACACTTCCTCCTTTTGTTTTTTATCTTTCACACTTTTGACTTTCTTTATTCATCCAAATAGCAAACTCATCACCACTCAACCTGACCAACTCGGCTATGTCCCCGTGCTGCAGTTCTCTGTCTTATCTAGATCATTTGCAATTGAATGGAATAGATCCCTTTTGGACAAAGTGGATTCACCTGCTGCTGCAGTGACCACAGGTGTGATAAGATCTAGAATTGGCATCTGGTGCGATCTCTCCGCTTCCACTCCAAAGAAAGTTACCTGTTTATTCCTAGCATGCATTGGTTTTTGGGGTTTTCTTTGAGTAATGATGATCTCTTTAGTAGTCTGTTGGCGCCCTCTCCTGGAGGAATAGTTTGCTTGCTCTTGGACATTCTAAAAGAGAGGTCATGATAGACATTGAGCTTCTGAGCTCAATTGGGGACAGTCATGGGTGATGAATGTTTGCAACCTACTGAGAAGCCTCATACCGCAATATAAGGAACGTCAAATACTAAGAAAGGGCGGCCTATGAAAGAATTACTACTTTCAATAAGTACACTTAAACGGCTAATTGGGAATAGAAAAACTGTAAAAAGCCCTCTGAGAAAGCCCCCCTCTAACCTTTGATAGTAAGCTTTTCTGTAGTCTGCCTGTTGATGTATTTTCCGTTTGAACTGTGCACAACATGAAGAGACGGAACACTGGCGGCTTGTCACAATGCCCCCCGATGACATCACAATAGCGCTGCTGCCTAGAAAACAAGCTGCGCAGAAGAAGTTGTTCTTTGGGTGGGAGGGTGGGCTAGTGGAAGGAGGGGGCAATCTCTTTTTTTCCCGGGTGGTAGGGGGATGACAGGAGAAGGGAAGCGGGTGGTGAGAAAGGTACAGAGGGCAGGGTTTGGGGGCTGGGAAGGAAAGGGAAAAGATTAGGGTTTGGGGATGATGAAAGGGCTTTCTACGGGTAAGGATGGCAAAGGGTGGCAGTGACGGAAAGTCAGGCAACCTGTCCTGTCCGTCTTTTTGTATCGTGAATTGGAAAGACTGCAAGGGGGAGGGGAGTTGCTTGCGCCCTAAAGGAGGAGTTATTCAGATTCATTGCAGTGGGCGGCGGCTGCAAAACGCACCATTCTTCTTGTTTTTGCTCTGCAAAGCAGCCTTTTCAAGGGTTGGCTTGGGTGACAAAATGTCTTGTGTAGGCGTGGGTTTGTCTCCCTCTCGCTCTCTCTCCCTAAGATGTGTCCGGCATAGGCCAGGGTGCCACTCGAGGCCCAAACCAATTCTGGTTATCGCTTCTCGGCCTTTTGGCTAAGATCAAGTGTAGTATCTGTTCTTATCAGTTTAATATCTGATACGTCCCCTATCTGGGGACCATATATTAAATGGATTTTTAGAACAGGGAGATGGAAAAAGAGCTTGCTCTGTCCACTCCACGCATTGACCTGGTATTGCAGTACCTCCAGGAACGGTGCACCCCTTCTTAACCCAGTTTCCAAAAGCAGAACTCAATTCACCTGATTCATATTAGCCCGATTTAATGAATTGGAAGAAAGCATACGTCTTCATATGCACCTCAATTTGGCCCATTCACTTTTCACACTTCCTCCTTTTGTTTTTTATCTTTCACACTTTTGACTTTCTTTATTCATCCAAATAGCAAACTCATCACCACTCAACCTGACCAACTCGGCTATGTCCCCGTGCTGCAGTTCTCTGTCTTATCTAGATCATTTGCAATTGAATGGAATAGATCCCTTTTGGACAAAGTGGATTCACCTGCTGCTGCAGTGACCACAGGTGTGATAAGATCTAGAATTGGCATCTGGTGCGATCTCTCCGCTTCCACTCCAAAGAAAGTTACCTGTTTATTCCTATCATGCATTGGTTTTTGGGGTTTTCTTTGAGTAATGATGATCTCTTTAGTAGTCTGTTGGCGCCCTCTCCTGGAGGAATAGTTTGCTTGCTCTTGGACATTCTAAAAGAGAGGTCATGATAGACATTGAGCTTCTGAGCTCAATTGGGGACAGTCATGGGTGATGAATGTTTGCAACCTACTGCGAAGCCTCATACCGCAATATAAGGAACGTCAAATACTAAGAAAGGGCGGCCTATGAAAGAATTACTACTTTCAATAAGTACACTTAAACGGCTAATTGGGAATAGAAAAACTGTAAAAAGCCCTCTGAGAAAGCCCCCCTCTAACCTTTGATAGTAAGCTTTTCTGTAGTCTGCCTGTTGATGTATTTTCCGTTTGAACTGTGCACAACATGAAGAGACGGAACACTGGCGGCTTGTCACAATGCCCCCCGATGACATCACAATAGCGCTGCTGCCTAGAAAACAAGCTGCGCAGAAGAAGTTGTTCTTTGGGTGGGAGGGTGGGCTAGTGGAAGGAGGGGGCAATCTCTTTTTTTCCCGGGTGGTAGGGGGATGACAGGAGAAGGGAAGCGGGTGGTGAGAAAGGTACAGAGGGCAGGGTTTGGGGGCTGGGAAGGAAAGGGAAAAGATTAGGGTTTGGGGATGATGAAAGGGCTTTCTACGGGTAAGGATGGCAAAGGGTGGCAGTGACGGAAAGTCAGGCAACCTGTCCTGTCCGTCTTTTTGTATCGTGAATTGGAAAGACTGCAAGGGGGAGGGGAGTTGCTTGCGCCCTAAAGGAGGAGTTATTCAGATTCATTGCAGTGGGCGGCGGCTGCAAAACGCACCATTCTTCTTGTTTTTGCTCTGCAAAGCAGCCTTTTCAAGGGTTGGCTTGGGTGACAAATGTCTTGTGTAGGCGTGGGTTTGTCTCCCTCTCGCTCTCTCTCCCTAAGATGTGTCCGGCATAGGCCAGGGTGCCACTCGAGGCCCAAACCAATTCTGGTTATCGCTTCTCGGCCTTTTGGCTAAGATCAAGTGTAGTATCTGTTCTTATCAGTTTAATATCTGATACGTCCCCTATCTGGGGACCATATATTAAATGGATTTTTAGAACAGGGAGATGGAAAAAGAGCTTGCTCTGTCCACTCCACGCATTGACCTGGTATTGCAGTACCTCCAGGAACGGTGCACCCCTTCTTAACCCAGTTTCCAAAAGCAGAACTCAATTCACCTGATTCATATTAGCCCGATTTAATGAATTGGAAGAAAGCATACGTCTTCATATGCACCTCAATTTGGCCCATTCACTTTTCACACTTCCTCCTTTTGTTTTTTATCTTTCACACTTTTGACTTTCTTTATTCATCCAAATAGCAAACTCATCACCACTCAACCTGACCAACTCGGCTATGTCCCCGTGCTGCAGTTCTCTGTCTTATCTAGATCATTTGCAATTGAATGGAATAGATCCCTTTTGGACAAAGTGGATTCACCTGCTGCTGCAGTGACCACAGGTGTGATAAGATCTAGAATTGGCATCTGGTGCGATCTCTCCGCTTCCACTCCAAAGAAAGTTACCTGTTTATTCCTATCATGCATTGGTTTTTGGGGTTTTCTTTGAGTAATGATGATCTCTTTAGTAGTCTGTTGGCGCCCTCTCCTGGAGGAATAGTTTGCTTGCTCTTGGACATTCTAAAAGAGAGGTCATGATAGACATTGAGCTTCTGAGCTCAATTGGGGACAGTCATGGGTGATGAATGTTTGCAACCTACTGCGAAGCCTCATACCGCAATATAAGGAACGTCAAATACTAAGAAAGGGCGGCCTATGAAAGAATTACTACTTTCAATAAGTACACTTAAACGGCTAATTGGGAATAGAAAAACTGTAAAAAGCCCTCTGAGAAAGCCCCCCTCTAACCTTTGATAGTAAGCTTTTCTGTAGTCTGCCTGTTGATGTATTTTCCGTTTGAACTGTGCACAACATGAAGAGACGGAACACTGGCGGCTTGTCACAATGCCCCCCGATGACATCACAATAGCGCTGCTGCCTAGAAAACAAGCTGCGCAGAAGAAGTTGTTCTTTGGGTGGGAGGGTGGGCTAGTGGAAGGAGGGGGCAATCTCTTTTTTTCCCGGGTGGTAGGGGGATGACAGGAGAAGGGAAGCGGGTGGTGAGAAAGGTACAGAGGGCAGGGTTTGGGGGCTGGGAAGGAAAGGGAAAAGATTAGGGTTTGGGGATGATGAAAGGGCTTTCTACGGGTAAGGATGGCAAAGGGTGGCAGTGACGGAAAGTCAGGCAACCTGTCCTGTCCGTCTTTTTGTATCGTGAATTGGAAAGACTGCAAGGGGGAGGGGAGTTGCTTGCGCCCTAAAGGAGGAGTTATTCAGATTCATTGCAGTGGGCGGCGGCTGCAAAACGCACCATTCTTCTTGTTTTTGCTCTGCAAAGCAGCCTTTTCAAGGGTTGGCTTGGGTGACAAAATGTCTTGTGTAGGCGTGGGTTTGTCTCCCTCTCGCTCTCTCTCCCTAAGATGTGTCCGGCATAGGCCAGGGTGCCACTCGAGGCCCAAACCAATTCTGGTTATCGCTTCTCGGCCTTTTGGCTAAGATCAAGTGTAGTATCTGTTCTTATCAGTTTAATATCTGATACGTCCCCTATCTGGGGACCATATATTAAATGGATTTTTAGAACAGGGAGATGGAAAAAGAGCTTGCTCTGTCCACTCCACGCATTGACCTGGTATTGCAGTACCTCCAGGAACGGTGCACCCCTTCTTAACCCAGTTTCCAAAAGCAGAACTCAATTCACCTGATTCATATTAGCCCGATTTAATGAATTGGAAGAAAGCATACGTCTTCATATGCACCTCAATTTGGCCCATTCACTTTTCACACTTCCTCCTTTTGTTTTTTATCTTTCACACTTTTGACTTTCTTTATTCATCCAAATAGCAAACTCATCACCACTCAACCTGACCAACTCGGCTATGTCCCCGTGCTGCAGTTCTCTGTCTTATCTAGATCATTTGCAATTGAATGGAATAGATCCCTTTTGGACAAAGTGGATTCACCTGCTGCTGCAGTGACCACAGGTGTGATAAGATCTAGAATTGGCATCTGGTGCGATCTCTCCGCTTCCACTCCAAAGAAAGTTACCTGTTTATTCCTATCATGCATTGGTTTTTGGGGTTTTCTTTGAGTAATGATGATCTCTTTAGTAGTCTGTTGGCGCCCTCTCCTGGAGGAATAGTTTGCTTGCTCTTGGACATTCTAAAAGAGAGGTCATGATAGACATTGAGCTTCTGAGCTCAATTGGGGACAGTCATGGGTGATGAATGTTTGCAACCTACTGCGAAGCCTCATACCGCAATATAAGGAACGTCAAATACTAAGAAAGGGCGGCCTATGAAAGAATTACTACTTTCAATAAGTACACTTAAACGGCTAATTGGGAATAGAAAAACTGTAAAAAGCCCTCTGAGAAAGCCCCCCTCTAACCTTTGATAGTAAGCTTTTCTGTAGTCTGCCTGTTGATGTATTTTCCGTTTGAACTGTGCACAACATGAAGAGACGGAACACTGGCGGCTTGTCACAATGCCCCCCGATGACATCACAATAGCGCTGCTGCCTAGAAAACAAGCTGCGCAGAAGAAGTTGTTCTTTGGGTGGGAGGGTGGGCTAGTGGAAGGAGGGGGCAATCTCTTTTTTTCCCGGGTGGTAGGGGGATGACAGGAGAAGGGAAGCGGGTGGTGAGAAAGGTACAGAGGGCAGGGTTTGGGGGCTGGGAAGGAAAGGGAAAAGATTAGGGTTTGGGGATGATGAAAGGGCTTTCTACGGGTAAGGATGGCAAAGGGTGGCAGTGACGGAAAGTCAGGCAACCTGTCCTGTCCGTCTTTTTGTATCGTGAATTGGAAAGACTGCAAGGGGGAGGGGAGTTGCTTGCGCCCTAAAGGAGGAGTTATTCAGATTCATTGCAGTGGGCGGCGGCTGCAAAACGCACCATTCTTCTTGTTTTTGCTCTGCAAAGCAGCCTTTTCAAGGGTTGGCTTGGGTGACAAAATGTCTTGTGTAGGCGTGGGTTTGTCTCCCTCTCGCTCTCTCTCCCTAAGATGTGTCCGGCATAGGCCAGGGTGCCACTCGAGGCCCAAACCAATTCTGGTTATCGCTTCTCGGCCTTTTGGCTAAGATCAAGTGTAGTATCGTTCGAAAAGGTGGTTTAAGGCTCCGGCCACCTTAGTACAATGATGCAATGCACACTGGAAGGTTGCGCTTGTTAGTACTTTGGGAGGATAGTATATCCATCTAGAGGAAACCATGGCCCTACCAGGATCGAGGCTATTAGACTGAGTAAGTGTGGGGGCTATGGTGCAATGTGCCCCAGGATTGACGACCCTGGAGTGAGTCTGAGCTTGCTGGCTTGGGACCCCGGCGAGCCTTGGGCTCTGTAGCACACCGTACCTTGCCCTTTCATACTTTCTGAGCATATTGCTCTATCCCGGCCTTCTGGCTAGGAAGGGAAATTTTTATAATCATGGTCGGAGGTCCGTTCAGCTTTGGGCTGAGAAACCAACACCCGGTTGGAGGTCCGGGTCAGCTTTGGCTGAGAAACCAACACCCGGTTGGAGGTCCGGGTCAGCTTCGGCTGAGAAACCAACACCCGGTAGGAGGTCCGGGTCAGCTTCGGCTGAGAAACCAACACCCGGTTGGAGGTCCGGGTCAGCTTCGGCTGAGAAACCAACACCCGGTTGGAGGTCCGGTTAGCCTTGGGCTGAGAAACCAACACCGGTTGACGGTCCGGGCAGTTTCGGCTGCGAAACCAACAACTAGTAGCTCTCTACTCCACTTGGGTAAGATGCCTGGGTGGACGCTGGGAGCAACGACAAGGCTCAACCAGGCTTCGGCTTGGGGGAGCACCGAAGATCCCTGACCCTTGCTGTGGCCTTCTGGCTCGGAGGGACGGGGTTGATTTTTGGGGACTCTCTCCTCACGGTGGGGTCCACACGAATCCTAGCCTTTGCACTGTTTTTGGTGTGACTTCGGTCATGCATTTTTTGTGGTGCTTTGGAAAGCTTCATTAAATCAAAAAATCTGTTCTTATCAGTTTAATATCTGATACGTCCCCTATCTGGGGACCATATATTAAATGGATTTTTAGAACAGGGAGATGGAAAAAGAGCTTGCTCTGTCCACTCCACGCATTGACCTGGTATTGCAGTACCTCCAGGAACGGTGCACTCCTTCTTAACCCAGTTTCCAAAAGCAGAACTCAATTCACCTGATTCATATTAGCCCGATTTAATGAATTGGAAGAAAGCATACGTCTTCATATGCACCTCAATTTGGCCCATTCACTTTTCACACTTCCTCCTTTTGTTTTTTATCTTTCACACTTTTGACTTTCTTTATTCATCCAAATAGCAAACTCATCACCACTCAACCTGACCAACTCGGCTATGTCCCCGTGCTGCAGTTCTCTGTCTTATCTAGATCATTTGCAATTGAATGGAATAGATCCCTTTTGGACAAAGTGGATTCACCTGCTGCTGCAGTGACCACAGGTGTGATAAGATCTAGAATTGGCATCTGGTGCGATCTCTCCGCTTCCACTCCAAAGAAAGTTACCTGTTTATTCCTATCATGCATTGGTTTTTGGGGTTTTCTTTGAGTAATGATGATCTCTTTAGTAGTCTGTTGGCGCCCTCTCCTGGAGGAATAGTTTGCTTGCTCTTGGACATTCTAAAAGAGAGGTCATGATAGACATTGAGCTTCTGAGCTCAATTGGGGACAGTCATGGGTGATGAATGTTTGCAACCTACTGCGAAGCCTCATACCGCAATATAAGGAACGTCAAATACTAAGAAAGGGCTGCCTATGAAAGAATTACTACTTTCAATAAGTACACTTAAACGGCTAATTGGGAATAGAAAAACTGTAAAAAGCCCTCTGAGAAAGCCCCCCTCTAACCTTTGATAGTAAGCTTTTCTGTAGTCTGCCTGTTGATGTATTTTCCGTTTGAACTGTGCACAACATGAAGAGACGGAACACTGGCGGCTTGTCACAATGCCCCCCGATGACATCACAATAGCGCTGCTGCCTAGAAAACAAGCTGCGCAGAAGAAGTTGTTCTTTGGGTGGGAGGGTGGGCTAGTGGAAGGAGGGGGCAATCTCTTTTTTTCCCGGGTGGTAGGGGGATGACAGGAGAAGGGAAGCGGGTGGTGAGAAAGGTACAGAGGGCAGGGTTTGGGGGCTGGGAAGGAAAGGGAAAAGATTAGGGTTTGGGGATGATGAAAGGGCTTTCTACGGGTAAGGATGGCAAAGGGTGGCAGTGACGGAAAGTCAGGCAACCTGTCCTGTCCGTCTTTTTGTATCGTGAATTGGAAAGACTGCAAGGGGGAGGGGAGTTGCTTGCGCCCTAAAGGAGGAGTTATTCAGATTCATTGCAGTGGGCGGCGGCTGCAAAACGCACCATTCTTCTTGTTTTTGCTCTGCAAAGCAGCCTTTTCAAGGGTTGGCTTGGGTGACAAAATGTCTTGTGTAGGCGTGGGTTTGTCTCCCTCTCGCTCTCTCTCCCTAAGATGTGTCCGGCATAGGCCAGGGTGCCACTCGAGGCCCAAACCAATTCTGGTTATCGCTTCTCGGCCTTTTGGCTAAGATCAAGTGTAGTATCTGTTCTTATCAGTTTAATATCTGATACGTCCCCTATCTGGGGACCATATATTAAATGGATTTTTAGAACAGGGAGATGGAAAAAGAGCTTGCTCTGTCCACTCCACGCATTGACCTGGTATTGCAGTACCTCCAGGAACGGTGCACCCCTTCTTAACCCAGTTTCCAAAAGCAGAACTCAATTCACCTGATTCATATTAGCCCGATTTAATGAATTGGAAGAAAGCATACGTCTTCATATGCACCTCAATTTGGCCCATTCACTTTTCACACTTCCTCCTTTTGTTTTTTATCTTTCACACTTTTGACTTTCTTTATTCATCCAAATAGCAAACTCATCACCACTCAACCTGACCAACTCGGCTATGTCCCCGTGCTGCAGTTCTCTGTCTTATCTAGATCATTTGCAATTGAATGGAATAGATCCCTTTTGGACAAAGTGGATTCACCTGCTGCTGCAGTGACCACAGGTGTGATAAGATCTAGAATTGGCATCTGGTGCGATCTCTCCGCTTCCACTCCAAAGAAAGTTACCTGTTTATTCCTATCATGCATTGGTTTTTGGGGTTTTCTTTGAGTAATGATGATCTCTTTAGTAGTCTGTTGGCGCCCTCTCCTGGAGGAATAGTTTGCTTGCTCTTGGACATTCTAAAAGAGAGGTCATGATAGACATTGAGCTTCTGAGCTCAATTGGGGACAGTCATGGGTGATGAATGTTTGCAACCTACTGCGAAGCCTCATACCGCAATATAAGGAACGTCAAATACTAAGAAAGGGCGGCCTATGAAAGAATTACTACTTTCAATAAGTACACTTAAACGGCTAATTGGGAATAGAAAAACTGTAAAAAGCCCTCTGAGAAAGCCCCCCTCTAACCTTTGATAGTAAGCTTTTCTGTAGTCTGCCTGTTGATGTATTTTCCGTTTGAACTGTGCACAACATGAAGAGACGGAACACTGGCGGCTTGTCACAATGCCCCCCGATGACATCACAATAGCGCTGCTGCCTAGAAAACAAGCTGCGCAGAAGAAGTTGTTCTTTGGGTGGGAGGGTGGGCTAGTGGAAGGAGGGGGCAATCTCTTTTTTTCCCGGGTGGTAGGGGGATGACAGGAGAAGGGAAGCGGGTGGTGAGAAAGGTACAGAGGGCAGGGTTTGGGGGCTGGGAAGGAAAGGGAAAAGATTAGGGTTTGGGGATGATGAAAGGGCTTTCTACGGGTAAGGATGGCAAAGGGTGGCAGTGACGGAAAGTCAGGCAACCTGTCCTGTCCGTCTTTTTGTATCGTGAATTGGAAAGACTGCAAGGGGGAGGGGAGTTGCTTGCGCCCTAAAGGAGGAGTTATTCAGATTCATTGCAGTGGGCGGCGGCTGCAAAACGCACCATTCTTCTTGTTTTTGCTCTGCAAAGCAGCCTTTTCAAGGGTTGGCTTGGGTGACAAAATGTCTTGTGTAGGCGTGGGTTTGTCTCCCTCTCGCTCTCTCTCCCTAAGATGTGTCCGGCATAGGCCAGGGTGCCACTCGAGGCCCAAACCAATTCTGGTTATCGCTTCTCGGCCTTTTGGCTAAGATCAAGTGTAGTATCTGTTCTTATCAGTTTAATATCTGATACGTCCCCTATCTGGGGACCATATATTAAATGGATTTTTAGAACAGGGAGATGGAAAAAGAGCTTGCTCTGTCCACTCCACGCATTGACCTGGTATTGCAGTACCTCCAGGAACGGTGCACCCCTTCTTAACCCAGTTTCCAAAAGCAGAACTCAATTCACCTGATTCATATTAGCCCGATTTAATGAATTGGAAGAAAGCATACGTCTTCATATGCACCTCAATTTGGCCCATTCACTTTTCACACTTCCTCCTTTTGTTTTTTATCTTTCACACTTTTGACTTTCTTTATTCATCCAAATAGCAAACTCATCACCACTCAACCTGACCAACTCGGCTATGTCCCCGTGCTGCAGTTCTCTGTCTTATCTAGATCATTTGCAATTGAATGGAATAGATCCCTTTTGGACAAAGTGGATTCACCTGCTGCTGCAGTGACCACAGGTGTGATAAGATCTAGAATTGGCATCTGGTGCGATCTCTCCGCTTCCACTCCAAAGAAAGTTACCTGTTTATTCCTATCATGCATTGGTTTTTGGGGTTTTCTTTGAGTAATGATGATCTCTTTAGTAGTCTGTTGGCGCCCTCTCCTGGAGGAATAGTTTGCTTGCTCTTGGACATTCTAAAAGAGAGGTCATGATAGACATTGAGCTTCTGAGCTCAATTGGGGACAGTCATGGGTGATGAATGTTTGCAACCTACTGCGAAGCCTCATACCGCAATATAAGGAACGTCAAATACTAAGAAAGGGCGGCCTATGAAAGAATTACTACTTTCAATAAGTACACTTAAACGGCTAATTGGGAATAGAAAAACTGTAAAAAGCCCTCTGAGAAAGCCCCCCTCTAACCTTTGATAGTAAGCTTTTCTGTAGTCTGCCTGTTGATGTATTTTCCGTTTGAACTGTGCACAACATGAAGAGACGGAACACTGGCGGCTTGTCACAATGCCCCCCGATGACATCACAATAGCGCTGCTGCCTAGAAAACAAGCTGCGCAGAAGAAGTTGTTCTTTGGGTGGGAGGGTGGGCTAGTGGAAGGAGGGGGCAATCTCTTTTTTTCCCGGGTGGTAGGGGGATGACAGGAGAAGGGAAGCGGGTGGTGAGAAAGGTACAGAGGGCAGGGTTTGGGGGCTGGGAAGGAAAGGGAAAAGATTAGGGTTTGGGGATGATGAAAGGGCTTTCTACGGGTAAGGATGGCAAAGGGTGGCAGTGACGGAAAGTCAGGCAACCTGTCCTGTCCGTCTTTTTGTATCGTGAATTGGAAAGACTGCAAGGGGGAGGGGAGTTGCTTGCGCCCTAAAGGAGGAGTTATTCAGATTCATTGCAGTGGGCGGCGGCTGCAAAACGCACCATTCTTCTTGTTTTTGCTCTGCAAAGCAGCCTTTTCAAGGGTTGGCTTGGGTGACAAAATGTCTTGTGTAGGCGTGGGTTTGTCTCCCTCTCGCTCTCTCTCCCTAAGATGTGTCCGGCATAGGCCAGGGTGCCACTCGAGGCCCAAACCAATTCTGGTTATCGCTTCTCGGCCTTTTGGCTAAGATCAAGTGTAGTATCTGTTCTTATCAGTTTAATATCTGATACGTCCCCTATCTGGGGACCATATATTAAATGGATTTTTAGAACAGGGAGATGGAAAAAGAGCTTGCTCTGTCCACTCCACGCATTGACCTGGTATTGCAGTACCTCCAGGAACGGTGCACCCCTTCTTAACCCAGTTTCCAAAAGCAGAACTCAATTCACCTGATTCATATTAGCCCGATTTAATGAATTGGAAGAAAGCATACGTCTTCATATGCACCTCAATTTGGCCCATTCACTTTTCACACTTCCTCCTTTTGTTTTTTATCTTTCACACTTTTGACTTTCTTTATTCATCCAAATAGCAAACTCATCACCACTCAACCTGACCAACTCGGCTATGTCCCCGTGCTGCAGTTCTCTGTCTTATCTAGATCATTTGCAATTGAATGGAATAGATCCCTTTTGGACAAAGTGGATTCACCTGCTGCTGCAGTGACCACAGGTGTGATAAGATCTAGAATTGGCATCTGGTGCGATCTCTCCGCTTCCACTCCAAAGAAAGTTACCTGTTTATTCCTATCATGCATTGGTTTTTGGGGTTTTCTTTGAGTAATGATGATCTCTTTAGTAGTCTGTTGGCGCCCTCTCCTGGAGGAATAGTTTGCTTGCTCTTGGACATTCTAAAAGAGAGGTCATGATAGACATTGAGCTTCTGAGCTCAATTGGGGACAGTCATGGGTGATGAATGTTTGCAACCTACTGCGAAGCCTCATACCGCAATATAAGGAACGTCAAATACTAAGAAAGGGCGGCCTATGAAAGAATTACTACTTTCAATAAGTACACTTAAACGGCTAATTGGGAATAGAAAAACTGTAAAAAGCCCTCTGAGAAAGCCCCCCTCTAACCTTTGATAGTAAGCTTTTCTGTAGTCTGCCTGTTGATGTATTTTCCGTTTGAACTGTGCACAACATGAAGAGACGGAACACTGGCGGCTTGTCACAATGCCCCCCGATGACATCACAATAGCGCTGCTGCCTAGAAAACAAGCTGCGCAGAAGAAGTTGTTCTTTGGGTGGGAGGGTGGGCTAGTGGAAGGAGGGGGCAATCTCTTTTTTTCCCGGGTGGTAGGGGGATGACAGGAGAAGGGAAGCGGGTGGTGAGAAAGGTACAGAGGGCAGGGTTTGGGGGCTGGGAAGGAAAGGGAAAAGATTAGGGTTTGGGGATGATGAAAGGGCTTTCTACGGGTAAGGATGGCAAAGGGTGGCAGTGACGGAAAGTCAGGCAACCTGTCCTGTCCGTCTTTTTGTATCGTGAATTGGAAAGACTGCAAGGGGGAGGGGAGTTGCTTGCGCCCTAAAGGAGGAGTTATTCAGATTCATTGCAGTGGGCGGCGGCTGCAAAACGCACCATTCTTCTTGTTTTTGCTCTGCAAAGCAGCCTTTTCAAGGGTTGGCTTGGGTGACAAAATGTCTTGTGTAGGCGTGGGTTTGTCTCCCTCTCGCTCTCTCTCCCTAAGATGTGTCCGGCATAGGCCAGGGTGCCACTCGAGGCCCAAACCAATTCTGGTTATCGCTTCTCGGCCTTTTGGCTAAGATCAAGTGTAGTATCTGTTCTTATCAGTTTAATATCTGATACGTCCCCTATCTGGGGACCATATATTAAATGGATTTTTAGAACAGGGAGATGGAAAAAGAGCTTGCTCTGTCCACTCCACGCATTGACCTGGTATTGCAGTACCTCCAGGAACGGTGCACCCCTTCTTAACCCAGTTTCCAAAAGCAGAACTCAATTCACCTGATTCATATTAGCCCGATTTAATGAATTGGAAGAAAGCATACGTCTTCATATGCACCTCAATTTGGCCCATTCACTTTTCACACTTCCTCCTTTTGTTTTTTATCTTTCACACTTTTGACTTTCTTTATTCATCCAAATAGCAAACTCATCACCACTCAACCTGACCAACTCGGCTATGTCCCCGTGCTGCAGTTCTCTGTCTTATCTAGATCATTTGCAATTGAATGGAATAGATCCCTTTTGGACAAAGTGGATTCACCTGCTGCTGCAGTGACCACAGGTGTGATAAGATCTAGAATTGGCATCTGGTGCGATCTCTCCGCTTCCACTCCAAAGAAAGTTACCTGTTTATTCCTATCATGCATTGGTTTTTGGGGTTTTCTTTGAGTAATGATGATCTCTTTAGTAGTCTGTTGGCGCCCTCTCCTGGAGGAATAGTTTGCTTGCTCTTGGACATTCTAAAAGAGAGGTCATGATAGACATTGAGCTTCTGAGCTCAATTGGGGACAGTCATGGGTGATGAATGTTTGCAACCTACTGCGAAGCCTCATACCGCAATATAAGGAACGTCAAATACTAAGAAAGGGCGGCCTATGAAAGAATTACTACTTTCAATAAGTACACTTAAACGGCTAATTGGGAATAGAAAAACTGTAAAAAGCCCTCTGAGAAAGCCCCCCTCTAACCTTTGATAGTAAGCTTTTCTGTAGTCTGCCTGTTGATGTATTTTCCGTTTGAACTGTGCACAACATGAAGAGACGGAACACTGGCGGCTTGTCACAATGCCCCCCGATGACATCACAATAGCGCTGCTGCCTAGAAAACAAGCTGCGCAGAAGAAGTTGTTCTTTGGGTGGGAGGGTGGGCTAGTGGAAGGAGGGGGCAATCTCTTTTTTTCCCGGGTGGTAGGGGGATGACAGGAGAAGGGAAGCGGGTGGTGAGAAAGGTACAGAGGGCAGGGTTTGGGGGCTGGGAAGGAAAGGGAAAAGATTAGGGTTTGGGGATGATGAAAGGGCTTTCTACGGGTAAGGATGGCAAAGGGTGGCAGTGACGGAAAGTCAGGCAACCTGTCCTGTCCGTCTTTTTGTATCGTGAATTGGAAAGACTGCAAGGGGGAGGGGAGTTGCTTGCGCCCTAAAGGAGGAGTTATTCAGATTCATTGCAGTGGGCGGCGGCTGCAAAACGCACCATTCTTCTTGTTTTTGCTCTGCAAAGCAGCCTTTTCAAGGGTTGGCTTGGGTGACAAAATGTCTTGTGTAGGCGTGGGTTTGTCTCCCTCTCGCTCTCTCTCCCTAAGATGTGTCCGGCATAGGCCAGGGTGCCACTCGAGGCCCAAACCAATTCTGGTTATCGCTTCTCGGCCTTTTGGCTAAGATCAAGTGTAGTATCTGTTCTTATCAGTTTAATATCTGATACGTCCCCTATCTGGGGACCATATATTAAATGGATTTTTAGAACAGGGAGATGGAAAAAGAGCTTGCTCTGTCCACTCCACGCATTGACCTGGTATTGCAGTACCTCCAGGAACGGTGCACCCCTTCTTAACCCAGTTTCCAAAAGCAGAACTCAATTCACCTGATTCATATTAGCCCGATTTAATGAATTGGAAGAAAGCATACGTCTTCATATGCACCTCAATTTGGCCCATTCACTTTTCACACTTCCTCCTTTTGTTTTTTATCTTTCACACTTTTGACTTTCTTTATTCATCCAAATAGCAAACTCATCACCACTCAACCTGACCAACTCGGCTATGTCCCCGTGCTGCAGTTCTCTGTCTTATCTAGATCATTTGCAATTGAATGGAATAGATCCCTTTTGGACAAAGTGGATTCACCTGCTGCTGCAGTGACCACAGGTGTGATAAGATCTAGAATTGGCATCTGGTGCGATCTCTCCGCTTCCACTCCAAAGAAAGTTACCTGTTTATTCCTATCATGCATTGGTTTTTGGGGTTTTCTTTGAGTAATGATGATCTCTTTAGTAGTCTGTTGGCGCCCTCTCCTGGAGGAATAGTTTGCTTGCTCTTGGACATTCTAAAAGAGAGGTCATGATAGACATTGAGCTTCTGAGCTCAATTGGGGACAGTCATGGGTGATGAATGTTTGCAACCTACTGCGAAGCCTCATACCGCAATATAAGGAACGTCAAATACTAAGAAAGGGCGGCCTATGAAAGAATTACTACTTTCAATAAGTACACTTAAACGGCTAATTGGGAATAGAAAAACTGTAAAAAGCCCTCTGAGAAAGCCCCCCTCTAACCTTTGATAGTAAGCTTTTCTGTAGTCTGCCTGTTGATGTATTTTCCGTTTGAACTGTGCACAACATGAAGAGACGGAACACTGGCGGCTTGTCACAATGCCCCCCGATGACATCACAATAGCGCTGCTGCCTAGAAAACAAGCTGCGCAGAAGAAGTTGTTCTTTGGGTGGGAGGGTGGGCTAGTGGAAGGAGGGGGCAATCTCTTTTTTTCCCGGGTGGTAGGGGGATGACAGGAGAAGGGAAGTGGGTGGTGAGAAAGGTACAGAGGGCAGGGTTTGGGGGCTGGGAAGGAAAGGGAAAAGATTAGGGTTTGGGGATGATGAAAGGGCTTTCTACGGGTAAGGATGGCAAAGGGTGGCAGTGACGGAAAGTCAGGCAACCTGTCCTGTCCGTCTTTTTGTATCGTGAATTGGAAAGACTGCAAGGGGGAGGGGAGTTGCTTGCGCCCTAAAGGAGGAGTTATTCAGATTCATTGCAGTGGGCGGCGGCTGCAAAACGCACCATTCTTCTTGTTTTTGCTCTGCAAAGCAGCCTTTTCAAGGGTTGGCTTGGGTGACAAAATGTCTTGTGTAGGCGTGGGTTTGTCTCCCTCTCGCTCTCTCTCCCTAAGATGTGTCCGGCATAGGCCAGGGTGCCACTCGAGGCCCAAACCAATTCTGGTTATCGCTTCTCGGCCTTTTGGCTAAGATCAAGTGTAGTATCTGTTCTAAGATCAAGTGTAGTGTTGTTCGAAGAGGTGGTTTAAGCTCCAGGCCACCTGAGTACAATGATACAATGCACACTGGAAGGTTGCGCTTGCTAGTACTCTGGGTGGATAGTATATTCATCTAGTGGAAAACATGGCCCTACCAGGATCGAGGCTATTAGACTGAGTAAGGATGGGGGGCTATGGTACAACGTGCCCCAGGACTGACGACCCTGGAGTGAGTCTGAGCTTGCTGGCTTGGGACCCCGGCAAGCCTTGGGCTCTGTAGCACACCGTACCTTGCCTTTTCATACTTTTTGAGCATATTACCCTATCCCGGCCTTCTGGCTAGGAAGGGAAATTTTTATAATCCCGGTCGGAGGTCTGGTCAGCTTTGGGCTGAGAAACTAACACCCGGTTGGAGGTCCGGGTCAGCTTCGGCTGAGAAACCAACACCCGGTTGGAGGTCTGGGTCAGCTTCGGCTGAGAAACCAACACCCGGTTGGAGGTCCGGTTAGCCTTGGGCTGAGAAACCAACACCGGTTGACGGTCCGGGCAGTTTCGGCTGCGAAACCAACAACTAGTAGCTCTCTACTCCACTTGGGTAAGATGCCTGGGTGGACGCTGGGAGCAACGACAAGGCTCAACCAGGCTTCGGCTTGGGGGAGCACCGAAGATCCCTGACCCTTGCTGTGGCCTTCTGGCTCGAAGGGACGGGGTTGATTTTTGGGGACCCTCTCCTCACGGTGGGGTCCACACGAATCCTAGCCTTTGCACTGTTTTTGGTGTGACTTCGGTCATGCATTTTTTGTGGTGCTTTGGAAAGCTTCATTAAATCAAAATCTGTTCTTATCAGTTTAATATCTGATACGTCCCCTATCTGGGGACCATATATTAAATGGATTTTTAGAACAGGGAGATGGAAAAAGAGCTTGCTCTGTCCACTCCACGCATTGACCTGGTATTGCAGTACCTCCAGGAACGGTGCACCCCTTCTTAACCCAGTTTCCAAAAGCAGAACTCAATTCACCTGATTCATATTAGCCCGATTTAATGAATTGGAAGAAAGCATACGTCTTCATATGCACCTCAATTTGGCCCATTCACTTTTCACACTTCCTCCTTTTGTTTTTTATCTTTCACACTTTTGACTTTCTTTATTCATCCAAATAGCAAACTCATCACCACTCAACCTGACCAACTCGGCTATGTCCCCGTGCTGCAGTTCTCTGTCTTATCTAGATCATTTGCAATTGAATGGAATAGATCCCTTTTGGACAAAGTGGATTCACCTGCTGCTGCAGTGACCACAGGTGTGATAAGATCTAGAATTGGCATCTGGTGCGATCTCTCCGCTTCCACTCCAAAGAAAGTTACCTGTTTATTCCTATCATGCATTGGTTTTTGGGGTTTTCTTTGAGTAATGATGATCTCTTTAGTAGTCTGTTGGCGCCCTCTCCTGGAGGAATAGTTTGCTTGCTCTTGGACATTCTAAAAGAGAGGTCATGATAGACATTGAGCTTCTGAGCTCAATTGGGGACAGTCATGGGTGATGAATGTTTGCAACCTACTGCGAAGCCTCATACCGCAATATAAGGAACGTCAAATACTAAGAAAGGGCGGCCTATGAAAGAATTACTACTTTCAATAAGTACACTTAAACGGCTAATTGGGAATAGAAAAACTGTAAAAAGCCCTCTGAGAAAGCCCCCCTCTAACCTTTGATAGTAAGCTTTTCTGTAGTCTGCCTGTTGATGTATTTTCCGTTTGAACTGTGCACAACATGAAGAGACGGAACACTGGCGGCTTGTCACAATGCCCCCCGATGACATCACAATAGCGCTGCTGCCTAGAAAACAAGCTGCGCAGAAGAAGTTGTTCTTTGGGTGGGAGGGTGGGCTAGTGGAAGGAGGGGGCAATCTGTTTTTTTCCCGGGTGGTAGGGGGATGACAGGAGAAGGGAAGCGGGTGGTGAGAAAGGTACAGAGGGCAGGGTTTGGGGGCTGGGAAGGAAAGGGAAAAGATTAGGGTTTGGGGATGATGAAAGGGCTTTCTACGGGTAAGGATGGCAAAGGGTGGCAGTGACGGAAAGTCAGGCAACCTGTCCTGTCCGTCTTTTTGTATCGTGAATTGGAAAGACTGCAAGGGGGAGGGGAGTTGCTTGCGCCCTAAAGGAGGAGTTATTCAGATTCATTGCAGTGGGCGGCGGCTGCAAAACGCACCATTCTTCTTGTTTTTGCTCTGCAAAGCAGCCTTTTCAAGGGTTGGCTTGGGTGACAAAATGTCTTGTGTAGGCGTGGGTTTGTCTCCCTCTCGCTCTCTCTCCCTAAGATGTGTCCGGCATAGGCCAGGGTGCCACTCGAGGCCCAAACCAATTCTGGTTATCGCTTCTCGGCCTTTTGGCTAAGATCAAGTGTAGTATCTGTTCTTATCAGTTTAATATCTGATACGTCCCCTATCTGGGGACCATATATTAAATGGATTTTTAGAACAGGGAGATGGAAAAAGAGCTTGCTCTGTCCACTCCACGCATTGACCTGGTATTGCAGTACCTCCAGGAACGGTGCACCCCTTCTTAACCCAGTTTCCAAAAGCAGAACTCAATTCACCTGATTCATATTAGCCCGATTTAATGAATTGGAAGAAAGCATACGTCTTCATATGCACCTCAATTTGGCCCATTCACTTTTCACACTTCCTCCTTTTGTTTTTTATCTTTCACACTTTTGACTTTCTTTATTCATCCAAATAGCAAACTCATCACCACTCAACCTGACCAACTCGGCTATGTCCCCGTGCTGCAGTTCTCTGTCTTATCTAGATCATTTGCAATTGAATGGAATAGATCCCTTTTGGACAAAGTGGATTCACCTGCTGCTGCAGTGACCACAGGTGTGATAAGATCTAGAATTGGCATCTGGTGCGATCTCTCCGCTTCCACTCCAAAGAAAGTTACCTGTTTATTCCTATCATGCATTGGTTTTTGGGGTTTTCTTTGAGTAATGATGATCTCTTTAGTAGTCTGTTGGCGCCCTCTCCTGGAGGAATAGTTTGCTTGCTCTTGGACATTCTAAAAGAGAGGTCATGATAGACATTGAGCTTCTGAGCTCAATTGGGGACAGTCATGGGTGATGAATGTTTGCAACCTACTGCGAAGCCTCATACCGCAATATAAGGAACGTCAAATACTAAGAAAGGGCGGCCTATGAAAGAATTACTACTTTCAATAAGTACACTTAAACGGCTAATTGGGAATAGAAAAACTGTAAAAAGCCCTCTGAGAAAGCCCCCCTCTAACCTTTGATAGTAAGCTTTTCTGTAGTCTGCCTGTTGATGTATTTTCCGTTTGAACTGTGCACAACATGAAGAGACGGAACACTGGCGGCTTGTCACAATGCCCCCCGATGACATCACAATAGCGCTGCTGCCTAGAAAACAAGCTGCGCAGAAGAAGTTGTTCTTTGGGTGGGAGGGTGGGCTAGTGGAAGGAGGGGGCAATCTCTTTTTTTCCCGGGTGGTAGGGGGATGACAGGAGAAGGGAAGCGGGTGGTGAGAAAGGTACAGAGGGCAGGGTTTGGGGGCTGGGAAGGAAAGGGAAAAGATTAGGGTTTGGGGATGATGAAAGGGCTTTCTACGGGTAAGGATGGCAAAGGGTGGCAGTGACGGAAAGTCAGGCAACCTGTCCTGTCCGTCTTTTTGTATCGTGAATTGGAAAGACTGCAAGGGGGAGGGGAGTTGCTTGCGCCCTAAAGGAGGAGTTATTCAGATTCATTGCAGTGGGCGGCGGCTGCAAAACGCACCATTCTTCTTGTTTTTGCTCTGCAAAGCAGCCTTTTCAAGGGTTGGCTTGGGTGACAAAATGTCTTGTGTAGGCGTGGGTTTGTCTCCCTCTCGCTCTCTCTCCCTAAGATGTGTCCGGCATAGGCCAGGGTGCCACTCGAGGCCCAAACCAATTCTGGTTATCGCTTCTCGGCCTTTTGGCTAAGATCAAGTGTAGTATCTGTTCTAAGATCAAGTGTAGTGTTGTTCGAAGAGGTGGTTTAAGCTCCAGGCCACCTGAGTACAATGATACAATGCACACTGGAAGGTTGCGCTTGCTAGTACTCTGGGTGGATAGTATATTCATCTAGTGGAAAACATGGCCCTACCAGGATCGAGGCTATTAGACTGAGTAAGGATGGGGGGCTATGGTACAACGTGCCCCAGGACTGACGACCCTGGAGTGAGTCTGAGCTTGCTGGCTTGGGACCCCGGCAAGCCTTGGGCTCTGTAGCACACCGTACCTTGCCTTTTCATACTTTTTGAGCATATTACCCTATCCCGGCCTTCTGGCTAGGAAGGGAAATTTTTATAATCCCGGTCGGAGGTCTGGTCAGCTTTGGGCTGAGAAACTAACACCCGGTTGGAGGTCCGGGTCAGCTTCGGCTGAGAAACCAACACCCGGTTGGAGGTCTGGGTCAGCTTCGGCTGAGAAACCAACACCCGGTTGGAGGTCCGGTTAGCCTTGGGCTGAGAAACCAACACCGGTTGACGGTCCGGGCAGTTTCGGCTGCGAAACCAACAACTAGTAGCTCTCTACTCCACTTGGGTAAGATGCCTGGGTGGACGCTGGGAGCAACGACAAGGCTCAACCAGGCTTCGGCTTGGGGGAGCACCGAAGATCCCTGACCCTTGCTGTGGCCTTCTGGCTCGAAGGGACGGGGTTGATTTTTGGGGACCCTCTCCTCACGGTGGGGTCCACACGAATCCTAGCCTTTGCACTGTTTTTGGTGTGACTTCGGTCATGCATTTTTTGTGGTGCTTTGGAAAGCTTCATTAAATCAAAATCTGTTCTTATCAGTTTAATATCTGATACGTCCCCTATCTGGGGACCATATATTAAATGGATTTTTAGAACAGGGAGATGGAAAAAGAGCTTGCTCTGTCCACTCCACGCATTGACCTGGTATTGCAGTACCTCCAGGAACGGTGCACCCCTTCTTAACCCAGTTTCCAAAAGCAGAACTCAATTCACCTGATTCATATTAGCCCGATTTAATGAATTGGAAGAAAGCATACGTCTTCATATGCACCTCAATTTGGCCCATTCACTTTTCACACTTCCTCCTTTTGTTTTTTATCTTTCACACTTTTGACTTTCTTTATTCATCCAAATAGCAAACTCATCACCACTCAACCTGACCAACTCGGCTATGTCCCCGTGCTGCAGTTCTCTGTCTTATCTAGATCATTTGCAATTGAATGGAATAGATCCCTTTTGGACAAAGTGGATTCACCTGCTGCTGCAGTGACCACAGGTGTGATAAGATCTAGAATTGGCATCTGGTGCGATCTCTCCGCTTCCACTCCAAAGAAAGTTACCTGTTTATTCCTATCATGCATTGGTTTTTGGGGTTTTCTTTGAGTAATGATGATCTCTTTAGTAGTCTGTTGGCGCCCTCTCCTGGAGGAATAGTTTGCTTGCTCTTGGACATTCTAAAAGAGAGGTCATGATAGACATTGAGCTTCTGAGCTCAATTGGGGACAGTCATGGGTGATGAATGTTTGCAACCTACTGCGAAGCCTCATACCGCAATATAAGGAACGTCAAATACTAAGAAAGGGCGGCCTATGAAAGAATTACTACTTTCAATAAGTACACTTAAACGGCTAATTGGGAATAGAAAAACTGTAAAAAGCCCTCTGAGAAAGCCCCCCTCTAACCTTTGATAGTAAGCTTTTCTGTAGTCTGCCTGTTGATGTATTTTCCGTTTGAACTGTGCACAACATGAAGAGACGGAACACTGGCGGCTTGTCACAATGCCCCCCGATGACATCACAATAGCGCTGCTGCCTAGAAAACAAGCTGCGCAGAAGAAGTTGTTCTTTGGGTGGGAGGGTGGGCTAGTGGAAGGAGGGGGCAATCTCTTTTTTTCCCGGGTGGTAGGGGGATGACAGGAGAAGGGAAGCGGGTGGTGAGAAAGGTACAGAGGGCAGGGTTTGGGGGCTGGGAAGGAAAGGGAAAAGATTAGGGTTTGGGGATGATGAAAGGGCTTTCTACGGGTAAGGATGGCAAAGGGTGGCAGTGACGGAAAGTCAGGCAACCTGTCCTGTCCGTCTTTTTGTATCGTGAATTGGAAAGACTGCAAGGGGGAGGGGAGTTGCTTGCGCCCTAAAGGAGGAGTTATTCAGATTCATTGCAGTGGGCGGCGGCTGCAAAACGCACCATTCTTCTTGTTTTTGCTCTGCAAAGCAGCCTTTTCAAGGGTTGGCTTGGGTGACAAAATGTCTTGTGTAGGCGTGGGTTTGTCTCCCTCTCGCTCTCTCTCCCTAAGATGTGTCCGGCATAGGCCAGGGTGCCACTCGAGGCCCAAACCAATTCTGGTTATCGCTTCTCGGCCTTTTGGCTAAGATCAAGTGTAGTATCTGTTCTTATCAGTTTAATATCTGATACGCCCCCTATCTGGGGACCATATATTAAATGGATTTTTAGAACAGGGAGATGGAAAAAGAGCTTGCTCTGTCCACTCCACGCATTGACCTGGTATTGCAGTACCTCCAGGAACGGTGCACCCCTTCTTAACCCAGTTTCCAAAAGCAGAACTCAATTCACCTGATTCATATTAGCCCGATTTAATGAATTGGAAGAAAGCATACGTCTTCATATGCACCTCAATTTGGCCCATTCACTTTTCACACTTCCTCCTTTTGTTTTTTATCTTTCACACTTTTGACTTTCTTTATTCATCCAAATAGCAAACTCATCACCACTCAACCTGACCAACTCGGCTATGTCCCCGTGCTGCAGTTCTCTGTCTTATCTAGATCATTTGCAATTGAATGGAATAGATCCCTTTTGGACAAAGTGGATTCACCTGCTGCTGCAGTGACCACAGGTGTGATAAGATCTAGAATTGGCATCTGGTGCGATCTCTCCGCTTCCACTCCAAAGAAAGTTACCTGTTTATTCCTATCATGCATTGGTTTTTGGGGTTTTCTTTGAGTAATGATGATCTCTTTAGTAGTCTGTTGGCGCCCTCTCCTGGAGGAATAGTTTGCTTGCTCTTGGACATTCTAAAAGAGAGGTCATGATAGACATTAAGCTTCTGAGCTCAATTGGGGACAGTCATGGGTGATGAATGTTTGCAACCTACTGCGAAGCCTCATACCGCAATATAAGGAACGTCAAATACTAAGAAAGGGCGGCCTATGAAAGAATTACTACTTTCAATAAGTACACTTAAACGGCTAATTGGGAATAGAAAAACTGTAAAAAGCCCTCTGAGAAAGCCCCCCTCTAACCTTTGATAGTAAGCTTTTCTGTAGTCTGCCTGTTGATGTATTTTCCGTTTGAACTGTGCACAACATGAAGAGACGGAACACTGGCGGCTTGTCACAATGCCCCCCGATGACATCACAATAGCGCTGCTGCCTAGAAAACAAGCTGCGCAGAAGAAGTTGTTCTTTGGGTGGGAGGGTGGGCTAGTGGAAGGAGGGGGCAATCTCTTTTTTTCCCGGGTGGTAGGGGGATGACAGGAGAAGGGAAGCGGGTGGTGAGAAAGGTACAGAGGGCAGGGTTTGGGGGCTGGGAAGGAAAGGGAAAAGATTAGGGTTTGGGGATGATGAAAGGGCTTTCTACGGGTAAGGATGGCAAAGGGTGGCAGTGACGGAAAGTCAGGCAACCTGTCCTGTCCGTCTTTTTGTATCGTGAATTGGAAAGACTGCAAGGGGGAGGGGAGTTGCTTGCGCCCTAAAGGAGGAGTTATTCAGATTCATTGCAGTGGGCGGCGGCTGCAAAACGCACCATTCTTCTTGTTTTTGCTCTGCAAAGCAGCCTTTTCAAGGGTTGGCTTGGGTGACAAAATGTCTTGTGTAGGCGTGGGTTTGTCTCCCTCTCGCTCTCTCTCCCTAAGATGTGTCCGGCATAGGCCAGGGTGCCACTCGAGGCCCAAACCAATTCTGGTTATCGCTTCTCGGCCTTTTGGCTAAGATCAAGTGTAGTATCTGTTCTTATCAGTTTAATATCTGATACGTCCCCTATCTGGGGACCATATATTAAATGGATTTTTAGAACAGGGAGATGGAAAAAGAGCTTGCTCTGTCCACTCCACGCATTGACCTGGTATTGCAGTACCTCCAGGAACGGTGCACCCCTTCTTAACCCAGTTTCCAAAAGCAGAACTCAATTCACCTGATTCATATTAGCCCGATTTAATGAATTGGAAGAAAGCATACGTCTTCATATGCACCTCAATTTGGCCCATTCACTTTTCACACTTCCTCCTTTTGTTTTTTATCTTTCACACTTTTGACTTTCTTTATTCATCCAAATAGCAAACTCATCACCACTCAACCTGACCAACTCGGCTATGTCCCCGTGCTGCAGTTCTCTGTCTTATCTAGATCATTTGCAATTGAATGGAATAGATCCCTTTTGGACAAAGTGGATTCACCTGCTGCTGCAGTGACCACAGGTGTGATAAGATCTAGAATTGGCATCTGGTGCGATCTCTCCGCTTCCACTCCAAAGAAAGTTACCTGTTTATTCCTATCATGCATTGGTTTTTGGGGTTTTCTTTGAGTAATGATGATCTCTTTAGTAGTCTGTTGGCGCCCTCTCCTGGAGGAATAGTTTGCTTGCTCTTGGACATTCTAAAAGAGAGGTCATGATAGACATTGAGCTTCTGAGCTCAATTGGGGACAGTCATGGGTGATGAATGTTTGCAACCTACTGCGAAGCCTCATACCGCAATATAAGGAACGTCAAATACTAAGAAAGGGCGGCCTATGAAAGAATTACTACTTTCAATAAGTACACTTAAACGGCTAATTGGGAATAGAAAAACTGTAAAAAGCCCTCTGAGAAAGCCCCCCTCTAACCTTTGATAGTAAGCTTTTCTGTAGTCTGCCTGTTGATGTATTTTCCGTTTGAACTGTGCACAACATGAAGAGACGGAACACTGGCGGCTTGTCACAATGCCCCCCGATGACATCACAATAGCGCTGCTGCCTAGAAAACAAGCTGCGCAGAAGAAGTTGTTCTTTGGGTGGGAGGGTGGGCTAGTGGAAGGAGGGGGCAATCTCTTTTTTTCCCGGGTGGTAGGGGGATGACAGGAGAAGGGAAGCGGGTGGTGAGAAAGGTACAGAGGGCAGGGTTTGGGGGCTGGGAAGGAAAGGGAAAAGATTAGGGTTTGGGGATGATGAAAGGGCTTTCTACGGGTAAGGATGGCAAAGGGTGGCAGTGACGGAAAGTCAGGCAACCTGTCCTGTCCGTCTTTTTGTATCGTGAATTGGAAAGACTGCAAGGGGGAGGGGAGTTGCTTGCGCCCTAAAGGAGGAGTTATTCAGATTCATTGCAGTGGGCGGCGGCTGCAAAACGCACCATTCTTCTTGTTTTTGCTCTGCAAAGCAGCCTTTTCAAGGGTTGGCTTGGGTGACAAAATGTCTTGTGTAGGCGTGGGTTTGTCTCCCTCTCGCTCTCTCTCCCTAAGATGTGTCCGGCATAGGCCAGGGTGCCACTCGAGGCCCAAACCAATTCTGGTTATCGCTTCTCGGCCTTTTGGCTAAGATCAAGTGTAGTATCTGGTTTAAGCTCCAGGCCACCTTAGTACAATGATACAATGCACACTGGAAGGTTGCACTTGCTAGTACTCTGGGTGGATAGTATATTCATCTAGAGGAAAACATGGCCCTACCAGGATCGAGGCTATTAGACTGAGTAAGGGTGGGGGGCTATGGTACAACGTGCCCCAGGACTGACGACCCTGGAGTGAGTCTGAGCTTGCTGGCTTGGGACCCCGGCAAGCCTTGGGCTCTGTAGCACACCGTACCTTGCCTTTTCATACTTTTTGAGCATATTACCCTATCCCGGCCTTCTGGCTAGGAAGGGAAATTTTTACAATCCCGGTCGGAGGTCTGGTCAGCTTTGGGCTGAGAAACTAACACCCGGTTGGAGGTCTGGGTCAGCTTCGGCTGAGAAACCAACACCCGGTTGGAGGTCTGGGTCAGCTTCGGCTGAGAAACCAACACCCGGTTGGAGGTCCGGTTAGCCTTGGGCTGAGAAACCAACACCGGTTGACGGTCCGGGCAGTTTCGGCTGCGAAACCAACAACTAGTAGCTCTCTACTCCACTTGGGTAAGATGCCTGGGTGGACGCTGGGAGCAACGACAAGGCTCAACCAGGCTTCGGCTTGGGGGAGCACCGAAGATCCCTGACCCTTGCTGTGGCCTTCTGGCTCGGAGGGACGGGGTTGATTTTTGGGGACCCTCTCCTCACGGTGGGGTCCACACGAATCCTAGCCTTTGCACTGTTTTTGGTGTGACTTCGGTCATGCATTTTTTGTGGTGCTTTGGAAAGCTTCATTAAATCAAAATCTGTTCTTATCAGTTTAATATCTGATACGTCCCCTATCTGGGGACCATATATTAAATGGATTTTTAGAACAGGGAGATGGAAAAAGAGCTTGCTCTGTCCACTCCACGCATTGACCTGGTATTGCAGTACCTCCAGGAACGGTGCACCCCTTCTTAACCCAGTTTCCAAAAGCAGAACTCAATTCACCTGATTCATATTAGCCCGATTTAATGAATTGGAAGAAAGCATACGTCTTCATATGCACCTCAATTTGGCCCATTCACTTTTCACACTTCCTCCTTTTGTTTTTTATCTTTCACACTTTTGACTTTCTTTATTCATCCAAATAGCAAACTCATCACCACTCAACCTGACCAACTCGGCTATGTCCCCGTGCTGCAGTTCTCTGTCTTATCTAGATCATTTGCAATTGAATGGAATAGATCCCTTTTGGACAAAGTGGATTCACCTGCTGCTGCAGTGACCACAGGTGTGATAAGATCTAGAATTGGCATCTGGTGCGATCTCTCCGCTTCCACTCCAAAGAAAGTTACCTGTTTATTCCTATCATGCATTGGTTTTTGGGGTTTTCTTTGAGTAATGATGATCTCTTTAGTAGTCTGTTGGCGCCCTCTCCTGGAGGAATAGTTTGCTTGCTCTTGGACATTCTAAAAGAGAGGTCATGATAGACATTGAGCTTCTGAGCTCAATTGGGGACAGTCATGGGTGATGAATGTTTGCAACCTACTGCGAAGCCTCATACCGCAATATAAGGAACGTCAAATACTAAGAAAGGGCGGCCTATGAAAGAATTACTACTTTCAATAAGTACACTTAAACGGCTAATTGGGAATAGAAAAACTGTAAAAAGCCCTCTGAGAAAGCCCCCCTCTAACCTTTGATAGTAAGCTTTTCTGTAGTCTGCCTGTTGATGTATTTTCCGTTTGAACTGTGCACAACATGAAGAGACGGAACACTGGCGGCTTGTCACAATGCCCCCCGATGACATCACAATAGCGCTGCTGCCTAGAAAACAAGCTGCGCAGAAGAAGTTGTTCTTTGGGTGGGAGGGTGGGCTAGTGGAAGGAGGGGGCAATCTCTTTTTTTCCCGGGTGGTAGGGGGATGACAGGAGAAGGGAAGCGGGTGGTGAGAAAGGTACAGAGGGCAGGGTTTGGGGGCTGGGAAGGAAAGGGAAAAGATTAGGGTTTGGGGATGATGAAAGGGCTTTCTACGGGTAAGGATGGCAAAGGGTGGCAGTGACGGAAAGTCAGGCAACCTGTCCTGTCCGTCTTTTTGTATCGTGAATTGGAAAGACTGCAAGGGGGAGGGGAGTTGCTTGCGCCCTAAAGGAGGAGTTATTCAGATTCATTGCAGTGGGCGGCGGCTGCAAAACGCACCATTCTTCTTGTTTTTGCTCTGCAAAGCAGCCTTTTCAAGGGTTGGCTTGGGTGACAAAATGTCTTGTGTAGGCGTGGGTTTGTCTCCCTCTCGCTCTCTCTCCCTAAGATGTGTCCGGCATAGGCCAGGGTGCCACTCGAGGCCCAAACCAATTCTGGTTATCGCTTCTCGGCCTTTTGGCTAAGATCAAGTGTAGTATCTGTTCTTATCAGTTTAATATCTGATACGTCCCCTATCTGGGGACCATATATTAAATGGATTTTTAGAACAGGGAGATGGAAAAAGAGCTTGCTCTGTCCACTCCACGCATTGACCTGGTATTGCAGTACCTCCAGGAACGGTGCACCCCTTCTTAACCCAGTTTCCAAAAGCAGAACTCAATTCACCTGATTCATATTAGCCCGATTTAATGAATTGGAAGAAAGCATACGTCTTCATATGCACCTCAATTTGGCCCATTCACTTTTCACACTTCCTCCTTTTGTTTTTTATCTTTCACACTTTTGACTTTCTTTATTCATCCAAATAGCAAACTCATCACCACTCAACCTGACCAACTCGGCTATGTCCCCGTGCTGCAGTTCTCTGTCTTATCTAGATCATTTGCAATTGAATGGAATAGATCCCTTTTGGACAAAGTGGATTCACCTGCTGCTGCAGTGACCACAGGTGTGATAAGATCTAGAATTGGCATCTGGTGCGATCTCTCCGCTTCCACTCCAAAGAAAGTTACCTGTTTATTCCTATCATGCATTGGTTTTTGGGGTTTTCTTTGAGTAATGATGATCTCTTTAGTAGTCTGTTGGCGCCCTCTCCTGGAGGAATAGTTTGCTTGCTCTTGGACATTCTAAAAGAGAGGTCATGATAGACATTGAGCTTCTGAGCTCAATTGGGGACAGTCATGGGTGATGAATGTTTGCAACCTACTGCGAAGCCTCATACCGCAATATAAGGAACGTCAAATACTAAGAAAGGGCGGCCTATGAAAGAATTACTACTTTCAATAAGTACACTTAAACGGCTAATTGGGAATAGAAAAACTGTAAAAAGCCCTCTGAGAAAGCCCCCCTCTAACCTTTGATAGTAAGCTTTTCTGTAGTCTGCCTGTTGATGTATTTTCCGTTTGAACTGTGCACAACATGAAGAGACGGAACACTGGCGGCTTGTCACAATGCCCCCGATGACATCACAATAGCGCTGCTGCCTAGAAAACAAGCTGCGCAGAAGAAGTTGTTCTTTGGGTGGGAGGGTGGGCTAGTGGAAGGAGGGGGCAATCTCTTTTTTTCCCGGGTGGTAGGGGGATGACAGGAGAAGGGAAGCGGGTGGTGAGAAAGGTACAGAGGGCAGGGTTTGGGGGCTGGGAAGGAAAGGGAAAAGATTAGGGTTTGGGGATGATGAAAGGGCTTTCTACGGGTAAGGATGGCAAAGGGTGGCAGTGACGGAAAGTCAGGCAACCTGTCCTGTCCGTCTTTTTGTATCGTGAATTGGAAAGACTGCAAGGGGGAGGGGAGTTGCTTGCGCCCTAAAGGAGGAGTTATTCAGATTCATTGCAGTGGGCGGCGGCTGCAAAACGCACCATTCTTCTTGTTTTTGCTCTGCAAAGCAGCCTTTTCAAGGGTTGGCTTGGGTGACAAAATGTCTTGTGTAGGCGTGGGTTTGTCTCCCTCTCGCTCTCTCTCCCTAAGATGTGTCCGGCATAGGCCAGGGTGCCACTCGAGGCCCAAACCAATTCTGGTTATCGCTTCTCGGCCTTTTGGCTAAGATCAAGTGTAGTATCTGTTCTTATCAGTTTAATATCTGATACGTCCCCTATCTGGGGACCATATATTAAATGGATTTTTAGAACAGGGAGATGGAAAAAGAGCTTGCTCTGTCCACTCCACGCATTGACCTGGTATTGCAGTACCTCCAGGAACGGTGCACCCCTTCTTAACCCAGTTTCCAAAAGCAGAACTCAATTCACCTGATTCATATTAGCCCGATTTAATGAATTGGAAGAAAGCATACGTCTTCATATGCACCTCAATTTGGCCCATTCACTTTTCACACTTCCTCCTTTTGTTTTTTATCTTTCACACTTTTGACTTTCTTTATTCATCCAAATAGCAAACTCATCACCACTCAACCTGACCAACTCGGCTATGTCCCCGTGCTGCAGTTCTCTGTCTTATCTAGATCATTTGCAATTGAATGGAATAGATCCCTTTTGGACAAAGTGGATTCACCTGCTGCTGCAGTGACCACAGGTGTGATAAGATCTAGAATTGGCATCTGGTGCGATCTCTCCGCTTCCACTCCAAAGAAAGTTACCTGTTTATTCCTATCATGCATTGGTTTTTGGGGTTTTCTTTGAGTAATGATGATCTCTTTAGTAGTCTGTTGGCGCCCTCTCCTGGAGGAATAGTTTGCTTGCTCTTGGACATTCTAAAAGAGAGGTCATGATAGACATTGAGCTTCTGAGCTCAATTGGGGACAGTCATGGGTGATGAATGTTTGCAACCTACTGCGAAGCCTCATACCGCAATATAAGGAACGTCAAATACTAAGAAAGGGCGGCCTATGAAAGAATTACTACTTTCAATAAGTACACTTAAACGGCTAATTGGGAATAGAAAAACTGTAAAAAGCCCTCTGAGAAAGCCCCCCTCTAACCTTTGATAGTAAGCTTTTCTGTAGTCTGCCTGTTGATGTATTTTCCGTTTGAACTGTGCACAACATGAAGAGACGGAACACTGGCGGCTTGTCACAATGCCCCCCGATGACATCACAATAGCGCTGCTGCCTAGAAAACAAGCTGCGCAGAAGAAGTTGTTCTTTGGGTGGGAGGGTGGGCTAGTGGAAGGAGGGGGCAATCTCTTTTTTTCCCGGGTGGTAGGGGGATGACAGGAGAAGGGAAGCGGGTGGTGAGAAAGGTACAGAGGGCAGGGTTTGGGGGCTGGGAAGGAAAGGGAAAAGATTAGGGTTTGGGGATGATGAAAGGGCTTTCTACGGGTAAGGATGGCAAAGGGTGGCAGTGACGGAAAGTCAGGCAACCTGTCCTGTCCGTCTTTTTGTATCGTGAATTGGAAAGACTGCAAGGGGGAGGGGAGTTGCTTGCGCCCTAAAGGAGGAGTTATTCAGATTCATTGCAGTGGGCGGCGGCTGCAAAACGCACCATTCTTCTTGTTTTTGCTCTGCAAAGCAGCCTTTTCAAGGGTTGGCTTGGGTGACAAAATGTCTTGTGTAGGCGTGGGTTTGTCTCCCTCTCGCTCTCTCTCCCTAAGATGTGTCCGGCATAGGCCAGGGTGCCACTCGAGGCCCAAACCAATTCTGGTTATCGCTTCTCGGCCTTTTGGCTAAGATCAAGTGTAGTATCTGTTCTTATCAGTTTAATATCTGATACGTCCCCTATCTGGGGACCATATATTAAATGGATTTTTAGAACAGGGAGATGGAAAAAGAGCTTGCTCTGTCCACTCCACGCATTGACCTGGTATTGCAGTACCTCCAGGAACGGTGCACCCCTTCTTAACCCAGTTTCCAAAAGCAGAACTCAATTCACCTGATTCATATTAGCCCGATTTAATGAATTGGAAGAAAGCATACGTCTTCATATGCACCTCAATTTGGCCCATTCACTTTTCACACTTCCTCCTTTTGTTTTTTATCTTTCACACTTTTGACTTTCTTTATTCATCCAAATAGCAAACTCATCACCACTCAACCTGACCAACTCGGCTATGTCCCCGTGCTGCAGTTCTCTGTCTTATCTAGATCATTTGCAATTGAATGGAATAGATCCCTTTTGGACAAAGTGGATTCACCTGCTGCTGCAGTGACCACAGGTGTGATAAGATCTAGAATTGGCATCTGGTGCGATCTCTCCGCTTCCACTCCAAAGAAAGTTACCTGTTTATTCCTATCATGCATTGGTTTTTGGGGTTTTCTTTGAGTAATGATGATCTCTTTAGTAGTCTGTTGGCGCCCTCTCCTGGAGGAATAGTTTGCTTGCTCTTGGACATTCTAAAAGAGAGGTCATGATAGACATTGAGCTTCTGAGCTCAATTGGGGACAGTCATGGGTGATGAATGTTTGCAACCTACTGCGAAGCCTCATACCGCAATATAAGGAACGTCAAATACTAAGAAAGGGCGGCCTATGAAAGAATTACTACTTTCAATAAGTACACTTAAACGGCTAATTGGGAATAGAAAAACTGTAAAAAGCCCTCTGAGAAAGCCCCCTCTAACCTTTGATAGTAAGCTTTTCTGTAGTCTGCCTGTTGATGTATTTTCCGTTTGAACTGTGCACAACATGAAGAGACGGAACACTGGCGGCTTGTCACAATGCCCCCCGATGACATCACAATAGCGCTGCTGCCTAGAAAACAAGCTGCGCAGAAGAAGTTGTTCTTTGGGTGGGAGGGTGGGCTAGTGGAAGGAGGGGGCAATCTCTTTTTTTCCCGGGTGGTAGGGGGATGACAGGAGAAGGGAAGCGGGTGGTGAGAAAGGTACAGAGGGCAGGGTTTGGGGGCTGGGAAGGAAAGGGAAAAGATTAGGGTTTGGGGATGATGAAAGGGCTTTCTACGGGTAAGGATGGCAAAGGGTGGCAGTGACGGAAAGTCAGGCAACCTGTCCTGTCCGTCTTTTTGTATCGTGAATTGGAAAGACTGCAAGGGGGAGGGGAGTTGCTTGCGCCCTAAAGGAGGAGTTATTCAGATTCATTGCAGTGGGCGGCGGCTGCAAAACGCACCATTCTTCTTGTTTTTGCTCTGCAAAGCAGCCTTTTCAAGGGTTGGCTTGGGTGACAAAATGTCTTGTGTAGGCGTGGGTTTGTCTCCCTCTCGCTCTCTCTCCCTAAGATGTGTCCGGCATAGGCCAGGGTGCCACTCGAGGCCCAAACCAATTCTGGTTATCGCTTCTCGGCCTTTTGGCTAAGATCAAGTGTAGTATCTGTTCTTATCAGTTTAATATCTGATACGTCCCCTATCTGGGGACCATATATTAAATGGATTTTTAGAACAGGGAGATGGAAAAAGAGCTTGCTCTGTCCACTCCACGCATTGACCTGGTATTGCAGTACCTCCAGGAACGGTGCACCCCTTCTTAACCCAGTTTCCAAAAGCAGAACTCAATTCACCTGATTCATATTAGCCCGATTTAATGAATTGGAAGAAAGCATACGTCTTCATATGCACCTCAATTTGGCCCATTCACTTTTCACACTTTCTCCTTTTGTTTTTTATCTTTCACACTTTTGACTTTCTTTATTCATCCAAATAGCAAACTCATCACCACTCAACCTGACCAACTCGGCTATGTCCCCGTGCTGCAGTTCTCTGTCTTATCTAGATCATTTGCAATTGAATGGAATAGATCCCTTTTGGACAAAGTGGATTCACCTGCTGCTGCAGTGACCACAGGTGTGATAAGATCTAGAATTGGCATCTGGTGCGATCTCTCCGCTTCCACTCCAAAGAAAGTTACCTGTTTATTCCTATCATGCATTGGTTTTTGGGGTTTTCTTTGAGTAATGATGATCTCTTTAGTAGTCTGTTGGCGCCCTCTCCTGGAGGAATAGTTTGCTTGCTCTTGGACATTCTAAAAGAGAGGTCATGATAGACATTGAGCTTCTGAGCTCAATTGGGGACAGTCATGGGTGATGAATGTTTGCAACCTACTGCGAAGCCTCATACCGCAATATAAGGAACGTCAAATACTAAGAAAGGGCGGCCTATGAAAGAATTACTACTTTCAATAAGTACACTTAAACGGCTAATTGGGAATAGAAAAACTGTAAAAAGCCCTCTGAGAAAGCCCCCCTCTAACCTTTGATAGTAAGCTTTTCTGTAGTCTGCCTGTTGATGTATTTTCCGTTTGAACTGTGCACAACATGAAGAGACGGAACACTGGCGGCTTGTCACAATGCCCCCCGATGACATCACAATAGCGCTGCTGCCTAGAAAACAAGCTGCGCAGAAGAAGTTGTTCTTTGGGTGGGAGGGTGGGCTAGTGGAAGGAGGGGGCAATCTCTTTTTTTCCCGGGTGGTAGGGGGATGACAGGAGAAGGGAAGCGGGTGGTGAGAAAGGTACAGAGGGCAGGGTTTGGGGGCTGGGAAGGAAAGGGAAAAGATTAGGGTTTGGGGATGATGAAAGGGCTTTCTACGGGTAAGGATGGCAAAGGGTGGCAGTGACGGAAAGTCAGGCAACCTGTCCTGTCCGTCTTTTTGTATCGTGAATTGGAAAGACTGCAAGGGGGAGGGGAGTTGCTTGCGCCCTAAAGGAGGAGTTATTCAGATTCATTGCAGTGGGCGGCGGCTGCAAAACGCACCATTCTTCTTGTTTTTGCTCTGCAAAGCAGCCTTTTCAAGGGTTGGCTTGGGTGACAAAATGTCTTGTGTAGGCGTGGGTTTGTCTCCCTCTCGCTCTCTCTCCCTAAGATGTGTCCGGCATAGGCCAGGGTGCCACTCGAGGCCCAAACCAATTCTGGTTATCGCTTCTCGGCCTTTTGGCTAAGATCAAGTGTAGTATCTGTTCTTATCAGTTTAATATCTGATACGTCCCCTATCTGGGGACCATATATTAAATGGATTTTTAGAACAGGGAGATGGAAAAAGAGCTTGCTCTGTCCACTCCACGCATTGACCTGGTATTGCAGTACCTCCAGGAACGGTGCACCCCTTCTTAACCCAGTTTCCAAAAGCAGAACTCAATTCACCTGATTCATATTAGCCCGATTTAATGAATTGGAAGAAAGCATACGTCTTCATATGCACCTCAATTTGGCCCATTCACTTTTCACACTTCCTCCTTTTGTTTTTTATCTTTCACACTTTTGACTTTCTTTATTCATCCAAATAGCAAACTCATCACCACTCAACCTGACCAACTCGGCTATGTCCCCGTGCTGCAGTTCTCTGTCTTATCTAGATCATTTGCAATTGAATGGAATAGATCCCTTTTGGACAAAGTGGATTCACCTGCTGCTGCAGTGACCACAGGTGTGATAAGATCTAGAATTGGCATCTGGTGCGATCTCTCCGCTTCCACTCCAAAGAAAGTTACCTGTTTATTCCTATCATGCATTGGTTTTTGGGGTTTTCTTTGAGTAATGATGATCTCTTTAGTAGTCTGTTGGCGCCCTCTCCTGGAGGAATAGTTTGCTTGCTCTTGGACATTCTAAAAGAGAGGTCATGATAGACATTGAGCTTCTGAGCTCAATTGGGGACAGTCATGGGTGATGAATGTTTGCAACCTACTGCGAAGCCTCATACCGCAATATAAGGAACGTCAAATACTAAGAAAGGGCGGCCTATGAAAGAATTACTACTTTCAATAAGTACACTTAAACGGCTAATTGGGAATAGAAAAACTGTAAAAAGCCCTCTGAGAAAGCCCCCCTCTAACCTTTGATAGTAAGCTTTTCTGTAGTCTGCCTGTTGATGTATTTTCCGTTTGAACTGTGCACAACATGAAGAGACGGAACACTGGCGGCTTGTCACAATGCCCCCCGATGACATCACAATAGCGCTGCTGCCTAGAAAACAAGCTGCGCAGAAGAAGTTGTTCTTTGGGTGGGAGGGTGGGCTAGTGGAAGGAGGGGGCAATCTCTTTTTTTCCCGGGTGGTAGGGGGATGACAGGAGAAGGGAAGCGGGTGGTGAGAAAGGTACAGAGGGCAGGGTTTGGGGGCTGGGAAGGAAAGGGAAAAGATTAGGGTTTGGGGATGATGAAAGGGCTTTCTACGGGTAAGGATGGCAAAGGGTGGCAGTGACGGAAAGTCAGGCAACCTGTCCTGTCCGTCTTTTTGTATCGTGAATTGGAAAGACTGCAAGGGGGAGGGGAGTTGCTTGCGCCCTAAAGGAGGAGTTATTCAGATTCATTGCAGTGGGCGGCGGCTGCAAAACGCACCATTCTTCTTGTTTTTGCTCTGCAAAGCAGCCTTTTCAAGGGTTGGCTTGGGTGACAAAATGTCTTGTGTAGGCGTGGGTTTGTCTCCCTCTCGCTCTCTCTCCCTAAGATGTGTCCGGCATAGGCCAGGGTGCCACTCGAGGCCCAAACCAATTCTGGTTATCGCTTCTCGGCCTTTTGGCTAAGATCAAGTGTAGTATCTGTTCTTATCAGTTTAATATCTGATACGTCCCCTATCTGGGGACCATATATTAAATGGATTTTTAGAACAGGGAGATGGAAAAAGAGCTTGCTCTGTCCACTCCACGCATTGACCTGGTATTGCAGTACCTCCAGAAACGGTGCACCCCTTCTTAACCCAGTTTCCAAAAGCAGAACTCAATTCACCTGATTCATATTAGCCCGATTTAATGAATTGGAAGAAAGCATACGTCTTCATATGCACCTCAATTTGGCCCATTCACTTTTCACACTTCCTCCTTTTGTTTTTTATCTTTCACACTTTTGACTTTCTTTATTCATCCAAATAGCAAACTCATCACCACTCAACCTGACCAACTCGGCTATGTCCCCGTGCTGCAGTTCTCTGTCTTATCTAGATCATTTGCAATTGAATGGAATAGATCCCTTTTGGACAAAGTGGATTCACCTGCTGCTGCAGTGACCACAGGTGTGATAAGATCTAGAATTGGCATCTGGTGCGATCTCTCCGCTTCCACTCCAAAGAAAGTTACCTGTTTATTCCTATCATGCATTGGTTTTTGGGGTTTTCTTTGAGTAATGATGATCTCTTTAGTAGTCTGTTGGCGCCCTCTCCTGGAGGAATAGTTTGCTTGCTCTTGGACATTCTAAAAGAGAGGTCATGATAGACATTGAGCTTCTGAGCTCAATTGGGGACAGTCATGGGTGATGAATGTTTGCAACCTACTGCGAAGCCTCATACCGCAATATAAGGAACGTCAAATACTAAGAAAGGGCGGCCTATGAAAGAATTACTACTTTCAATAAGTACACTTAAACGGCTAATTGGGAATAGAAAAACTGTAAAAAGCCCTCTGAGAAAGCCCCCCTCTAACCTTTGATAGTAAGCTTTTCTGTAGTCTGCCTGTTGATGTATTTTCCGTTTGAACTGTGCACAACATGAAGAGACGGAACACTGGCGGCTTGTCACAATGCCCCCCGATGACATCACAATAGCGCTGCTGCCTAGAAAACAAGCTGCGCAGAAGAAGTTGTTCTTTGGGTGGGAGGGTGGGCTAGTGGAAGGAGGGGGCAATCTCTTTTTTTCCCGGGTGGTAGGGGGATGACAGGAGAAGGGAAGCGGGTGGTGAGAAAGGTACAGAGGGCAGGGTTTGGGGGCTGGGAAGGAAAGGGAAAAGATTAGGGTTTGGGGATGATGAAAGGGCTTTCTACGGGTAAGGATGGCAAAGGGTGGCAGTGACGGAAAGTCAGGCAACCTGTCCTGTCCGTCTTTTTGTATCGTGAATTGGAAAGACTGCAAGGGGGAGGGGAGTTGCTTGCGCCCTAAAGGAGGAGTTATTCAGATTCATTGCAGTGGGCGGCGGCTGCAAAACGCACCATTCTTCTTGTTTTTGCTCTGCAAAGCAGCCTTTTCAAGGGTTGGCTTGGGTGACAAAATGTCTTGTGTAGGCGTGGGTTTGTCTCCCTCTCGCTCTCTCTCCCTAAGATGTGTCCGGCATAGGCCAGGGTGCCACTCGAGGCCCAAACCAATTCTGGTTATCGCTTCTCGGCCTTTTGGCTAAGATCAAGTGTAGTATCTGTGAGGCTCGGCAGATGCAATGCACACTGGAAGGTTGCGCTTGCTAGTACTCTTGATGTATAGTATATTCATCTAGAGGAAAACATGGCCCTACCAGGATCGAGGCTATTAGACTGAGTAAGTGTGGGGGCTATGGTGCAATGTGCCCCAGGACTGACGACCCTGGAGTGAGTCTGAGCTTGCTGGCTTGGGACCCCGGCGAGCCTTGGGCTCTGTAGCACACCGTACCTTGCCCTTTCATACTTTCTGAGCATATTGCTCTATCCCGGCCTTCTGGCTAGGAAGGGAAATTTTTATAATCATGGTCGGAGGTCCGTTCAGCTTTGGGCTGAGAAACCAACACCCGGTTGGAGGTCCGGGTCAGCTTCGGCTGAGAAACCAACACCCGGTTGGAGGTCTGGGTCAGCTTCGGCTGAGAAACCAACACCCGGTTGGAGGTCCGGGTCAGCTTTGGCTGAGAAACCAACACCCGGTTGGAGGTCCGGTTAGCCTTGGGCTGAGAAACCAACACCGGTTGACGGTCCGGGCAGTTTCGGCTGCGAAACCAACAACTAGTAGCTCTCTACTCCACTTGGGTAAGATGCCTGGGTGGACGCTGGGAGCAACGACAAGGCTCAACCAGGCTTCGGCTTGGGGGAGCACCGAAGATCCCTGACCCTTGCTGTGGCCTTCTGGCTCGGAGGGACGGGGTTGATTTTTGGGGACCCTCTCCTCACGGAGGGGTCCACACGAATCCTAGCCTTTGCACTGTTTTTGGTGTGACTTCGGTCATGCATTTTTTGCGGTGCTTTGGAAAGCTTCATTAAATCAAAATCTGTTCTTATCAGTTTAATATCTGATACGTCCCCTATCTGGGGACCATATATTAAATGGATTTTTAGAACAGGGAGATGGAAAAAGAGCTTGCTCTGTCCACTCAACGCATTGACCTGGTATTGCAGTACCTCCAGGAACGGTGCACCCCTTCTTAACCCAGTTTCCAAAAGCAGAACTCAATTCACCTGATTCATATTAGCCCGATTTAATGAATTGGAAGAAAGCATACGTCTTCATATGCACCTCAATTTGGCCCATTCACTTTTCACACTTCCTCCTTTTGTTTTTTATCTTTCACACTTTTGACTTTCTTTATTCATCCAAATAGCAAACTCATCACCACTCAACCTGACCAACTCGGCTATGTCCCCGTGCTGCAGTTCTCTGTCTTATCTAGATCATTTGCAATTGAATGGAATAGATCCCTTTTGGACAAAGTGGATTCACCTGCTGCTGCAGTGACCACAGGTGTGATAAGATCTAGAATTGGCATCTGGTGCGATCTCTCCGCTTCCACTCCAAAGAAAGTTACCTGTTTATTCCTATCATGCATTGGTTTTTGGGGTTTTCTTTGAGTAATGATGATCTCTTTAGTAGTCTGTTGGCGCCCTCTCCTGGAGGAATAGTTTGCTTGCTCTTGGACATTCTAAAAGAGAGGTCATGATAGACATTGAGCTTCTGAGCTCAATTGGGGACAGTCATGGGTGATGAATGTTTGCAACCTACTGCGAAGCCTCATACCGCAATATAAGGAACGTCAAATACTAAGAAAGGGCGGCCTATGAAAGAATTACTACTTTCAATAAGTACACTTAAACGGCTAATTGGGAATAGAAAAACTGTAAAAAGCCCTCTGAGAAAGCCCCCCTCTAACCTTTGATAGTAAGCTTTTCTGTAGTCTGCCTGTTGATGTATTTTCCGTTTGAACTGTGCACAACATGAAGAGACGGAACACTGGCGGCTTGTCACAATGCCCCCCGATGACATCACAATAGCGCTGCTGCCTAGAAAACAAGCTGCGCAGAAGAAGTTGTTCTTTGGGTGGGAGGGTGGGCTAGTGGAAGGAGGGGGCAATCTCTTTTTTTCCCGGGTGGTAGGGGGATGACAGGAGAAGGGAAGCGGGTGGTGAGAAAGGTACAGAGGGCAGGGTTTGGGGGCTGGGAAGGAAAGGGAAAAGATTAGGGTTTGGGGATGATGAAAGGGCTTTCTACGGGTAAGGATGGCAAAGGGTGGCAGTGACGGAAAGTCAGGCAACCTGTCCTGTCCGTCTTTTTGTATCGTGAATTGGAAAGACTGCAAGGGGGAGGGGAGTTGCTTGCGCCCTAAAGGAGGAGTTATTCAGATTCATTGCAGTGGGCGGCGGCTGCAAAACGCACCATTCTTCTTGTTTTTGCTCTGCAAAGCAGCCTTTTCAAGGGTTGGCTTGGGTGACAAAATGTCTTGTGTAGGCGTGGGTTTGTCTCCCTCTCGCTCTCTCTCCCTAAGATGTGTCCGGCATAGGCCAGGGTGCCACTCGAGGCCCAAACCAATTCTGGTTATCGCTTCTCGGCCTTTTGGCTAAGATCAAGTGTAGTATCGTTCGAAAAGGTGGTTTAAGGCTCCGGCCACCTTAGTACAATGATGCAATGCACACTGGAAGGTTGCGCTTGTTAGTACTTTGGGAGGATAGTATATCCATCTAGAGGAAACCATGGCCCTACCAGGATCGAGGCTATTAGACTGAGTAAGTGTGGGGGCTATGGTGCAATGTGCCCCAGGATTGACGACCCTGGAGTGAGTCTGAGCTTGCTGGCTTTGGACCCCGGCAAGCCTTGGGCTCTGTAGCACACCGTACCTTGCCCTTTCATACTTTCTGAGCATATTGCTCTATCCCGGCCTTCTGGCTAGGAAGGGAAATTTTTATAATCATGGTCGGAGGTCCGTTCAGCTTTGGGCTGAGAAACCAACACCCGGTTGGAGGTCCGGGTCAGCTTCGGCTGAGAAACCAACACCCGGTTGGAGGTCCGGGTCAGCTTCGGCTGAGAAACCAACACCCGGTTGGAGGTCCGGGTCAGCTTCGGCTGAGAAACCAACACCCGGTTGGAGGTCCGGTTAGCCTTGGGCTGAGAAACCAACACCGGTTGACGGTCCGGGCAGTTTCGGCTGCGAAACCAACAACTAGTAGCTCTCTACTCCACTTGGGTAAGATGCCTGGGTGGACGCTGGGAGCAACGACAAGGCTCAACCAGGCTTCGGCTTGGGGGAGCACCGAAGATCCCTGACCCTTGCTGTGGCCTTCTGGCTCGGAGGGACGGGGTTGATTTTTGGGGACCCTCTCCTCACGGAGGGGTCCACACGAATCCTAGCCTTTGCACTGTTTTTGGTGTGACTTCGGTCATGCATTTTTTGCGGTGCTTTGGAAAGCTTCATTAAATCAAAAATCTGTTCTTATCAGTTTAATATCTGATACGTCCCCTATCTGGGGACCATATATTAAATGGATTTTTAGAACAGGGAGATGGAAAAAGAGCTTGCTCTGTCCACTCCACGCATTGACCTGGTATTGCAGTACCTCCAGGAACGGTGCACCCCTTCTTAACCCAGTTTCCAAAAGCAGAACTCAATTCACCTGATTCATATTAGCCCGATTTAATGAATTGGAAGAAAGCATACGTCTTCATATGCACCTCAATTTGGCCCATTCACTTTTCACACTTCCTCCTTTTGTTTTTTATCTTTCACACTTTTGACTTTCTTTATTCATCCAAATAGCAAACTCATCACCACTCAACCTGACCAACTCGGCTATGTCCCCGTGCTGCAGTTCTCTGTCTTATCTAGATCATTTGCAATTGAATGGAATAGATCCCTTTTGGACAAAGTGGATTCACCTGCTGCTGCAGTGACCACAGGTGTGATAAGATCTAGAATTGGCATCTGGTGCGATCTCTCCGCTTCCACTCCAAAGAAAGTTACCTGTTTATTCCTATCATGCATTGGTTTTTGGGGTTTTCTTTGAGTAATGATGATCTCTTTAGTAGTCTGTTGGCGCCCTCTCCTGGAGGAATAGTTTGCTTGCTCTTGGACATTCTAAAAGAGAGGTCATGATAGACATTGAGCTTCTGAGCTCAATTGGGGACAGTCATGGGTGATGAATGTTTGCAACCTACTGCGAAGCCTCATACCGCAATATAAGGAACGTCAAATACTAAGAAAGGGCGGCCTATGAAAGAATTACTACTTTCAATAAGTACACTTAAACGGCTAATTGGGAATAGAAAAACTGTAAAAAGCCCTCTGAGAAAGCCCCCCTCTAACCTTTGATAGTAAGCTTTTCTGTAGTCTGCCTGTTGATGTATTTTCCGTTTGAACTGTGCACAACATGAAGAGACGGAACACTGGCGGCTTGTCACAATGCCCCCCGATGACATCACAATAGCGCTGCTGCCTAGAAAACAAGCTGCGCAGAAGAAGTTGTTCTTTGGGTGGGAGGGTGGGCTAGTGGAAGGAGGGGGCAATCTCTTTTTTTCCCGGGTGGTAGGGGGATGACAGGAGAAGGGAAGCGGGTGGTGAGAAAGGTACAGAGGGCAGGGTTTGGGGGCTGGGAAGGAAAGGGAAAAGATTAGGGTTTGGGGATGATGAAAGGGCTTTCTACGGGTAAGGATGGCAAAGGGTGGCAGTGACGGAAAGTCAGGCAACCTGTCCTGTCCGTCTTTTTGTATCGTGAATTGGAAAGACTGCAAGGGGGAGGGGAGTTGCTTGCGCCCTAAAGGAGGAGTTATTCAGATTCATTGCAGTGGGCGGCGGCTGCAAAACGCACCATTCTTCTTGTTTTTGCTCTGCAAAGCAGCCTTTTCAAGGGTTGGCTTGGGTGACAAAATGTCTTGTGTAGGCGTGGGTTTGTCTCCCTCTCGCTCTCTCTCCCTAAGATGTGTCCGGCATAGGCCAGGGTGCCACTCGAGGCCCAAACCAATTCTGGTTATCGCTTCTCGGCCTTTTGGCTAAGATCAAGTGTAGTATCTGTTCTTATCAGTTTAATATCTGATACGTCCCCTATCTGGGGACCATATATTAAATGGATTTTTAGAACAGGGAGATGGAAAAAGAGCTTGCTCTGTCCACTCCACGCATTGACCTGGTATTGCAGTACCTCCAGGAACGGTGCACCCCTTCTTAACCCAGTTTCCAAAAGCAGAACTCAATTCACCTGATTCATATTAGCCCGATTTAATGAATTGGAAGAAAGCATACGTCTTCATATGCACCTCAATTTGGCCCATTCACTTTTCACACTTCCTCCTTTTGTTTTTTATCTTTCACACTTTTGACTTTCTTTATTCATCCAAATAGCAAACTCATCACCACTCAACCTGACCAACTCGGCTATGTCCCCGTGCTGCAGTTCTCTGTCTTATCTAGATCATTTGCAATTGAATGGAATAGATCCCTTTTGGACAAAGTGGATTCACCTGCTGCTGCAGTGACCACAGGTGTGATAAGATCTAGAATTGGCATCTGGTGCGATCTCTCCGCTTCCACTCCAAAGAAAGTTACCTGTTTATTCCTATCATGCATTGGTTTTTGGGGTTTTCTTTGAGTAATGATGATCTCTTTAGTAGTCTGTTGGCGCCCTCTCCTGGAGGAATAGTTTGCTTGCTCTTGGACATTCTAAAAGAGAGGTCATGATAGACATTGAGCTTCTGAGCTCAATTGGGGACAGTCATGGGTGATGAATGTTTGCAACCTACTGCGAAGCCTCATACCGCAATATAAGGAACGTCAAATACTAAGAAAGGGTGGCCTATGAAAGAATTACTACTTTCAATAAGTACACTTAAACGGCTAATTGGGAATAGAAAAACTGTAAAAAGCCCTCTGAGAAAGCCCCCCTCTAACCTTTGATAGTAAGCTTTTCTGTAGTCTGCCTGTTGATGTATTTTCCGTTTGAACTGTGCACAACATGAAGAGACGGAACACTGGCGGCTTGTCACAATGCCCCCCGATGACATCACAATAGCGCTGCTGCCTAGAAAACAAGCTGCGCAGAAGAAGTTGTTCTTTGGGTGGGAGGGTGGGCTAGTGGAAGGAGGGGGCAATCTCTTTTTTTCCCGGGTGGTAGGGGGATGACAGGAGAAGGGAAGCGGGTGGTGAGAAAGGTACAGAGGGCAGGGTTTGGGGGCTGGGAAGGAAAGGGAAAAGATTAGGGTTTGGGGATGATGAAAGGGCTTTCTACGGGTAAGGATGGCAAAGGGTGGCAGTGACGGAAAGTCAGGCAACCTGTCCTGTCCGTCTTTTTGTATCGTGAATTGGAAAGACTGCAAGGGGGAGGGGAGTTGCTTGCGCCCTAAAGGAGGAGTTATTCAGATTCATTGCAGTGGGCGGCGGCTGCAAAACGCACCATTCTTCTTGTTTTTGCTCTGCAAAGCAGCCTTTTCAAGGGTTGGCTTGGGTGACAAAATGTCTTGTGTAGGCGTGGGTTTGTCTCCCTCTCGCTCTCTCTCCCTAAGATGTGTCCGGCATAGGCCAGGGTGCCACTCGAGGCCCAAACCAATTCTGGTTATCGCTTCTCGGCCTTTTGGCTAAGATCAAGTGTAGTATCTGTTCTTATCAGTTTAATATCTGATACGTCCCCTATCTGGGGACCATATATTAAATGGATTTTTAGAACAGGGAGATGGAAAAAGAGCTTGCTCTGTCCACTCCACGCATTGACCTGGTATTGCAGTACCTCCAGGAACGGTGCACCCCTTCTTAACCCAGTTTCCAAAAGCAGAACTCAATTCACCTGATTCATATTAGCCCGATTTAATGAATTGGAAGAAAGCATACGTCTTCATATGCACCTCAATTTGGCCCATTCACTTTTCACACTTCCTCCTTTTGTTTTTTATCTTTCACACTTTTGACTTTCTTTATTCATCCAAATAGCAAACTCATCACCACTCAACCTGACCAACTCGGCTATGTCCCCGTGCTGCAGTTCTCTGTCTTATCTAGATCATTTGCAATTGAATGGAATAGATCCCTTTTGGACAAAGTGGATTCACCTGCTGCTGCAGTGACCACAGGTGTGATAAGATCTAGAATTGGCATCTGGTGCGATCTCTCCGCTTCCACTCCAAAGAAAGTTACCTGTTTATTCCTATCATGCATTGGTTTTTGGGGTTTTCTTTGAGTAATGATGATCTCTTTAGTAGTCTGTTGGCGCCCTCTCCTGGAGGAATAGTTTGCTTGCTCTTGGACATTCTAAAAGAGAGGTCATGATAGACATTGAGCTTCTGAGCTCAATTGGGGACAGTCATGGGTGATGAATGTTTGCAACCTACTGCGAAGCCTCATACCGCAATATAAGGAACGTCAAATACTAAGAAAGGGCGGCCTATGAAAGAATTACTACTTTCAATAAGTACACTTAAACGGCTAATTGGGAATAGAAAAACTGTAAAAAGCCCTCTGAGAAAGCCCCCCTCTAACCTTTGATAGTAAGCTTTTCTGTAGTCTGCCTGTTGATGTATTTTCCGTTTGAACTGTGCACAACATGAAGAGACGGAACACTGGCGGCTTGTCACAATGCCCCCCGATGACATCACAATAGCGCTGCTGCCTAGAAAACAAGCTGCGCAGAAGAAGTTGTTCTTTGGGTGGGAGGGTGGGCTAGTGGAAGGAGGGGGCAATCTCTTTTTTTCCCGGGTGGTAGGGGGATGACAGGAGAAGGGAAGCGGGTGGTGAGAAAGGTACAGAGGGCAGGGTTTGGGGGCTGGGAAGGAAAGGGAAAAGATTAGGGTTTGGGGATGATGAAAGGGCTTTCTACGGGTAAGGATGGCAAAGGGTGGCAGTGACGGAAAGTCAGGCAACCTGTCCTGTCCGTCTTTTTGTATCGTGAATTGGAAAGACTGCAAGGGGGAGGGGAGTTGCTTGCGCCCTAAAGGAGGAGTTATTCAGATTCATTGCAGTGGGCGGCGGCTGCAAAACGCACCATTCTTCTTGTTTTTGCTCTGCAAAGCAGCCTTTTCAAGGGTTGGCTTGGGTGACAAAATGTCTTGTGTAGGCGTGGGTTTGTCTCCCTCTCGCTCTCTCTCCCTAAGATGTGTCCGGCATAGGCCAGGGTGCCACTCGAGGCCCAAACCAATTCTGGTTATCGCTTCTCGGCCTTTTGGCTAAGATCAAGTGTAGTATCTGTTCTTATCAGTTTAATATCTGATACGTCCCCTATCTGGGGACCATATATTAAATGGATTTTTAGAACAGGGAGATGGAAAAAGAGCTTGCTCTGTCCACTCCACGCATTGACCTGGTATTGCAGTACCTCCAGGAACGGTGCACCCCTTCTTAACCCAGTTTCCAAAAGCAGAACTCAATTCACCTGATTCATATTAGCCCGATTTAATGAATTGGAAGAAAGCATACGTCTTCATATGCACCTCAATTTGGCCCATTCACTTTTCACACTTCCTCCTTTTGTTTTTTATCTTTCACACTTTTGACTTTCTTTATTCATCCAAATAGCAAACTCATCACCACTCAACCTGACCAACTCGGCTATGTCCCCGTGCTGCAGTTCTCTGTCTTATCTAGATCATTTGCAATTGAATGGAATAGATCCCTTTTGGACAAAGTGGATTCACCTGCTGCTGCAGTGACCACAGGTGTGATAAGATCTAGAATTGGCATCTGGTGCGATCTCTCCGCTTCCACTCCAAAGAAAGTTACCTGTTTATTCCTATCATGCATTGGTTTTTGGGGTTTTCTTTGAGTAATGATGATCTCTTTAGTAGTCTGTTGGCGCCCTCTCCTGGAGGAATAGTTTGCTTGCTCTTGGACATTCTAAAAGAGAGGTCATGATAGACATTGAGCTTCTGAGCTCAATTGGGGACAGTCATGGGTGATGAATGTTTGCAACCTACTGCGAAGCCTCATACCGCAATATAAGGAACGTCAAATACTAAGAAAGGGCGGCCTATGAAAGAATTACTACTTTCAATAAGTACACTTAAACGGCTAATTGGGAATAGAAAAACTGTAAAAAGCCCTCTGAGAAAGCCCCCCTCTAACCTTTGATAGTAAGCTTTTCTGTAGTCTGCCTGTTGATGTATTTTCCGTTTGAACTGTGCACAACATGAAGAGACGGAACACTGGCGGCTTGTCACAATGCCCCCCGATGACATCACAATAGCGCTGCTGCCTAGAAAACAAGCTGCGCAGAAGAAGTTGTTCTTTGGGTGGGAGGGTGGGCTAGTGGAAGGAGGGGGCAATCTCTTTTTTTCCCGGGTGGTAGGGGGATGACAGGAGAAGGGAAGCGGGTGGTGAGAAAGGTACAGAGGGCAGGGTTTGGGGGCTGGGAAGGAAAGGGAAAAGATTAGGGTTTGGGGATGATGAAAGGGCTTTCTACGGGTAAGGATGGCAAAGGGTGGCAGTGACGGAAAGTCAGGCAACCTGTCCTGTCCGTCTTTTTGTATCGTGAATTGGAAAGACTGCAAGGGGGAGGGGAGTTGCTTGCGCCCTAAAGGAGGAGTTATTCAGATTCATTGCAGTGGGCGGCGGCTGCAAAACGCACCATTCTTCTTGTTTTTGCTCTGCAAAGCAGCCTTTTCAAGGGTTGGCTTGGGTGACAAAATGTCTTGTGTAGGCGTGGGTTTGTCTCCCTCTCGCTCTCTCTCCCTAAGATGTGTCCGGCATAGGCCAGGGTGCCACTCGAGGCCCAAACCAATTCTGGTTATCGCTTCTCGGCCTTTTGGCTAAGATCAAGTGTAGTATCTGTTCTTATCAGTTTAATATCTGATACGTCCCCTATCTGGGGACCATATATTAAATGGATTTTTAGAACAGGGAGATGGAAAAAGAGCTTGCTCTGTCCACTCCACGCATTGACCTGGTATTGCAGTACCTCCAGGAACGGTGCACCCCTTCTTAACCCAGTTTCCAAAAGCAGAACTCAATTCACCTGATTCATATTAGCCCGATTTAATGAATTGGAAGAAAGCATACGTCTTCATATGCACCTCAATTTGGCCCATTCACTTTTCACACTTCCTCCTTTTGTTTTTTATCTTTCACACTTTTGACTTTCTTTATTCATCCAAATAGCAAACTCATCACCACTCAACCTGACCAACTCGGCTATGTCCCCGTGCTGCAGTTCTCTGTCTTATCTAGATCATTTGCAATTGAATGGAATAGATCCCTTTTGGACAAAGTGGATTCACCTGCTGCTGCAGTGACCACAGGTGTGATAAGATCTAGAATTGGCATCTGGTGCGATCTCTCCGCTTCCACTCCAAAGAAAGTTACCTGTTTATTCCTATCATGCATTGGTTTTTGGGGTTTTCTTTGAGTAATGATGATCTCTTTAGTAGTCTGTTGGCGCCCTCTCCTGGAGGAATAGTTTGCTTGCTCTTGGACATTCTAAAAGAGAGGTCATGATAGACATTGAGCTTCTGAGCTCAATTGGGGACAGTCATGGGTGATGAATGTTTGCAACCTACTGCGAAGCCTCATACCGCAATATAAGGAACGTCAAATACTAAGAAAGGGCGGCCTATGAAAGAATTACTACTTTCAATAAGTACACTTAAACGGCTAATTGGGAATAGAAAAACTGTAAAAAGCCCTCTGAGAAAGCCCCCCTCTAACCTTTGATAGTAAGCTTTTCTGTAGTCTGCCTGTTGATGTATTTTCCGTTTGAACTGTGCACAACATGAAGAGACGGAACACTGGCGGCTTGTCACAATGCCCCCCGATGACATCACAATAGCGCTGCTGCCTAGAAAACAAGCTGCGCAGAAGAAGTTGTTCTTTGGGTGGGAGGGTGGGCTAGTGGAAGGAGGGGGCAATCTCTTTTTTTCCCGGGTGGTAGGGGGATGACAGGAGAAGGGAAGCGGGTGGTGAGAAAGGTACAGAGGGCAGGGTTTTGGGGCTGGGAAGGAAAGGGAAAAGATTAGGGTTTGGGGATGATGAAAGGGCTTTCTACGGGTAAGGATGGCAAAGGGTGGCAGTGACGGAAAGTCAGGCAACCTGTCCTGTCCGTCTTTTTGTATCGTGAATTGGAAAGACTGCAAGGGGGAGGGGAGTTGCTTGCGCCCTAAAGGAGGAGTTATTCAGATTCATTGCAGTGGGCGGCGGCTGCAAAACGCACCATTCTTCTTGTTTTTGCTCTGCAAAGCAGCCTTTTCAAGGGTTGGCTTGGGTGACAAAATGTCTTGTGTAGGCGTGGGTTTGTCTCCCTCTCGCTCTCTCTCCCTAAGATGTGTCCGGCATAGGCCAGGGTGCCACTCGAGGCCCAAACCAATTCTGGTTATCGCTTCTCGGCCTTTTGGCTAAGATCAAGTGTAGTATCTGTTCTTATCAGTTTAATATCTGATACGTCCCCTATCTGGGGACCATATATTAAATGGATTTTTAGAACAGGGAGATGGAAAAAGAGCTTGCTCTGTCCACTCCACGCATTGACCTGGTATTGCAGTACCTCCAGGAACGGTGCACCCCTTCTTAACCCAGTTTCCAAAAGCAGAACTCAATTCACCTGATTCATATTAGCCCGATTTAATGAATTGGAAGAAAGCATACGTCTTCATATGCACCTCAATTTGGCCCATTCACTTTTCACACTTCCTCCTTTTGTTTTTTATCTTTCACACTTTTGACTTTCTTTATTCATCCAAATAGCAAACTCATCACCACTCAACCTGACCAACTCGGCTATGTCCCCGTGCTGCAGTTCTCTGTCTTATCTAGATCATTTGCAATTGAATGGAATAGATCCCTTTTGGACAAAGTGGATTCACCTGCTGCTGCAGTGACCACAGGTGTGATAAGATCTAGAATTGGCATCTGGTGCGATCTCTCCGCTTCCACTCCAAAGAAAGTTACCTGTTTATTCCTATCATGCATTGGTTTTTGGGGTTTTCTTTGAGTAATGATGATCTCTTTAGTAGTCTGTTGGCGCCCTCTCCTGGAGGAATAGTTTGCTTGCTCTTGGACATTCTAAAAGAGAGGTCATGATAGACATTGAGCTTCTGAGCTCAATTGGGGACAGTCATGGGTGATGAATGTTTGCAACCTACTGCGAAGCCTCATACCGCAATATAAGGAACGTCAAATACTAAGAAAGGGCGGCCTATGAAAGAATTACTACTTTCAATAAGTACACTTAAACGGCTAATTGGGAATAGAAAAACTGTAAAAAGCCCTCTGAGAAAGCCCCCCTCTAACCTTTGATAGTAAGCTTTTCTGTAGTCTGCCTGTTGATGTATTTTCCGTTTGAACTGTGCACAACATGAAGAGACGGAACACTGGCGGCTTGTCACAATGCCCCCCGATGACATCACAATAGCGCTGCTGCCTAGAAAACAAGCTGCGCAGAAGAAGTTGTTCTTTGGGTGGGAGGGTGGGCTAGTGGAAGGAGGGGGCAATCTCTTTTTTTCCCGGGTGGTAGGGGGATGACAGGAGAAGGGAAGCGGGTGGTGAGAAAGGTACAGAGGGCAGGGTTTGGGGGCTGGGAAGGAAAGGGAAAAGATTAGGGTTTGGGGATGATGAAAGGGCTTTCTACGGGTAAGGATGGCAAAGGGTGGCAGTGACGGAAAGTCAGGCAACCTGTCCTGTCCGTCTTTTTGTATCGTGAATTGGAAAGACTGCAAGGGGGAGGGGAGTTGCTTGCGCCCTAAAGGAGGAGTTATTCAGATTCATTGCAGTGGGCGGCGGCTGCAAAACGCACCATTCTTCTTGTTTTTGCTCTGCAAAGCAGCCTTTTCAAGGGTTGGCTTGGGTGACAAAATGTCTTGTGTAGGCGTGGGTTTGTCTCCCTCTCGCTCTCTCTCCCTAAGATGTGTCCGGCATAGGCCAGGGTGCCACTCGAGGCCCAAACCAATTCTGGTTATCGCTTCTCGGCCTTTTGGCTAAGATCAAGTGTAGTGTTGTTCGAAAAGGTGGTTTAAGCTCCAGGCCACCTTAGTACAATGATACAATGCACACTGGAAGGTTGCGCTTGCTAGTACTCTGGGTGGATAGTATATTCATCTAGTGGAAAACATGGCCCTACCAGGATCGAGGCTATTAGACTGAGTAAGGATGGGGGGCTATGGTACAACGTGCCCCAGGACTGACGACCCTGGAGTGAGTCTGAGCTTGCTGGCTTGGGACCCCGGCAAGCCTTGGGCTCTGTAGAACACCGTACCTTGCCTTTTCATACTTTTTGAGCATATTACCCTATCCCGGCCTTCTGGCTAGGAAGGGAAATTTTTATAATCCCGGTTGGAGGTCTGGTCAGCTTTGGGCTGAGAAACTAACACCCGGTTGGAGGTCCGGGTCAGCTTCGGCTGAGAAACCAACACCCGGTTGGAGGTCTGGGTCAGCTTCGGCTGAGAAACCAACACCCGGTTGGAGGTCCGGTTAGCCTTGGGCTGAGAAACCAACACCGGTTGACGGTCCGGGCAGTTTCGGCTGCGAAACCAACAACTAGTAGCTCTCTACTCCACTTGGGTAAGATGCCTGGGTGGACGCTGGGAGCAACGACAAGGCTCAACCAGGCTTCGGCTTGGGGGAGCACCGAAGATCCCTGACCCTTGCTGTGGCCTTCTGGCTCGGAGGGACGGGGTTGATTTTTGGGGACCCTCTCCTCACGGTGGGGTCCACACGAATCCTAGCCTTTGCACTGTTTTTGGTGTGACTTCGGTCATGCATTTTTTGTGGTGCTTTGGAAAGCTTCATTAAATCAAAATCTGTTCTTATCAGTTTAATATCTGATACGTCCCCTATCTGGGGACCATATATTAAATGGATTTTTAGAACAGGGAGATGGAAAAAGAGCTTGCTCTGTCCACTCCACGCATTGACCTGGTATTGCAGTACCTCCAGGAACGGTGCACCCCTTCTTAACCCAGTTTCCAAAAGCAGAACTCAATTCACCTGATTCATATTAGCCCGATTTAATGAATTGGAAGAAAGCATACGTCTTCATATGCACCTCAATTTGGCCCATTCACTTTTCACACTTCCTCCTTTTGTTTTTTATCTTTCACACTTTTGACTTTCTTTATTCATCCAAATAGCAAACTCATCACCACTCAACCTGACCAACTCGGCTATGTCCCCGTGCTGCAGTTCTCTGTCTTATCTAGATCATTTGCAATTGAATGGAATAGATCCCTTTTGGACAAAGTGGATTCACCTGCTGCTGCAGTGACCACAGGTGTGATAAGATCTAGAATTGGCATCTGGTGCGATCTCTCCGCTTCCACTCCAAAGAAAGTTACCTGTTTATTCCTATCATGCATTGGTTTTTGGGGTTTTCTTTGAGTAATGATGATCTCTTTAGTAGTCTGTTGGCGCCCTCTCCTGGAGGAATAGTTTGCTTGCTCTTGGACATTCTAAAAGAGAGGTCATGATAGACATTGAGCTTCTGAGCTCAATTGGGGACAGTCATGGGTGATGAATGTTTGCAACCTACTGCGAAGCCTCATACCGCAATATAAGGAACGTCAAATACTAAGAAAGGGCGGCCTATGAAAGAATTACTACTTTCAATAAGTACACTTAAACGGCTAATTGGGAATAGAAAAACTGTAAAAAGCCCTCTGAGAAAGCCCCCCTCTAACCTTTGATAGTAAGCTTTTCTGTAGTCTGCCTGTTGATGTATTTTCCGTTTGAACTGTGCACAACATGAAGAGACGGAACACTGGCGGCTTGTCACAATGCCCCCCGATGACATCACAATAGCGCTGCTGCCTAGAAAACAAGCTGCGCAGAAGAAGTTGTTCTTTGGGTGGGAGGGTGGGCTAGTGGAAGGAGGGGGCAATCTCTTTTTTTCCCGGGTGGTAGGGGGATGACAGGAGAAGGGAAGCGGGTGGTGAGAAAGGTACAGAGGGCAGGGTTTGGGGGCTGGGAAGGAAAGGGAAAAGATTAGGGTTTGGGGATGATGAAAGGGCTTTCTACGGGTAAGGATGGCAAAGGGTGGCAGTGACGGAAAGTCAGGCAACCTGTCCTGTCCGTCTTTTTGTATCGTGAATTGGAAAGACTGCAAGGGGGAGGGGAGTTGCTTGCGCCCTAAAGGAGGAGTTATTCAGATTCATTGCAGTGGGCGGCGGCTGCAAAACGCACCATTCTTCTTGTTTTTGCTCTGCAAAGCAGCCTTTTCAAGGGTTGGCTTGGGTGACAAAATGTCTTGTGTAGGCGTGGGTTTGTCTCCCTCTCGCTCTCTCTCCCTAAGATGTGTCCGGCATAGGCCAGGGTGCCACTCGAGGCCCAAACCAATTCTGGTTATCGCTTCTCGGCCTTTTGGCTAAGATCAAGTGTAGTATCTGTTCTTATCAGTTTAATATCTGATACGTCCCCTATCTGGGGACCATATATTAAATGGATTTTTAGAACAGGGAGATGGAAAAAGAGCTTGCTCTGTCCACTCCACGCATTGACCTGGTATTGCAGTACCTCCAGGAACGGTGCACCCCTTCTTAACCCAGTTTCCAAAAGCAGAACTCAATTCACCTGATTCATATTAGCCCGATTTAATGAATTGGAAGAAAGCATACGTCTTCATATGCACCTCAATTTGGCCCATTCACTTTTCACACTTCCTCCTTTTGTTTTTTATCTTTCACACTTTTGACTTTCTTTATTCATCCAAATAGCAAACTCATCACCACTCAACCTGACCAACTCGGCTATGTCCCCGTGCTGCAGTTCTCTGTCTTATCTAGATCATTTGCAATTGAATGGAATAGATCCCTTTTGGACAAAGTGGATTCACCTGCTGCTGCAGTGACCACAGGTGTGATAAGATCTAGAATTGGCATCTGGTGCGATCTCTCCGCTTCCACTCCAAAGAAAGTTACCTGTTTATTCCTATCATGCATTGGTTTTTGGGGTTTTCTTTGAGTAATGATGATCTCTTTAGTAGTCTGTTGGCGCCCTCTCCTGGAGGAATAGTTTGCTTGCTCTTGGACATTCTAAAAGAGAGGTCATGATAGACATTGAGCTTCTGAGCTCAATTGGGGACAGTCATGGGTGATGAATGTTTGCAACCTACTGCGAAGCCTCATACCGCAATATAAGGAACGTCAAATACTAAGAAAGGGCGGCCTATGAAAGAATTACTACTTTCAATAAGTACACTTAAACGGCTAATTGGGAATAGAAAAACTGTAAAAAGCCCTCTGAGAAAGCCCCCCTCTAACCTTTGATAGTAAGCTTTTCTGTAGTCTGCCTGTTGATGTATTTTCCGTTTGAACTGTGCACAACATGAAGAGACGGAACACTGGCGGCTTGTCACAATGCCCCCCGATGACATCACAATAGCGCTGCTGCCTAGAAAACAAGCTGCGCAGAAGAAGTTGTTCTTTGGGTGGGAGGGTGGGCTAGTGGAAGGAGGGGGCAATCTCTTTTTTTCCCGGGTGGTAGGGGGATGACAGGAGAAGGGAAGCGGGTGGTGAGAAAGGTACAGAGGGCAGGGTTTGGGGGCTGGGAAGGAAAGGGAAAAGATTAGGGTTTGGGGATGATGAAAGGGCTTTCTACGGGTAAGGATGGCAAAGGGTGGCAGTGACGGAAAGTCAGGCAACCTGTCCTGTCCGTCTTTTTGTATCGTGAATTGGAAAGACTGCAAGGGGGAGGGGAGTTGCTTGCGCCCTAAAGGAGGAGTTATTCAGATTCATTGCAGTGGGCGGCGGCTGCAAAACGCACCATTCTTCTTGTTTTTGCTCTGCAAAGCAGCCTTTTCAAGGGTTGGCTTGGGTGACAAAATGTCTTGTGTAGGCGTGGGTTTGTCTCCCTCTCGCTCTCTCTCCCTAAGATGTGTCCGGCATAGGCCAGGGTGCCACTCGAGGCCCAAACCAATTCTGGTTATCGCTTCTCGGCCTTTTGGCTAAGATCAAGTGTAGTATCTGTTCTTATCAGTTTAATATCTGATACGTCCCCTATCTGGGGACCATATATTAAATGGATTTTTAGAACAGGGAGATGGAAAAAGAGCTTGCTCTGTCCACTCCACGCATTGACCTGGTATTGCAGTACCTCCAGGAACGGTGCACCCCTTCTTAACCCAGTTTCCAAAAGCAGAACTCAATTCACCTGATTCATATTAGCCCGATTTAATGAATTGGAAGAAAGCATACGTCTTCATATGCACCTCAATTTGGCCCATTCACTTTTCACACTTCCTCCTTTTGTTTTTTATCTTTCACACTTTTGACTTTCTTTATTCATCCAAATAGCAAACTCATCACCACTCAACCTGACCAACTCGGCTATGTCCCCGTGCTGCAGTTCTCTGTCTTATCTAGATCATTTGCAATTGAATGGAATAGATCCCTTTTGGACAAAGTGGATTCACCTGCTGCTGCAGTGACCACAGGTGTGATAAGATCTAGAATTGGCATCTGGTGCGATCTCTCCGCTTCCACTCCAAAGAAAGTTACCTGTTTATTCCTATCATGCATTGGTTTTTGGGGTTTTCTTTGAGTAATGATGATCTCTTTAGTAGTCTGTTGGCGCCCTCTCCTGGAGGAATAGTTTGCTTGCTCTTGGACATTCTAAAAGAGAGGTCATGATAGACATTGAGCTTCTGAGCTCAATTGGGGACAGTCATGGGTGATGAATGTTTGCAACCTACTGCGAAGCCTCATACCGCAATATAAGGAACGTCAAATACTAAGAAAGGGCGGCCTATGAAAGAATTACTACTTTCAATAAGTACACTTAAACGGCTAATTGGGAATAGAAAAACTGTAAAAAGCCCTCTGAGAAAGCCCCCCTCTAACCTTTGATAGTAAGCTTTTCTGTAGTCTGCCTGTTGATGTATTTTCCGTTTGAACTGTGCACAACATGAAGAGACGGAACACTGGCGGCTTGTCACAATGCCCCCCGATGACATCACAATAGCGCTGCTGCCTAGAAAACAAGCTGCGCAGAAGAAGTTGTTCTTTGGGTGGGAGGGTGGGCTAGTGGAAGGAGGGGGCAATCTCTTTTTTTCCCGGGTGGTAGGGGGATGACAGGAGAAGGGAAGCGGGTGGTGAGAAAGGTACAGAGGGCAGGGTTTGGGGGCTGGGAAGGAAAGGGAAAAGATTAGGGTTTGGGGATGATGAAAGGGCTTTCTACGGGTAAGGATGGCAAAGGGTGGCAGTGACGGAAAGTCAGGCAACCTGTCCTGTCCGTCTTTTTGTATCGTGAATTGGAAAGACTGCAAGGGGGAGGGGAGTTGCTTGCGCCCTAAAGGAGGAGTTATTCAGATTCATTGCAGTGGGCGGCGGCTGCAAAACGCACCATTCTTCTTGTTTTTGCTCTGCAAAGCAGCCTTTTCAAGGGTTGGCTTGGGTGACAAAATGTCTTGTGTAGGCGTGGGTTTGTCTCCCTCTCGCTCTCTCTCCCTAAGATGTGTCCGGCATAGGCCAGGGTGCCACTCGAGGCCCAAACCAATTCTGGTTATCGCTTCTCGGCCTTTTGGCTAAGATCAAGTGTAGTATCTGTTCTTATCAGTTTAATATCTGATACGTCCCCTATCTGGGGACCATATATTAAATGGATTTTTAGAACAGGGAGATGGAAAAAGAGCTTGCTCTGTCCACTCCACGCATTGACCTGGTATTGCAGTACCTCCAGGAACGGTGCACCCCTTCTTAACCCAGTTTCCAAAAGCAGAACTCAATTCACCTGATTCATATTAGCCCGATTTAATGAATTGGAAGAAAGCATACGTCTTCATATGCACCTCAATTTGGCCCATTCACTTTTCACACTTCCTCCTTTTGTTTTTTATCTTTCACACTTTTGACTTTCTTTATTCATCCAAATAGCAAACTCATCACCACTCAACCTGACCAACTCGGCTATGTCCCCGTGCTGCAGTTCTCTGTCTTATCTAGATCATTTGCAATTGAATGGAATAGATCCCTTTTGGACAAAGTGGATTCACCTGCTGCTGCAGTGACCACAGGTGTGATAAGATCTAGAATTGGCATCTGGTGCGATCTCTCCGCTTCCACTCCAAAGAAAGTTACCTGTTTATTCCTATCATGCATTGGTTTTTGGGGTTTTCTTTGAGTAATGATGATCTCTTTAGTAGTCTGTTGGCGCCCTCTCCTGGAGGAATAGTTTGCTTGCTCTTGGACATTCTAAAAGAGAGGTCATGATAGACATTGAGCTTCTGAGCTCAATTGGGGACAGTCATGGGTGATGAATGTTTGCAACCTACTGCGAAGCCTCATACCGCAATATAAGGAACGTCAAATACTAAGAAAGGGCGGCCTATGAAAGAATTACTACTTTCAATAAGTACACTTAAACGGCTAATTGGGAATAGAAAAACTGTAAAAAGCCCTCTGAGAAAGCCCCCCTCTAACCTTTGATAGTAAGCTTTTCTGTAGTCTGCCTGTTGATGTATTTTCCGTTTGAACTGTGCACAACATGAAGAGACGGAACACTGGCGGCTTGTCACAATGCCCCCCGATGACATCACAATAGCGCTGCTGCCTAGAAAACAAGCTGCGCAGAAGAAGTTGTTCTTTGGGTGGGAGGGTGGGCTAGTGGAAGGAGGGGGCAATCTCTTTTTTTCCCGGGTGGTAGGGGGATGACAGGAGAAGGGAAGCGGGTGGTGAGAAAGGTACAGAGGGCAGGGTTTGGGGGCTGGGAAGGAAAGGGAAAAGATTAGGGTTTGGGGATGATGAAAGGGCTTTCTACGGGTAAGGATGGCAAAGGGTGGCAGTGACGGAAAGTCAGGCAACCTGTCCTGTCCGTCTTTTTGTATCGTGAATTGGAAAGACTGCAAGGGGGAGGGGAGTTGCTTGCGCCCTAAAGGAGGAGTTATTCAGATTCATTGCAGTGGGCGGCGGCTGCAAAACGCACCATTCTTCTTGTTTTTGCTCTGCAAAGCAGCCTTTTCAAGGGTTGGCTTGGGTGACAAAATGTCTTGTGTAGGCGTGGGTTTGTCTCCCTCTCGCTCTCTCTCCCTAAGATGTGTCCGGCATAGGCCAGGGTGCCACTCGAGGCCCAAACCAATTCTGGTTATCGCTTCTCGGCCTTTTGGCTAAGATCAAGTGTAGTATCTGTTCTTATCAGTTTAATATCTGATACGTCCCCTATCTGGGGACCATATATTAAATGGATTTTTAGAACAGGGAGATGGAAAAAGAGCTTGCTCTGTCCACTCCACGCATTGACCTGGTATTGCAGTACCTCCAGGAACGGTGCACCCCTTCTTAACCCAGTTTCCAAAAGCAGAACTCAATTCACCTGATTCATATTAGCCCGATTTAATGAATTGGAAGAAAGCATACGTCTTCATATGCACCTCAATTTGGCCCATTCACTTTTCACACTTCCTCCTTTTGTTTTTTATCTTTCACACTTTTGACTTTCTTTATTCATCCAAATAGCAAACTCATCACCACTCAACCTGACCAACTCGGCTATGTCCCCGTGCTGCAGTTCTCTGTCTTATCTAGATCATTTGCAATTGAATGGAATAGATCCCTTTTGGACAAAGTGGATTCACCTGCTGCTGCAGTGACCACAGGTGTGATAAGATCTAGAATTGGCATCTGGTGCGATCTCTCCGCTTCCACTCCAAAGAAAGTTACCTGTTTATTCCTATCATGCATTGGTTTTTGGGGTTTTCTTTGAGTAATGATGATCTCTTTAGTAGTCTGTTGGCGCCCTCTCCTGGAGGAATAGTTTGCTTGCTCTTGGACATTCTAAAAGAGAGGTCATGATAGACATTGAGCTTCTGAGCTCAATTGGGGACAGTCATGGGTGATGAATGTTTGCAACCTACTGCGAAGCCTCATACCGCAATATAAGGAACGTCAAATACTAAGAAAGGGCGGCCTATGAAAGAATTACTACTTTCAATAAGTACACTTAAACGGCTAATTGGGAATAGAAAAACTGTAAAAAGCCCTCTGAGAAAGCCCCCCTCTAACCTTTGATAGTAAGCTTTTCTGTAGTCTGCCTGTTGATGTATTTTCCGTTTGAACTGTGCACAACATGAAGAGACGGAACACTGGCGGCTTGTCACAATGCCCCCCGATGACATCACAATAGCGCTGCTGCCTAGAAAACAAGCTGCGCAGAAGAAGTTGTTCTTTGGGTGGGAGGGTGGGCTAGTGGAAGGAGGGGGCAATCTCTTTTTTTCCCGGGTGGTAGGGGGATGACAGGAGAAGGGAAGCGGGTGGTGAGAAAGGTACAGAGGGCAGGGTTTGGGGGCTGGGAAGGAAAGGGAAAAGATTAGGGTTTGGGGATGATGAAAGGGCTTTCTACGGGTAAGGATGGCAAAGGGTGGCAGTGACGGAAAGTCAGGCAACCTGTCCTGTCCGTCTTTTTGTATCGTGAATTGGAAAGACTGCAAGGGGGAGGGGAGTTGCTTGCGCCCTAAAGGAGGAGTTATTCAGATTCATTGCAGTGGGCGGCGGCTGCAAAACGCACCATTCTTCTTGTTTTTGCTCTGCAAAGCAGCCTTTTCAAGGGTTGGCTTGGGTGACAAAATGTCTTGTGTAGGCGTGGGTTTGTCTCCCTCTCGCTCTCTCTCCCTAAGATGTGTCCGGCATAGGCCAGGGTGCCACTCGAGGCCCAAACCAATTCTGGTTATCGCTTCTCGGCCTTTTGGCTAAGATCAAGTGTAGTATCTGTTCTTATCAGTTTAATATCTGATACGTCCCCTATCTGGGGACCATATATTAAATGGATTTTTAGAACAGGGAGATGGAAAAAGAGCTTGCTCTGTCCACTCCACGCATTGACCTGGTATTGCAGTACCTCCAGGAACGGTGCACCCCTTCTTAACCCAGTTTCCAAAAGCAGAACTCAATTCACCTGATTCATATTAGCCCGATTTAATGAATTGGAAGAAAGCATACGTCTTCATATGCACCTCAATTTGGCCCATTCACTTTTCACACTTCCTCCTTTTGTTTTTTATCTTTCACACTTTTGACTTTCTTTATTCATCCAAATAGCAAACTCATCACCACTCAACCTGACCAACTCGGCTATGTCCCCGTGCTGCAGTTCTCTGTCTTATCTAGATCATTTGCAATTGAATGGAATAGATCCCTTTTGGACAAAGTGGATTCACCTGCTGCTGCAGTGACCACAGGTGTGATAAGATCTAGAATTGGCATCTGGTGCGATCTCTCCGCTTCCACTCCAAAGAAAGTTACCTGTTTATTCCTATCATGCATTGGTTTTTGGGGTTTTCTTTGAGTAATGATGATCTCTTTAGTAGTCTGTTGGCGCCCTCTCCTGGAGGAATAGTTTGCTTGCTCTTGGACATTCTAAAAGAGAGGTCATGATAGACATTGAGCTTCTGAGCTCAATTGGGGACAGTCATGGGTGATGAATGTTTGCAACCTACTGCGAAGCCTCATACCGCAATATAAGGAACGTCAAATACTAAGAAAGGGCGGCCTATGAAAGAATTACTACTTTCAATAAGTACACTTAAACGGCTAATTGGGAATAGAAAAACTGTAAAAAGCCCTCTGAGAAAGCCCCCCTCTAACCTTTGATAGTAAGCTTTTCTGTAGTCTGCCTGTTGATGTATTTTCCGTTTGAACTGTGCACAACATGAAGAGACGGAACACTGGCGGCTTGTCACAATGCCCCCCGATGACATCACAATAGCGCTGCTGCCTAGAAAACAAGCTGCGCAGAAGAAGTTGTTCTTTGGGTGGGAGGGTGGGCTAGTGGAAGGATGGGGCAATCTCTTTTTTTCCCGGGTGGTAGGGGGATGACAGGAGAAGGGAAGCGGGTGGTGAGAAAGGTACAGAGGGCAGGGTTTGGGGGCTGGGAAGGAAAGGGAAAAGATTAGGGTTTGGGGATGATGAAAGGGCTTTCTACGGGTAAGGATGGCAAAGGGTGGCAGTGACGGAAAGTCAGGCAACCTGTCCTGTCCGTCTTTTTGTATCGTGAATTGGAAAGACTGCAAGGGGGAGGGGAGTTGCTTGCGCCCTAAAGGAGGAGTTATTCAGATTCATTGCAGTGGGCGGCGGCTGCAAAACGCACCATTCTTCTTGTTTTTGCTCTGCAAAGCAGCCTTTTCAAGGGTTGGCTTGGGTGACAAAATGTCTTGTGTAGGCGTGGGTTTGTCTCCCTCTCGCTCTCTCTCCCTAAGATGTGTCCGGCATAGGCCAGGGTGCCACTCGAGGCCCAAACCAATTCTGGTTATCGCTTCTCGGCCTTTTGGCTAAGATCAAGTGTAGTATCTGTTCTTATCAGTTTAATATCTGATACGTCCCCTATCTGGGGACCATATATTAAATGGATTTTTAGAACAGGGAGATGGAAAAAGAGCTTGCTCTGTCCACTCCACGCATTGACCTGGTATTGCAGTACCTCCAGGAACGGTGCACCCCTTCTTAACCCAGTTTCCAAAAGCAGAACTCAATTCACCTGATTCATATTAGCCCGATTTAATGAATTGGAAGAAAGCATACGTCTTCATATGCACCTCAATTTGGCCCATTCACTTTTCACACTTCCTCCTTTTGTTTTTTATCTTTCACACTTTTGACTTTCTTTATTCATCCAAATAGCAAACTCATCACCACTCAACCTGACCAACTCGGCTATGTCCCCGTGCTGCAGTTCTCTGTCTTATCTAGATCATTTGCAATTGAATGGAATAGATCCCTTTTGGACAAAGTGGATTCACCTGCTGCTGCAGTGACCACAGGTGTGATAAGATCTAGAATTGGCATCTGGTGCGATCTCTCCGCTTCCACTCCAAAGAAAGTTACCTGTTTATTCCTATCATGCATTGGTTTTTGGGGTTTTCTTTGAGTAATGATGATCTCTTTAGTAGTCTGTTGGCGCCCTCTCCTGGAGGAATAGTTTGCTTGCTCTTGGACATTCTAAAAGAGAGGTCATGATAGACATTGAGCTTCTGAGCTCAATTGGGGACAGTCATGGGTGATGAATGTTTGCAACCTACTGCGAAGCCTCATACCGCAATATAAGGAACGTCAAATACTAAGAAAGGGCGGCCTATGAAAGAATTACTACTTTCAATAAGTACACTTAAACGGCTAATTGGGAATAGAAAAACTGTAAAAAGCCCTCTGAGAAAGCCCCCCTCTAACCTTTGATAGTAAGCTTTTCTGTAGTCTGCCTGTTGATGTATTTTCCGTTTGAACTGTGCACAACATGAAGAGACGGAACACTGGCGGCTTGTCACAATGCCCCCCGATGACATCACAATAGCGCTGCTGCCTAGAAAACAAGCTGCGCAGAAGAAGTTGTTCTTTGGGTGGGAGGGTGGGCTAGTGGAAGGAGGGGGCAATCTCTTTTTTTCCCGGGTGGTAGGGGGATGACAGGAGAAGGGAAGCGGGTGGTGAGAAAGGTACAGAGGGCAGGGTTTGGGGGCTGGGAAGGAAAGGGAAAAGATTAGGGTTTGGGGATGATGAAAGGGCTTTCTACGGGTAAGGATGGCAAAGGGTGGCAGTGACGGAAAGTCAGGCAACCTGTCCTGTCCGTCTTTTTGTATCGTGAATTGGAAAGACTGCAAGGGGGAGGGGAGTTGCTTGCGCCCTAAAGGAGGAGTTATTCAGATTCATTGCAGTGGGCGGCGGCTGCAAAACGCACCATTCTTCTTGTTTTTGCTCTGCAAAGCAGCCTTTTCAAGGGTTGGCTTGGGTGACAAAATGTCTTGTGTAGGCGTGGGTTTGTCTCCCTCTCGCTCTCTCTCCCTAAGATGTGTCCGGCATAGGCCAGGGTGCCACTCGAGGCCCAAACCAATTCTGGTTATCGCTTCTCGGCCTTTTGGCTAAGATCAAGTGTAGTATCTGTTCTTATCAGTTTAATATCTGATACGTCCCCTATCTGGGGACCATATATTAAATGGATTTTTAGAACAGGGAGATGGAAAAAGAGCTTGCTCTGTCCACTCCACGCATTGACCTGGTATTGCAGTACCTCCAGGAACGGTGCACCCCTTCTTAACCCAGTTTCCAAAAGCAGAACTCAATTCACCTGATTCATATTAGCCCGATTTAATGAATTGGAAGAAAGCATACGTCTTCATATGCACCTCAATTTGGCCCATTCACTTTTCACACTTCCTCCTTTTGTTTTTTATCTTTCACACTTTTGACTTTCTTTATTCATCCAAATAGCAAACTCATCACCACTCAACCTGACCAACTCGGCTATGTCCCCGTGCTGCAGTTCTCTGTCTTATCTAGATCATTTGCAATTGAATGGAATAGATCCCTTTTGGACAAAGTGGATTCACCTGCTGCTGCAGTGACCACAGGTGTGATAAGATCTAGAATTGGCATCTGGTGCGATCTCTCCGCTTCCACTCCAAAGAAAGTTACCTGTTTATTCCTATCATGCATTGGTTTTTGGGGTTTTCTTTGAGTAATGATGATCTCTTTAGTAGTCTGTTGGCGCCCTCTCCTGGAGGAATAGTTTGCTTGCTCTTGGACATTCTAAAAGAGAGGTCATGATAGACATTGAGCTTCTGAGCTCAATTGGGGACAGTCATGGGTGATGAATGTTTGCAACCTACTGCGAAGCCTCATACCGCAATATAAGGAACGTCAAATACTAAGAAAGGGCGGCCTATGAAAGAATTACTACTTTCAATAAGTACACTTAAACGGCTAATTGGGAATAGAAAAACTGTAAAAAGCCCTCTGAGAAAGCCCCCCTCTAACCTTTGATAGTAAGCTTTTCTGTAGTCTGCCTGTTGATGTATTTTCCGTTTGAACTGTGCACAACATGAAGAGACGGAACACTGGCGGCTTGTCACAATGCCCCCCGATGACATCACAATAGCGCTGCTGCCTAGAAAACAAGCTGCGCAGAAGAAGTTGTTCTTTGGGTGGGAGGGTGGGCTAGTGGAAGGATGGGGCAATCTCTTTTTTTCCCGGGTGGTAGGGGGATGACAGGAGAAGGGAAGCGGGTGGTGAGAAAGGTACAGAGGGCAGGGTTTGGGGGCTGGGAAGGAAAGGGAAAAGATTAGGGTTTGGGGATGATGAAAGGGCTTTCTACGGGTAAGGATGGCAAAGGGTGGCAGTGACGGAAAGTCAGGCAACCTGTCCTGTCCGTCTTTTTGTATCGTGAATTGGAAAGACTGCAAGGGGGAGGGGAGTTGCTTGCGCCCTAAAGGAGGAGTTATTCAGATTCATTGCAGTGGGCGGCGGCTGCAAAACGCACCATTCTTCTTGTTTTTGCTCTGCAAAGCAGCCTTTTCAAGGGTTGGCTTGGGTGACAAAATGTCTTGTGTAGGCGTGGGTTTGTCTCCCTCTCGCTCTCTCTCCCTAAGATGTGTCCGGCATAGGCCAGGGTGCCACTCGAGGCCCAAACCAATTCTGGTTATCGCTTCTCGGCCTTTTGGCTAAGATCAAGTGTAGTATCTGTTCTTATCAGTTTAATATCTGATACGTCCCCTATCTGGGGACCATATATTAAATGGATTTTTAGAACAGGGAGATGGAAAAAGAGCTTGCTCTGTCCACTCCACGCATTGACCTGGTATTGCAGTACCTCCAGGAACGGTGCACCCCTTCTTAACCCAGTTTCCAAAAGCAGAACTCAATTCACCTGATTCATATTAGCCCGATTTAATGAATTGGAAGAAAGCATACGTCTTCATATGCACCTCAATTTGGCCCATTCACTTTTCACACTTCCTCCTTTTGTTTTTTATCTTTCACACTTTTGACTTTCTTTATTCATCCAAATAGCAAACTCATCACCACTCAACCTGACCAACTCGGCTATGTCCCCGTGCTGCAGTTCTCTGTCTTATCTAGATCATTTGCAATTGAATGGAATAGATCCCTTTTGGACAAAGTGGATTCACCTGCTGCTGCAGTGACCACAGGTGTGATAAGATCTAGAATTGGCATCTGGTGCGATCTCTCCGCTTCCACTCCAAAGAAAGTTACCTGTTTATTCCTATCATGCATTGGTTTTTGGGGTTTTCTTTGAGTAATGATGATCTCTTTAGTAGTCTGTTGGCGCCCTCTCCTGGAGGAATAGTTTGCTTGCTCTTGGACATTCTAAAAGAGAGGTCATGATAGACATTGAGCTTCTGAGCTCAATTGGGGACAGTCATGGGTGATGAATGTTTGCAACCTACTGCGAAGCCTCATACCGCAATATAAGGAACGTCAAATACTAAGAAAGGGCGGCCTATGAAAGAATTACTACTTTCAATAAGTACACTTAAACGGCTAATTGGGAATAGAAAAACTGTAAAAAGCCCTCTGAGAAAGCCCCCCTCTAACCTTTGATAGTAAGCTTTTCTGTAGTCTGCCTGTTGATGTATTTTCCGTTTGAACTGTGCACAACATGAAGAGACGGAACACTGGCGGCTTGTCACAATGCCCCCCGATGACATCACAATAGCGCTGCTGCCTAGAAAACAAGCTGCGCAGAAGAAGTTGTTCTTTGGGTGGGAGGGTGGGCTAGTGGAAGGAGGGGGCAATCTCTTTTTTTCCCGGGTGGTAGGGGGATGACAGGAGAAGGGAAGCGGGTGGTGAGAAAGGTACAGAGGGCAGGGTTTGGGGGCTGGGAAGGAAAGGGAAAAGATTAGGGTTTGGGGATGATGAAAGGGCTTTCTACGGGTAAGGATGGCAAAGGGTGGCAGTGACGGAAAGTCAGGCAACCTGTCCTGTCCGTCTTTTTGTATCGTGAATTGGAAAGACTGCAAGGGGGAGGGGAGTTGCTTGCGCCCTAAAGGAGGAGTTATTCAGATTCATTGCAGTGGGCGGCGGCTGCAAAACGCACCATTCTTCTTGTTTTTGCTCTGCAAAGCAGCCTTTTCAAGGGTTGGCTTGGGTGACAAAATGTCTTGTGTAGGCGTGGGTTTGTCTCCCTCTCGCTCTCTCTCCCTAAGATGTGTCCGGCATAGGCCAGGGTGCCACTCGAGGCCCAAACCAATTCTGGTTATCGCTTCTCGGCCTTTTGGCTAAGATCAAGTGTAGTATCTGTTCTTATCAGTTTAATATCTGATACGTCCCCTATCTGGGGACCATATATTAAATGGATTTTTAGAACAGGGAGATGGAAAAAGAGCTTGCTCTGTCCACTCCACGCATTGACCTGGTATTGCAGTACCTCCAGGAACGGTGCACCACTTCTTAACCCAGTTTCCAAAAGCAGAACTCAATTCACCTGATTCATATTAGCCCGATTTAATGAATTGGAAGAAAGCATACGTCTTCATATGCACCTCAATTTGGCCCATTCACTTTTCACACTTCCTCCTTTTGTTTTTTATCTTTCACACTTTTGACTTTCTTTATTCATCCAAATAGCAAACTCATCACCACTCAACCTGACCAACTCGGCTATGTCCCCGTGCTGCAGTTCTCTGTCTTATCTAGATCATTTGCAATTGAATGGAATAGATCCCTTTTGGACAAAGTGGATTCACCTGCTGCTGCAGTGACCACAGGTGTGATAAGATCTAGAATTGGCATCTGGTGCGATCTCTCCGCTTCCACTCCAAAGAAAGTTACCTGTTTATTCCTATCATGCATTGGTTTTTGGGGTTTTCTTTGAGTAATGATGATCTCTTTAGTAGTCTGTTGGCGCCCTCTCCTGGAGGAATAGTTTGCTTGCTCTTGGACATTCTAAAAGAGAGGTCATGATAGACATTGAGCTTCTGAGCTCAATTGGGGACAGTCATGGGTGATGAATGTTTGCAACCTACTGCGAAGCCTCATACCGCAATATAAGGAACGTCAAATACTAAGAAAGGGCGGCCTATGAAAGAATTACTACTTTCAATAAGTACACTTAAACGGCTAATTGGGAATAGAAAAACTGTAAAAAGCCCTCTGAGAAAGCCCCCCTCTAACCTTTGATAGTAAGCTTTTCTGTAGTCTGCCTGTTGATGTATTTTCCGTTTGAACTGTGCACAACATGAAGAGACGGAACACTGGCGGCTTGTCACAATGCCCCCCGATGACATCACAATAGCGCTGCTGCCTAGAAAACAAGCTGCGCAGAAGAAGTTGTTCTTTGGGTGGGAGGGTGGGCTAGTGGAAGGAGGGGGCAATCTCTTTTTTTCCCGGGTGGTAGGGGGATGACAGGAGAAGGGAAGCGGGTGGTGAGAAAGGTACAGAGGGCAGGGTTTGGGGGCTGGGAAGGAAAGGGAAAAGATTAGGGTTTGGGGATGATGAAAGGGCTTTCTACGGGTAAGGATGGCAAAGGGTGGCAGTGACGGAAAGTCAGGCAACCTGTCCTGTCCGTCTTTTTGTATCGTGAATTGGAAAGACTGCAAGGGGGAGGGGAGTTGCTTGCGCCCTAAAGGAGGAGTTATTCAGATTCATTGCAGTGGGCGGCGGCTGCAAAACGCACCATTCTTCTTGTTTTTGCTCTGCAAAGCAGCCTTTTCAAGGGTTGGCTTGGGTGACAAAATGTCTTGTGTAGGCGTGGGTTTGTCTCCCTCTCGCTCTCTCTCCCTAAGATGTGTCCGGCATAGGCCAGGGTGCCACTCGAGGCCCAAACCAATTCTGGTTATCGCTTCTCGGCCTTTTGGCTAAGATCAAGTGTAGTATCTGTTCTTATCAGTTTAATATCTGATACGTCCCCTATCTGGGGACCATATATTAAATGGATTTTTAGAACAGGGAGATGGAAAAAGAGCTTGCTCTGTCCACTCCACGCATTGACCTGGTATTGCAGTACCTCCAGGAACGGTGCACCCCTTCTTAACCCAGTTTCCAAAAGCAGAACTCAATTCACCTGATTCATATTAGCCCGATTTAATGAATTGGAAGAAAGCATACGTCTTCATATGCACCTCAATTTGGCCCATTCACTTTTCACACTTCCTCCTTTTGTTTTTTATCTTTCACACTTTTGACTTTCTTTATTCATCCAAATAGCAAACTCATCACCACTCAACCTGACCAACTCGGCTATGTCCCCGTGCTGCAGTTCTCTGTCTTATCTAGATCATTTGCAATTGAATGGAATAGATCCCTTTTGGACAAAGTGGATTCACCTGCTGCTGCAGTGACCACAGGTGTGATAAGATCTAGAATTGGCATCTGGTGCGATCTCTCCGCTTCCACTCCAAAGAAAGTTACCTGTTTATTCCTATCATGCATTGGTTTTTGGGGTTTTCTTTGAGTAATGATGATCTCTTTAGTAGTCTGTTGGCGCCCTCTCCTGGAGGAATAGTTTGCTTGCTCTTGGACATTCTAAAAGAGAGGTCATGATAGACATTGAGCTTCTGAGCTCAATTGGGGACAGTCATGGGTGATGAATGTTTGCAACCTACTGCGAAGCCTCATACCGCAATATAAGGAACGTCAAATACTAAGAAAGGGCGGCCTATGAAAGAATTACTACTTTCAATAAGTACACTTAAACGGCTAATTGGGAATAGAAAAACTGTAAAAAGCCCTCTGAGAAAGCCCCCCTCTAACCTTTGATAGTAAGCTTTTCTGTAGTCTGCCTGTTGATGTATTTTCCGTTTGAACTGTGCACAACATGAAGAGACGGAACACTGGCGGCTTGTCACAATGCCCCCCGATGACATCACAATAGCGCTGCTGCCTAGAAAACAAGCTGCGCAGAAGAAGTTGTTCTTTGGGTGGGAGGGTGGGCTAGTGGAAGGAGGGGGCAATCTCTTTTTTTCCCGGGTGGTAGGGGGATGACAGGAGAAGGGAAGCGGGTGGTGAGAAAGGTACAGAGGGCAGGGTTTGGGGGCTGGGAAGGAAAGGGAAAAGATTAGGGTTTGGGGATGATGAAAGGGCTTTCTACGGGTAAGGATGGCAAAGGGTGGCAGTGACGGAAAGTCAGGCAACCTGTCCTGTCCGTCTTTTTGTATCGTGAATTGGAAAGACTGCAAGGGGGAGGGGAGTTGCTTGCGCCCTAAAGGAGGAGTTATTCAGATTCATTGCAGTGGGCGGCGGCTGCAAAACGCACCATTCTTCTTGTTTTTGCTCTGCAAAGCAGCCTTTTCAAGGGTTGGCTTGGGTGACAAAATGTCTTGTGTAGGCGTGGGTTTGTCTCCCTCTCGCTCTCTCTCCCTAAGATGTGTCCGGCATAGGCCAGGGTGCCACTCGAGGCCCAAACCAATTCTGGTTATCGCTTCTCGGCCTTTTGGCTAAGATCAAGTGTAGTATCTGTTCTTATCAGTTTAATATCTGATACGTCCCCTATCTGGGGACCATATATTAAATGGATTTTTAGAACAGGGAGATGGAAAAAGAGCTTGCTCTGTCCACTCCACGCATTGACCTGGTATTGCAGTACCTCCAGGAACGGTGCACCCCTTCTTAACCCAGTTTCCAAAAGCAGAACTCAATTCACCTGATTCATATTAGCCCGATTTAATGAATTGGAAGAAAGCATACGTCTTCATATGCACCTCAATTTGGCCCATTCACTTTTCACACTTCCTCCTTTTGTTTTTTATCTTTCACACTTTTGACTTTCTTTATTCATCCAAATAGCAAACTCATCACCACTCAACCTGACCAACTCGGCTATGTCCCCGTGCTGCAGTTCTCTGTCTTATCTAGATCATTTGCAATTGAATGGAATAGATCCCTTTTGGACAAAGTGGATTCACCTGCTGCTGCAGTGACCACAGGTGTGATAAGATCTAGAATTGGCATCTGGTGCGATCTCTCCGCTTCCACTCCAAAGAAAGTTACCTGTTTATTCCTATCATGCATTGGTTTTTGGGGTTTTCTTTGAGTAATGATGATCTCTTTAGTAGTCTGTTGGCGCCCTCTCCTGGAGGAATAGTTTGCTTGCTCTTGGACATTCTAAAAGAGAGGTCATGATAGACATTGAGCTTCTGAGCTCAATTGGGGACAGTCATGGGTGATGAATGTTTGCAACCTACTGCGAAGCCTCATACCGCAATATAAGGAACGTCAAATACTAAGAAAGGGCGGCCTATGAAAGAATTACTACTTTCAATAAGTACACTTAAACGGCTAATTGGGAATAGAAAAACTGTAAAAAGCCCTCTGAGAAAGCCCCCCTCTAACCTTTGATAGTAAGCTTTTCTGTAGTCTGCCTGTTGATGTATTTTCCGTTTGAACTGTGCACAACATGAAGAGACGGAACACTGGCGGCTTGTCACAATGCCCCCCGATGACATCACAATAGCGCTGCTGCCTAGAAAACAAGCTGCGCAGAAGAAGTTGTTCTTTGGGTGGGAGGGTGGGCTAGTGGAAGGAGGGGGCAATCTCTTTTTTTCCCGGGTGGTTTGGGGATGACAGGAGAAGGGAAGCGGGTGGTGAGAAAGGTACAGAGGGCAGGGTTTGGGGGCTGGGAAGGAAAGGGAAAAGATTAGGGTTTGGGGATGATGAAAGGGCTTTCTACGGGTAAGGATGGCAAAGGGTGGCAGTGACGGAAAGTCAGGCAACCTGTCCTGTCCGTCTTTTTGTATCGTGAATTGGAAAGACTGCAAGGGGGAGGGGAGTTGCTTGCGCCCTAAAGGAGGAGTTATTCAGATTCATTGCAGTGGGCGGCGGCTGCAAAACGCACCATTCTTCTTGTTTTTGCTCTGCAAAGCAGCCTTTTCAAGGGTTGGCTTGGGTGACAAAATGTCTTGTGTAGGCGTGGGTTTGTCTCCCTCTCGCTCTCTCTCCCTAAGATGTGTCCGGCATAGGCCAGGGTGCCACTCGAGGCCCAAACCAATTCTGGTTATCGCTTCTCGGCCTTTTGGCTAAGATCAAGTGTAGTATCTGTTCTTATCAGTTTAATATCTGATACGTCCCCTATCTGGGGACCATATATTAAATGGATTTTTAGAACAGGGAGATGGAAAAAGAGCTTGCTCTGTCCACTCCACGCATTGACCTGGTATTGCAGTACCTCCAGGAACGGTGCACCCCTTCTTAACCCAGTTTCCAAAAGCAGAACTCAATTCACCTGATTCATATTAGCCCGATTTAATGAATTGGAAGAAAGCATACGTCTTCATATGCACCTCAATTTGGCCCATTCACTTTTCACACTTCCTCCTTTTGTTTTTTATCTTTCACACTTTTGACTTTCTTTATTCATCCAAATAGCAAACTCATCACCACTCAACCTGACCAACTCGGCTATGTCCCCGTGCTGCAGTTCTCTGTCTTATCTAGATCATTTGCAATTGAATGGAATAGATCCCTTTTGGACAAAGTGGATTCACCTGCTGCTGCAGTGACCACAGGTGTGATAAGATCTAGAATTGGCATCTGGTGCGATCTCTCCGCTTCCACTCCAAAGAAAGTTACCTGTTTATTCCTATCATGCATTGGTTTTTGGGGTTTTCTTTGAGTAATGATGATCTCTTTAGTAGTCTGTTGGCGCCCTCTCCTGGAGGAATAGTTTGCTTGCTCTTGGACATTCTAAAAGAGAGGTCATGATAGACATTGAGCTTCTGAGCTCAATTGGGGACAGTCATGGGTGATGAATGTTTGCAACCTACTGCGAAGCCTCATACCGCAATATAAGGAACGTCAAATACTAAGAAAGGGCGGCCTATGAAAGAATTACTACTTTCAATAAGTACACTTAAACGGCTAATTGGGAATAGAAAAACTGTAAAAAGCCCTCTGAGAAAGCCCCCCTCTAACCTTTGATAGTAAGCTTTTCTGTAGTCTGCCTGTTGATGTATTTTCCGTTTGAACTGTGCACAACATGAAGAGACGGAACACTGGCGGCTTGTCACAATGCCCCCCGATGACATCACAATAGCGCTGCTGCCTAGAAAACAAGCTGCACAGAAGAAGTTGTTCTTTGGGTGGGAGGGTGGGCTAGTGGAAGGAGGGGGCAATCTCTTTTTTTCCCGGGTGGTAGGGGGATGACAGGAGAAGGGAAGCGGGTGGTGAGAAAGGTACAGAGGGCAGGGTTTGGGGGCTGGGAAGGAAAGGGAAAAGATTAGGGTTTGGGGATGATGAAAGGGCTTTCTACGGGTAAGGATGGCAAAGGGTGGCAGTGACGGAAAGTCAGGCAACCTGTCCTGTCCGTCTTTTTGTATCGTGAATTGGAAAGACTGCAAGGGGGAGGGGAGTTGCTTGCGCCCTAAAGGAGGAGTTATTCAGATTCATTGCAGTGGGCGGCGGCTGCAAAACGCACCATTCTTCTTGTTTTTGCTCTGCAAAGCAGCCTTTTCAAGGGTTGGCTTGGGTGACAAAATGTCTTGTGTAGGCGTGGGTTTGTCTCCCTCTCGCTCTCTCTCCCTAAGATGTGTCCGGCATAGGCCAGGGTGCCACTCGAGGCCCAAACCAATTCTGGTTATCGCTTCTCGGCCTTTTGGCTAAGATCAAGTGTAGTATCTGTTCTTATCAGTTTAATATCTGATACGTCCCCTATCTGGGGACCATATATTAAATGGATTTTTAGAACAGGGAGATGGAAAAAGAGCTTGCTCTGTCCACTCCACGCATTGACCTGGTATTGCAGTACCTCCAGGAACGGTGCACCCCTTCTTAACCCAGTTTCCAAAAGCAGAACTCAATTCACCTGATTCATATTAGCCCGATTTAATGAATTGGAAGAAAGCATACGTCTTCATATGCACCTCAATTTGGCCCATTCACTTTTCACACTTCCTCCTTTTGTTTTTTATCTTTCACACTTTTGACTTTCTTTATTAATCCAAATAGCAAACTCATCACCACTCAACCTGACCAACTCGGCTATGTCCCCGTGCTGCAGTTCTCTGTCTTATCTAGATCATTTGCAATTGAATGGAATAGATCCCTTTTGGACAAAGTGGATTCACCTGCTGCTGCAGTGACCACAGGTGTGATAAGATCTAGAATTGGCATCTGGTGCGATCTCTCCGCTTCCACTCCAAAGAAAGTTACCTGTTTATTCCTATCATGCATTGGTTTTTGGGGTTTTCTTTGAGTAATGATGATCTCTTTAGTAGTCTGTTGGCGCCCTCTCCTGGAGGAATAGTTTGCTTGCTCTTGGACATTCTAAAAGAGAGGTCATGATAGACATTGAGCTTCTGAGCTCAATTGGGGACAGTCATGGGTGATGAATGTTTGCAACCTACTACGAAGCCTCATACCGCAATATAAGGAACGTCAAATACTAAGAAAGGGCGGCCTATGAAAGAATTACTACTTTCAATAAGTACACTTAAACGGCTAATTGGGAATAGAAAAACTGTAAAAAGCCCTCTGAGAAAGCCCCCCTCTAACCTTTGATAGTAAGCTTTTCTGTAGTCTGCCTGTTGATGTATTTTCCGTTTGAACTGTGCACAACATGAAGAGACGGAACACTGGCGGCTTGTCACAATGCCCCCCGATGACATCACAATAGCGCTGCTGCCTAGAAAACAAGCTGCGCAGAAGAAGTTGTTCTTTGGGTGGGAGGGTGGGCTAGTGGAAGGAGGGGGCAATCTCTTTTTTTCCCGGGTGGTAGGGGGATGACAGGAGAAGGGAAGCGGGTGGTGAGAAAGGTACAGAGGGCAGGGTTTGGGGGCTGGGAAGGAAAGGGAAAAGATTAGGGTTTGGGGATGATGAAAGGGCTTTCTACGGGTAAGGATGGCAAAGGGTGGCAGTGACGGAAAGTCAGGCAACCTGTCCTGTCCGTCTTTTTGTATCGTGAATTGGAAAGACTGCAAGGGGGAGGGGAGTTGCTTGCGCCCTAAAGGAGGAGTTATTCAGATTCATTGCAGTGGGCGGCGGCTGCAAAACGCACCATTCTTCTTGTTTTTGCTCTGCAAAGCAGCCTTTTCAAGGGTTGGCTTGGGTGACAAAATGTCTTGTGTAGGCGTGGGTTTGTCTCCCTCTCGCTCTCTCTCCCTAAGATGTGTCCGGCATAGGCCAGGGTGCCACTCGAGGCCCAAACCAATTCTGGTTATCGCTTCTCGGCCTTTTGGCTAAGATCAAGTGTAGTATCTGTTCTTATCAGTTTAATATCTGATACGTCCCCTATCTGGGGACCATATATTAAATGGATTTTTAGAACAGGGAGATGGAAAAAGAGCTTGCTCTGTCCACTCCACGCATTGACCTGGTATTGCAGTACCTCCAGGAACGGTGCACCCCTTCTTAACCCAGTTTCCAAAAGCAGAACTCAATTCACCTGATTCATATTAGCCCGATTTAATGAATTGGAAGAAAGCATACGTCTTCATATGCACCTCAATTTGGCCCATTCACTTTTCACACTTCCTCCTTTTGTTTTTTATCTTTCACACTTTTGACTTTCTTTATTCATCCAAATAGCAAACTCATCACCACTCAACCTGACCAACTCGGCTATGTCCCCGTGCTGCAGTTCTCTGTCTTATCTAGATCATTTGCAATTGAATGGAATAGATCCCTTTTGGACAAAGTGGATTCACCTGCTGCTGCAGTGACCACAGGTGTGATAAGATCTAGAATTGGCATCTGGTGCGATCTCTCCGCTTCCACTCCAAAGAAAGTTACCTGTTTATTCCTATCATGCATTGGTTTTTGGGGTTTTCTTTGAGTAATGATGATCTCTTTAGTAGTCTGTTGGCGCCCTCTCCTGGAGGAATAGTTTGCTTGCTCTTGGACATTCTAAAAGAGAGGTCATGATAGACATTGAGCTTCTGAGCTCAATTGGGGACAGTCATGGGTGATGAATGTTTGCAACCTACTGCGAAGCCTCATACCGCAATATAAGGAACGTCAAATACTAAGAAAGGGCGGCCTATGAAAGAATTACTACTTTCAATAAGTACACTTAAACGGCTAATTGGGAATAGAAAAACTGTAAAAAGCCCTCTGAGAAAGCCCCCCTCTAACCTTTGATAGTAAGCTTTTCTGTAGTCTGCCTGTTGATGTATTTTCCGTTTGAACTGTGCACAACATGAAGAGACGGAACACTGGCGGCTTGTCACAATGCCCCCCGATGACATCACAATAGCGCTGCTGCCTAGAAAACAAGCTGCGCAGAAGAAGTTGTTCTTTGGGTGGGAGGGTGGGCTAGTGGAAGGAGGGGGCAATCTCTTTTTTTCCCGGGTGGTAGGGGGATGACAGGAGAAGGGAAGCGGGTGGTGAGAAAGGTACAGAGGGCAGGGTTTGGGGGCTGGGAAGGAAAGGGAAAAGATTAGGGTTTGGGGATGATGAAAGGGCTTTCTACGGGTAAGGATGGCAAAGGGTGGCAGTGACGGAAAGTCAGGCAACCTGTCCTGTCCGTCTTTTTGTATCGTGAATTGGAAAGACTGCAAGGGGGAGGGGAGTTGCTTGCGCCCTAAAGGAGGAGTTATTCAGATTCATTGCAGTGGGCGGCGGCTGCAAAACGCACCATTCTTCTTGTTTTTGCTCTGCAAAGCAGCCTTTTCAAGGGTTGGCTTGGGTGACAAAATGTCTTGTGTAGGCGTGGGTTTGTCTCCCTCTCGCTCTCTCTCCCTAAGATGTGTCCGGCATAGGCCAGGGTGCCACTCGAGGCCCAAACCAATTCTGGTTATCGCTTCTCAGCCTTTTGGCTAAGATCAAGTGTAGTATCTGTTCTTATCAGTTTAATATCTGATACGTCCCCTATCTGGGGACCATATATTAAATGGATTTTTAGAACAGGGAGATGGAAAAAGAGCTTGCTCTGTCCACTCCACGCATTGACCTGGTATTGCAGTACCTCCAGGAACGGTGCACCCCTTCTTAACCCAGTTTCCAAAAGCAGAACTCAATTCACCTGATTCATATTAGCCCGATTTAATGAATTGGAAGAAAGCATACGTCTTCATATGCACCTCAATTTGGCCCATTCACTTTTCACACTTCCTCCTTTTGTTTTTTATCTTTCACACTTTTGACTTTCTTTATTCATCCAAATAGCAAACTCATCACCACTCAACCTGACCAACTCGGCTATGTCCCCGTGCTGCAGTTCTCTGTCTTATCTAGATCATTTGCAATTGAATGGAATAGATCCCTTTTGGACAAAGTGGATTCACCTGCTGCTGCAGTGACCACAGGTGTGATAAGATCTAGAATTGGCATCTGGTGCGATCTCTCCGCTTCCACTCCAAAGAAAGTTACCTGTTTATTCCTATCATGCATTGGTTTTTGGGGTTTTCTTTGAGTAATGATGATCTCTTTAGTAGTCTGTTGGCGCCCTCTCCTGGAGGAATAGTTTGCTTGCTCTTGGACATTCTAAAAGAGAGGTCATGATAGACATTGAGCTTCTGAGCTCAATTGGGGACAGTCATGGGTGATGAATGTTTGCAACCTACTGCGAAGCCTCATACCGCAATATAAGGAACGTCAAATACTAAGAAAGGGCGGCCTATGAAAGAATTACTACTTTCAATAAGTACACTTAAACGGCTAATTGGGAATAGAAAAACTGTAAAAAGCCCTCTGAGAAAGCCCCCCTCTAACCTTTGATAGTAAGCTTTTCTGTAGTCTGCCTGTTGATGTATTTTCCGTTTGAACTGTGCACAACATGAAGAGACGGAACACTGGCGGCTTGTCACAATGCCCCCCGATGACATCACAATAGCGCTGCTGCCTAGAAAACAAGCTGCGCAGAAGAAGTTGTTCTTTGGGTGGGAGGGTGGGCTAGTGGAAGGAGGGGGCAATCTCTTTTTTTCCCGGGTGGTAGGGGGATGACAGGAGAAGGGAAGCGGGTGGTGAGAAAGGTACAGAGGGCAGGGTTTGGGGGCTGGGAAGGAAAGGGAAAAGATTAGGGTTTGGGGATGATGAAAGGGCTTTCTACGGGTAAGGATGGCAAAGGGTGGCAGTGACGGAAAGTCAGGCAACCTGTCCTGTCCGTCTTTTTGTATCGTGAATTGGAAAGACTGCAAGGGGGAGGGGAGTTGCTTGCGCCCTAAAGGAGGAGTTATTCAGATTCATTGCAGTGGGCGGCGGCTGCAAAACGCACCATTCTTCTTGTTTTTGCTCTGCAAAGCAGCCTTTTCAAGGGTTGGCTTGGGTGACAAAATGTCTTGTGTAGGCGTGGGTTTGTCTCCCTCTCGCTCTCTCTCCCTAAGATGTGTCCGGCATAGGCCAGGGTGCCACTCGAGGCCCAAACCAATTCTGGTTATCGCTTCTCGGCCTTTTGGCTAAGATCAAGTGTAGTATCTGTGAGGCTCGGCAGATGCAATGCACACTGGAAGGTTGCACTTGCTAGTACTCTTGATGTATAGTATATTCATCTAGAGGAAAACATGGCCCTACCAGGATCGAGGCTATTAGACTGAGTAAGTGTGGGGGCTATGGTGCAATGTGCCCCAGGACTGACGACCCTGGAGTGAGTCTGAGCTTGCTGGCTTGGGACCCCGGCGAGCCTTGGGCTCTGTAGCACACCGTACCTTGCCCTTTCATACTTTCTGAGCATACTGCTCTATCCCGGCCTTCTGGCTAGGAAGGGAAATTTTTATAATCATGGTCGGAGGTCCGTTCAGCTTTGGGCTGAGAAACCAACACCCGGTTGGAGGTCCGGGTCAGCTTCGGCTGAGAAACCAACACCCGGTTGGAGGTCTGGGTCAGCTTCGGCTGAGAAACCAACACCCGGTTGGAGGTCCGGGTCAGCTTCGGCTGAGAAACCAACACCCGGTTGGAGGTCCGGTTAGCCTTGGGCTGAGAAACCAACACCGGTTGACGGTCCGGGCAGTTTCGGCTGCGAAACCAACAACTAGTAGCTCTCTACTCCACTTGGGTAAGATGCCTGGGTGGACGCTGGGAGCAACGACAAGGCTCAACCAGGCTTCGGCTTGGGGGAGCACCGAAGATCCCTGACCCTTGCTGTGGCCTTCTGGCTCGGAGGGACGGGGTTGATTTTTGGGGACCCTCTCCTCACGGAGGGGTCCACACGAATCCTAGCCTTTGCACTGTTTTTGGTGTGACTTCGGTCATGCATTTTTTGCGGTGCTTTGGAAAGCTTCATTAAATCAAAAATCTGTTCTTATCAGTTTAATATCTGATACGTCCCCTATCTGGGGACCATATATTAAATGGATTTTTAGAACAGGGAGATGGAAAAAGAGCTTGCTCTGTCCACTCCACGCATTGACCTGGTATTGCAGTACCTCCAGGAACGGTGCACCCCTTCTTAACCCAGTTTCCAAAAGCAGAACTCAATTCACCTGATTCATATTAGCCCGATTTAATGAATTGGAAGAAAGCATACGTCTTCATATGCACCTCAATTTGGCCCATTCACTTTTCACACTTCCTCCTTTTGTTTTTTATCTTTCACACTTTTGACTTTCTTTATTCATCCAAATAGCAAACTCATCACCACTCAACCTGACCAACTCGGCTATGTCCCCGTGCTGCAGTTCTCTGTCTTATCTAGATCATTTGCAATTGAATGGAATAGATCCCTTTTGGACAAAGTGGATTCACCTGCTGCTGCAGTGACCACAGGTGTGATAAGATCTAGAATTGGCATCTGGTGCGATCTCTCCGCTTCCACTCCAAAGAAAGTTACCTGTTTATTCCTATCATGCATTGGTTTTTGGGGTTTTCTTTGAGTAATGATGATCTCTTTAGTAGTCTGTTGGCGCCCTCTCCTGGAGGAATAGTTTGCTTGCTCTTGGACATTCTAAAAGAGAGGTCATGATAGACATTGAGCTTCTGAGCTCAATTGGGGACAGTCATGGGTGATGAATGTTTGCAACCTACTGCGAAGCCTCATACCGCAATATAAGGAACGTCAAATACTAAGAAAGGGCGGCCTATGAAAGAATTACTACTTTCAATAAGTACACTTAAACGGCTAATTGGGAATAGAAAAACTGTAAAAAGCCCTCTGAGAAAGCCCCCCTCTAACCTTTGATAGTAAGCTTTTCTGTAGTCTGCCTGTTGATGTATTTTCCATTTGAACTGTGCACAACATGAAGAGACGGAACACTGGCGGCTTGTCACAATGCCCCCCGATGACATCACAATAGCGCTGCTGCCTAGAAAACAAGCTGCGCAGAAGAAGTTGTTCTTTGGGTGGGAGGGTGGGCTAGTGGAAGGAGGGGGCAATCTCTTTTTTTCCCGGGTGGTAGGGGGATGACAGGAGAAGGGAAGCGGGTGGTGAGAAAGGTACAGAGGGCAGGGTTTGGGGGCTGGGAAGGAAAGGGAAAAGATTAGGGTTTGGGGATGATGAAAGGGCTTTCTACGGGTAAGGATGGCAAAGGGTGGCAGTGACGGAAAGTCAGGCAACCTGTCCTGTCCGTCTTTTTGTATCGTGAATTGGAAAGACTGCAAGGGGGAGGGGAGTTGCTTGCGCCCTAAAGGAGGAGTTATTCAGATTCATTGCAGTGGGCGGCGGCTGCAAAACGCACCATTCTTCTTGTTTTTGCTCTGCAAAGCAGCCTTTTCAAGGGTTGGCTTGGGTGACAAAATGTCTTGTGTAGGCGTGGGTTTGTCTCCCTCTCGCTCTCTCTCCCTAAGATGTGTCCGGCATAGGCCAGGGTGCCACTCGAGGCCCAAACCAATTCTGGTTATCGCTTCTCGGCCTTTTGGCTAAGATCAAGTGTAGTATCTGTTCTTATCAGTTTAATATCTGATACGTCCCCTATCTGGGGACCATATATTAAATGGATTTTTAGAACAGGGAGATGGAAAAAGAGCTTGCTCTGTCCACTCCACGCATTGACCTGGTATTGCAGTACCTCCAGGAACGGTGCCCCCCTTCTTAACCCAGTTTCCAAAAGCAGAACTCAATTCACCTGATTCATATTAGCCCGATTTAATGAATTGGAAGAAAGCATACGTCTTCATATGCACCTCAATTTGGCCCATTCACTTTTCACACTTCCTCCTTTTGTTTTTTATCTTTCACACTTTTGACTTTCTTTATTCATCCAAATAGCAAACTCATCACCACTCAACCTGACCAACTCGGCTATGTCCCCGTGCTGCAGTTCTCTGTCTTATCTAGATCATTTGCAATTGAATGGAATAGATCCCTTTTGGACAAAGTGGATTCACCTGCTGCTGCAGTGACCACAGGTGTGATAAGATCTAGAATTGGCATCTGGTGCGATCTCTCCGCTTCCACTCCAAAGAAAGTTACCTGTTTATTCCTATCATGCATTGGTTTTTGGGGTTTTCTTTGAGTAATGATGATCTCTTTAGTAGTCTGTTGGCGCCCTCTCCTGGAGGAATAGTTTGCTTGCTCTTGGACATTCTAAAAGAGAGGTCATGATAGACATTGAGCTTCTGAGCTCAATTGGGGACAGTCATGGGTGATGAATGTTTGCAACCTACTGCGAAGCCTCATACCGCAATATAAGGAACGTCAAATACTAAGAAAGGGCGGCCTATGAAAGAATTACTACTTTCAATAAGTACACTTAAACGGCTAATTGGGAATAGAAAAACTGTAAAAAGCCCTCTGAGAAAGCCCCCCTCTAACCTTTGATAGTAAGCTTTTCTGTAGTCTGCCTGTTGATGTATTTTCCGTTTGAACTGTGCACAACATGAAGAGACGGAACACTGGCGGCTTGTCACAATGCCCCCCGATGACATCACAATAGCGCTGCTGCCTAGAAAACAAGCTGCGCAGAAGAAGTTGTTCTTTGGGTGGGAGGGTGGGCTAGTGGAAGGAGGGGGCAATCTCTTTTTTTCCCGGGTGGTAGGGGGATGACAGGAGAAGGGAAGCGGGTGGTGAGAAAGGTACAGAGGGCAGGGTTTGGGGGCTGGGAAGGAAAGGGAAAAGATTAGGGTTTGGGGATGATGAAAGGGCTTTCTACGGGTAAGGATGGCAAAGGGTGGCAGTGACGGAAAGTCAGGCAACCTGTCCTGTCCGTCTTTTTGTATCGTGAATTGGAAAGACTGCAAGGGGGAGGGGAGTTGCTTGCGCCCTAAAGGAGGAGTTATTCAGATTCATTGCAGTGGGCGGCGGCTGCAAAACGCACCATTCTTCTTGTTTTTGCTCTGCAAAGCAGCCTTTTCAAGGGTTGGCTTGGGTGACAAAATGTCTTGTGTAGGCGTGGGTTTGTCTCCCTCTCGCTCTCTCTCCCTAAGATGTGTCCGGCATAGGCCAGGGTGCCACTCGAGGCCCAAACCAATTCTGGTTATCGCTTCTCGGCCTTTTGGCTAAGATCAAGTGTAGTATCTGTTCTTATCAGTTTAATATCTGATACGTCCCCTATCTGGGGACCATATATTAAATGGATTTTTAGAACAGGGAGATGGAAAAAGAGCTTGCTCTGTCCACTCCACGCATTGACCTGGTATTGCAGTACCTCCAGGAACGGTGCACCCCTTCTTAACCCAGTTTCCAAAAGCAGAACTCAATTCACCTGATTCATATTAGCCCGATTTAATGAATTGGAAGAAAGCATACGTCTTCATATGCACCTCAATTTGGCCCATTCACTTTTCACACTTCCTCCTTTTGTTTTTTATCTTTCACACTTTTGACTTTCTTTATTCATCCAAATAGCAAACTCATCACCACTCAACCTGACCAACTCGGCTATGTCCCCGTGCTGCAGTTCTCTGTCTTATCTAGATCATTTGCAATTGAATGGAATAGATCCCTTTTGGACAAAGTGGATTCACCTGCTGCTGCAGTGACCACAGGTGTGATAAGATCTAGAATTGGCATCTGGTGCGATCTCTCCGCTTCCACTCCAAAGAAAGTTACCTGTTTATTCCTATCATGCATTGGTTTTTGGGGTTTTCTTTGAGTAATGATGATCTCTTTAGTAGTCTGTTGGCGCCCTCTCCTGGAGGAATAGTTTGCTTGCTCTTGGACATTCTAAAAGAGAGGTCATGATAGACATTGAGCTTCTGAGCTCAATTGGGGACAGTCATGGGTGATGAATGTTTGCAACCTACTGCGAAGCCTCATACCGCAATATAAGGAACGTCAAATACTAAGAAAGGGCGGCCTATGAAAGAATTACTACTTTCAATAAGTACACTTAAACGGCTAATTGGGAATAGAAAAACTGTAAAAAGCCCTCTGAGAAAGCCCCCCTCTAACCTTTGATAGTAAGCTTTTCTGTAGTCTGCCTGTTGATGTATTTTCCGTTTGAACTGTGCACAACATGAAGAGACGGAACACTGGCGGCTTGTCACAATGCCCCCCGATGACATCACAATAGCGCTGCTGCCTAGAAAACAAGCTGCGCAGAAGAAGTTGTTCTTTGGGTGGGAGGGTGGGCTAGTGGAAGGAGGGGGCAATCTCTTTTTTTCCCGGGTGGTAGGGGGATGACAGGAGAAGGGAAGCGGGTGGTGAGAAAGGTACAGAGGGCAGGGTTTGGGGGCTGGGAAGGAAAGGGAAAAGATTAGGGTTTGGGGATGATGAAAGGGCTTTCTACGGGTAAGGATGGCAAAGGGTGGCAGTGACGGAAAGTCAGGCAACCTGTCCTGTCCGTCTTTTTGTATCGTGAATTGGAAAGACTGCAAGGGGGAGGGGAGTTGCTTGCGCCCTAAAGGAGGAGTTATTCAGATTCATTGCAGTGGGCGGCGGCTGCAAAACGCACCATTCTTCTTGTTTTTGCTCTGCAAAGCAGCCTTTTCAAGGGTTGGCTTGGGTGACAAAATGTCTTGTGTAGGCGTGGGTTTGTCTCCCTCTCGCTCTCTCTCCCTAAGATGTGTCCGGCATAGGCCAGGGTGCCACTCGAGGCCCAAACCAATTCTGGTTATCGCTTCTCGGCCTTTTGGCTAAGATCAAGTGTAGTATCTGTTCTTATCAGTTTAATATCTGATACGTCCCCTATCTGGGGACCATATATTAAATGGATTTTTAGAACAGGGAGATGGAAAAAGAGCTTGCTCTGTCCACTCCACGCATTGACCTGGTATTGCAGTACCTCCAGGAACGGTGCACCCCTTCTTAACCCAGTTTCCAAAAGCAGAACTCAATTCACCTGATTCATATTAGCCCGATTTAATGAATTGGAAGAAAGCATACGTCTTCATATGCACCTCAATTTGGCCCATTCACTTTTCACACTTCCTCCTTTTGTTTTTTATCTTTCACACTTTTGACTTTCTTTATTCATCCAAATAGCAAACTCATCACCACTCAACCTGACCAACTCGGCTATGTCCCCGTGCTGCAGTTCTCTGTCTTATCTAGATCATTTGCAATTGAATGGAATAGATCCCTTTTGGACAAAGTGGATTCACCTGCTGCTGCAGTGACCACAGGTGTGATAAGATCTAGAATTGGCATCTGGTGCGATCTCTCCGCTTCCACTCCAAAGAAAGTTACCTGTTTATTCCTATCATGCATTGGTTTTTGGGGTTTTCTTTGAGTAATGATGATCTCTTTAGTAGTCTGTTGGCGCCCTCTCCTGGAGGAATAGTTTGCTTGCTCTTGGACATTCTAAAAGAGAGGTCATGATAGACATTGAGCTTCTGAGCTCAATTGGGGACAGTCATGGGTGATGAATGTTTGCAACCTACTGCGAAGCCTCATACCGCAATATAAGGAACGTCAAATACTAAGAAAGGGCGGCCTATGAAAGAATTACTACTTTCAATAAGTACACTTAAACGGCTAATTGGGAATAGAAAAACTGTAAAAAGCCCTCTGAGAAAGCCCCCCTCTAACCTTTGATAGTAAGCTTTTCTGTAGTCTGCCTGTTGATGTATTTTCCGTTTGAACTGTGCACAACATGAAGAGACGGAACACTGGCGGCTTGTCACAATGCCCCCCGATGACATCACAATAGCGCTGCTGCCTAGAAAACAAGCTGCGCAGAAGAAGTTGTTCTTTGGGTGGGAGGGTGGGCTAGTGGAAGGAGGGGGCAATCTCTTTTTTTCCCGGGTGGTAGGGGGATGACAGGAGAAGGGAAGCGGGTGGTGAGAAAGGTACAGAGGGCAGGGTTTGGGGGCTGGGAAGGAAAGGGAAAAGATTAGGGTTTGGGGATGATGAAAGGGCTTTCTACGGGTAAGGATGGCAAAGGGTGGCAGTGACGGAAAGTCAGGCAACCTGTCCTGTCCGTCTTTTTGTATCGTGAATTGGAAAGACTGCAAGGGGGAGGGGAGTTGCTTGCGCCCTAAAGGAGGAGTTATTCAGATTCATTGCAGTGGGCGGCGGCTGCAAAACGCACCATTCTTCTTGTTTTTGCTCTGCAAAGCAGCCTTTTCAAGGGTTGGCTTGGGTGACAAAATGTCTTGTGTAGGCGTGGGTTTGTCTCCCTCTCGCTCTCTCTCCCTAAGATGTGTCCGGCATAGGCCAGGGTGCCACTCGAGGCCCAAACCAATTCTGGTTATCGCTTCTCGGCCTTTTGGCTAAGATCAAGTGTAGTATCTGTTCTTATCAGTTTAATATCTGATACGTCCCCTATCTGGGGACCATATATTAAATGGATTTTTAGAACAGGGAGATGGAAAAAGAGCTTGCTCTGTCCACTCCACGCATTGACCTGGTATTGCAGTACCTCCAGGAACGGTGCACCCCTTCTTAACCCAGTTTCCAAAAGCAGAACTCAATTCACCTGATTCATATTAGCCCGATTTAATGAATTGGAAGAAAGCATACGTCTTCATATGCACCTCAATTTGGCCCATTCACTTTTCACACTTCCTCCTTTTGTTTTTTATCTTTCACACTTTTGACTTTCTTTATTCATCCAAATAGCAAACTCATCACCACTCAACCTGACCAACTCGGCTATGTCCCCGTGCTGCAGTTCTCTGTCTTATCTAGATCATTTGCAATTGAATGGAATAGATCCCTTTTGGACAAAGTGGATTCACCTGCTGCTGCAGTGACCACAGGTGTGATAAGATCTAGAATTGGCATCTGGTGCGATCTCTCCGCTTCCACTCCAAAGAAAGTTACCTGTTTATTCCTATCATGCATTGGTTTTTGGGGTTTTCTTTGAGTAATGATGATCTCTTTAGTAGTCTGTTGGCGCCCTCTCCTGGAGGAATAGTTTGCTTGCTCTTGGACATTCTAAAAGAGAGGTCATGATAGACATTGAGCTTCTGAGCTCAATTGGGGACAGTCATGGGTGATGAATGTTTGCAACCTACTGCGAAGCCTCATACCGCAATATAAGGAACGTCAAATACTAAGAAAGGGCGGCCTATGAAAGAATTACTACTTTCAATAAGTACACTTAAACGGCTAATTGGGAATAGAAAAACTGTAAAAAGCCCTCTGAGAAAGCCCCCCTCTAACCTTTGATAGTAAGCTTTTCTGTAGTCTGCCTGTTGATGTATTTTCCGTTTGAACTGTGCACAACATGAAGAGACGGAACACTGGCGGCTTGTCACAATGCCCCCCGATGACATCACAATAGCGCTGCTGCCTAGAAAACAAGCTGCGCAGAAGAAGTTGTTCTTTGGGTGGGAGGGTGGGCTAGTGGAAGGAGGGGGCAATCTCTTTTTTTCCCGGGTGGTAGGGGGATGACAGGAGAAGGGAAGCGGGTGGTGAGAAAGGTACAGAGGGCAGGGTTTGGGGGCTGGGAAGGAAAGGGAAAAGATTAGGGTTTGGGGATGATGAAAGGGCTTTCTACGGGTAAGGATGGCAAAGGGTGGCAGTGACGGAAAGTCAGGCAACCTGTCCTGTCCGTCTTTTTGTATCGTGAATTGGAAAGACTGCAAGGGGGAGGGGAGTTGCTTGCGCCCTAAAGGAGGAGTTATTCAGATTCATTGCAGTGGGCGGCGGCTGCAAAACGCACCATTCTTCTTGTTTTTGCTCTGCAAAGCAGCCTTTTCAAGGGTTGGCTTGGGTGACAAAATGTCTTGTGTAGGCGTGGGTTTGTCTCCCTCTCGCTCTCTCTCCCTAAGATGTGTCCGGCATAGGCCAGGGTGCCACTCGAGGCCCAAACCAATTCTGGTTATCGCTTCTCGGCCTTTTGGCTAAGATCAAGTGTAGTATCTGTTCTTATCAGTTTAATATCTGATACGTCCCCTATCTGGGGACCATATATTAAATGGATTTTTAGAACAGGGAGATGGAAAAAGAGCTTGCTCTGTCCACTCCACGCATTGACCTGGTATTGCAGTACCTCCAGGAACGGTGCACCCCTTCTTAACCCAGTTTCCAAAAGCAGAACTCAATTCACCTGATTCATATTAGCCCGATTTAATGAATTGGAAGAAAGCATACGTCTTCATATGCACCTCAATTTGGCCCATTCACTTTTCACACTTCCTCCTTTTGTTTTTTATCTTTCACACTTTTGACTTTCTTTATTCATCCAAATAGCAAACTCATCACCACTCAACCTGACCAACTCGGCTATGTCCCCGTGCTGCAGTTCTCTGTCTTATCTAGATCATTTGCAATTGAATGGAATAGATCCCTTTTGGACAAAGTGGATTCACCTGCTGCTGCAGTGACCACAGGTGTGATAAGATCTAGAATTGGCATCTGGTGCGATCTCTCCGCTTCCACTCCAAAGAAAGTTACCTGTTTATTCCTATCATGCATTGGTTTTTGGGGTTTTCTTTGAGTAATGATGATCTCTTTAGTAGTCTGTTGGCGCCCTCTCCTGGAGGAATAGTTTGCTTGCTCTTGGACATTCTAAAAGAGAGGTCATGATAGACATTGAGCTTCTGAGCTCAATTGGGGACAGTCATGGGTGATGAATGTTTGCAACCTACTGCGAAGCCTCATACCGCAATATAAGGAACGTCAAATACTAAGAAAGGGCGGCCTATGAAAGAATTACTACTTTCAATAAGTACACTTAAACGGCTAATTGGGAATAGAAAAACTGTAAAAAGCCCTCTGAGAAAGCCCCCCTCTAACCTTTGATAGTAAGCTTTTCTGTAGTCTGCCTGTTGATGTATTTTCCGTTTGAACTGTGCACAACATGAAGAGACGGAACACTGGCGGCTTGTCACAATGCCCCCCGATGACATCACAATAGCGCTGCTGCCTAGAAAACAAGCTGCGCAGAAGAAGTTGTTCTTTGGGTGGGAGGGTGGGCTAGTGGAAGGAGGGGGCAATCTCTTTTTTTCCCGGGTGGTAGGGGGATGACAGGAGAAGGGAAGCGGGTGGTGAGAAAGGTACAGAGGGCAGGGTTTGGGGGCTGGGAAGGAAAGGGAAAAGATTAGGGTTTGGGGATGATGAAAGGGCTTTCTACGGGTAAGGATGGCAAAGGGTGGCAGTGACGGAAAGTCAGGCAACCTGTCCTGTCCGTCTTTTTGTATCGTGAATTGGAAAGACTGCAAGGGGGAGGGGAGTTGCTTGCGCCCTAAAGGAGGAGTTATTCAGATTCATTGCAGTGGGCGGCGGCTGCAAAACGCACCATTCTTCTTGTTTTTGCTCTGCAAAGCAGCCTTTTCAAGGGTTGGCTTGGGTGACAAAATGTCTTGTGTAGGCGTGGGTTTGTCTCCCTCTCGCTCTCTCTCCCTAAGATGTGTCCGGCATAGGCCAGGGTGCCACTCGAGGCCCAAACCAATTCTGGTTATCGCTTCTCGGCCTTTTGGCTAAGATCAAGTGTAGTATCTGTTCTTATCAGTTTAATATCTGATACGTCCCCTATCTGGGGACCATATATTAAATGGATTTTTAGAACAGGGAGATGGAAAAAGAGCTTGCTCTGTCCACTCCACGCATTGACCTGGTATTGCAGTACCTCCAGGAACGGTGCACCCCTTCTTAACCCAGTTTCCAAAAGCAGAACTCAATTCACCTGATTCATATTAGCCCGATTTAATGAATTGGAAGAAAGCATACGTCTTCATATGCACCTCAATTTGGCCCATTCACTTTTCACACTTCCTCCTTTTGTTTTTTATCTTTCACACTTTTGACTTTCTTTATTCATCCAAATAGCAAACTCATCACCACTCAACCTGACCAACTCGGCTATGTCCCCGTGCTGCAGTTCTCTGTCTTATCTAGATCATTTGCAATTGAATGGAATAGATCCCTTTTGGACAAAGTGGATTCACCTGCTGCTGCAGTGACCACAGGTGTGATAAGATCTAGAATTGGCATCTGGTGCGATCTCTCCGCTTCCACTCCAAAGAAAGTTACCTGTTTATTCCTATCATGCATTGGTTTTTGGGGTTTTCTTTGAGTAATGATGATCTCTTTAGTAGTCTGTTGGCGCCCTCTCCTGGAGGAATAGTTTGCTTGCTCTTGGACATTCTAAAAGAGAGGTCATGATAGACATTGAGCTTCTGAGCTCAATTGGGGACAGTCATGGGTGATGAATGTTTGCAACCTACTGCGAAGCCTCATACCGCAATATAAGGAACGTCAAATACTAAGAAAGGGCGGCCTATGAAAGAATTACTACTTTCAATAAGTACACTTAAACGGCTAATTGGGAATAGAAAAACTGTAAAAAGCCCTCTGAGAAAGCCCCCCTCTAACCTTTGATAGTAAGCTTTTCTGTAGTCTGCCTGTTGATGTATTTTCCGTTTGAACTGTGCACAACATGAAGAGACGGAACACTGGCGGCTTGTCACAATGCCCCCCGATGACATCACAATAGCGCTGCTGCCTAGAAAACAAGCTGCGCAGAAGAAGTTGTTCTTTGGGTGGGAGGGTGGGCTAGTGGAAGGAGGGGGCAATCTCTTTTTTTCCCGGGTGGTAGGGGGATGACAGGAGAAGGGAAGCGGGTGGTGAGAAAGGTACAGAGGGCAGGGTTTGGGGGCTGGGAAGGAAAGGGAAAAGATTAGGGTTTGGGGATGATGAAAGGGCTTTCTACGGGTAAGGATGGCAAAGGGTGGCAGTGACGGAAAGTCAGGCAACCTGTCCTGTCCGTCTTTTTGTATCGTGAATTGGAAAGACTGCAAGGGGGAGGGGAGTTGCTTGCGCCCTAAAGGAGGAGTTATTCAGATTCATTGCAGTGGGCGGCGGCTGCAAAACGCACCATTCTTCTTGTTTTTGCTCTGCAAAGCAGCCTTTTCAAGGGTTGGCTTGGGTGACAAAATGTCTTGTGTAGGCGTGGGTTTGTCTCCCTCTCGCTCTCTCTCCCTAAGATGTGTCCGGCATAGGCCAGGGTGCCACTCGAGGCCCAAACCAATTCTGGTTATCGCTTCTCGGCCTTTTGGCTAAGATCAAGTGTAGTATCTGTGAGGCTCGGCAGATGCAATGCACACTGGAAGGTTGCGCTTGCTAGTACTCTTGATGTATAGTATATTCATCTAGAGGAAAACATGGCCCTACCAGGATCGAGGCTATTAGACTGAGTAAGTGTGGGGGCTATGGTGCAATGTGCCCCAGGACTGACGACCCTGGAGTGAGTCTGAGCTTGCTGGCTTGGGACCCCGGCGAGCCTTGGGCTCTGTAGCACACCGTACCTTGCCCTTTCATACTTTCTGAGCATATTGCTCTATCCCGGCCTTCTGGCTAGGAAGGGAAATTTTTATAATCATGGTCGGAGGTCCGTTCAGCTTTGGGCTGAGAAACCAACACCCGGTTGGAGGTCCGGGTCAGCTTCGGCTGAGAAACCAACACCCGGTTGGAGGTCTGGGTCAGCTTCGGCTGAGAAACCAACACCCGGTTGGAGGTCCGGGTCAGCTTCGGCTGAGAAACCAACACCCGGTTGGAGGTCCGGTTAGCCTTGGGCTGAGAAACCAACACCGGTTGACGGTCCGGGCAGTTTCGGCTGCGAAACCAACAACTAGTAGCTCTCTACTCCACTTGGGTAAGATGCCTGGGTGGACGCTGGGAGCAACGACAAGGCTCAACCAGGCTTCGGCTTGGGGGAGCACCGAAGATCCCTGACCCTTGCTGTGGCCTTCTGGCTCGGAGGGACGGGGTTGATTTTTGGGGACCCTCTCCTCACGGAGGGGTCCACACGAATCCTAGCCTTTGCACTGTTTTTGGTGTGACTTCGGTCATGCATTTTTTGCGGTGCTTTGGAAAGCTTCATTAAATCAAAAATCTGTTCTTATCAGTTTAATATCTGATACGTCCCCTATCTGGGGACCATATATTAAATGGATTTTTAGAACAGGGAGATGGAAAAAGAGCTTGCTCTGTCCACTCCACGCATTGACCTGGTATTGCAGTACCTCCAGGAACGGTGCACCCCTTCTTAACCCAGTTTCCAAAAGCAGAACTCAATTCACCTGATTCATATTAGCCCGATTTAATGAATTGGAAGAAAGCATACGTCTTCATATGCACCTCAATTTGGCCCATTCACTTTTCACACTTCCTCCTTTTGTTTTTTATCTTTCACACTTTTGACTTTCTTTATTCATCCAAATAGCAAACTCATCACCACTCAACCTGACCAACTCGGCTATGTCCCCGTGCTGCAGTTCTCTGTCTTATCTAGATCATTTGCAATTGAATGGAATAGATCCCTTTTGGACAAAGTGGATTCACCTGCTGCTGCAGTGACCACAGGTGTGATAAGATCTAGAATTGGCATCTGGTGCGATCTCTCCGCTTCCACTCCAAAGAAAGTTACCTGTTTATTCCTATCATGCATTGGTTTTTGGGGTTTTCTTTGAGTAATGATGATCTCTTTAGTAGTCTGTTGGCGCCCTCTCCTGGAGGAATAGTTTGCTTGCTCTTGGACATTCTAAAAGAGAGGTCATGATAGACATTGAGCTTCTGAGCTCAATTGGGGACAGTCATGGGTGATGAATGTTTGCAACCTACTGCGAAGCCTCATACCGCAATATAAGGAACGTCAAATACTAAGAAAGGGCGGCCTATGAAAGAATTACTACTTTCAATAAGTACACTTAAACGGCTAATTGGGAATAGAAAAACTGTAAAAAGCCCTCTGAGAAAGCCCCCCTCTAACCTTTGATAGTAAGCTTTTCTGTAGTCTGCCTGTTGATGTATTTTCCGTTTGAACTGTGCACAACATGAAGAGACGGAACACTGGCGGCTTGTCACAATGCCCCCCGATGACATCACAATAGCGCTGCTGCCTAGAAAACAAGCTGCGCAGAAGAAGTTGTTCTTTGGGTGGGAGGGTGGGCTAGTGGAAGGAGGGGGCAATCTCTTTTTTTCCCGGGTGGTAGGGGGATGACAGGAGAAGGGAAGCGGGTGGTGAGAAAGGTACAGAGGGCAGGGTTTGGGGGCTGGGAAGGAAAGGGAAAAGATTAGGGTTTGGGGATGATGAAAGGGCTTTCTACGGGTAAGGATGGCAAAGGGTGGCAGTGACGGAAAGTCAGGCAACCTGTCCTGTCCGTCTTTTTGTATCGTGAATTGGAAAGACTGCAAGGGGGAGGGGAGTTGCTTGCGCCCTAAAGGAGGAGTTATTCAGATTCATTGCAGTGGGCGGCGGCTGCAAAACGCACCATTCTTCTTGTTTTTGCTCTGCAAAGCAGCCTTTTCAAGGGTTGGCTTGGGTGACAAAATGTCTTGTGTAGGCGTGGGTTTGTCTCCCTCTCGCTCTCTCTCCCTAAGATGTGTCCGGCATAGGCCAGGGTGCCACTCGAGGCCCAAACCAATTCTGGTTATCGCTTCTCGGCCTTTTGGCTAAGATCAAGTGTAGTATCTGTTCTTATCAGTTTAATATCTGATACGTCCCCTATCTGGGGACCATATATTAAATGGATTTTTAGAACAGGGAGATGGAAAAAGAGCTTGCTCTGTCCACTCCACGCATTGACCTGGTATTGCAGTACCTCCAGGAACGGTGCACCCCTTCTTAACCCAGTTTCCAAAAGCAGAACTCAATTCACCTGATTCATATTAGCCCGATTTAATGAATTGGAAGAAAGCATACGTCTTCATATGCACCTCAATTTGGCCCATTCACTTTTCACACTTCCTCCTTTTGTTTTTTATCTTTCACACTTTTGACTTTCTTTATTCATCCAAATAGCAAACTCATCACCACTCAACCTGACCAACTCGGCTATGTCCCCGTGCTGCAGTTCTCTGTCTTATCTAGATCATTTGCAATTGAATGGAATAGATCCCTTTTGGACAAAGTGGATTCACCTGCTGCTGCAGTGACCACAGGTGTGATAAGATCTAGAATTGGCATCTGGTGCGATCTCTCCGCTTCCACTCCAAAGAAAGTTACCTGTTTATTCCTATCATGCATTGGTTTTTGGGGTTTTCTTTGAGTAATGATGATCTCTTTAGTAGTCTGTTGGCGCCCTCTCCTGGAGGAATAGTTTGCTTGCTCTTGGACATTCTAAAAGAGAGGTCATGATAGACATTGAGCTTCTGAGCTCAATTGGGGACAGTCATGGGTGATGAATGTTTGCAACCTACTGCGAAGCCTCATACCGCAATATAAGGAACGTCAAATACTAAGAAAGGGCGGCCTATGAAAGAATTACTACTTTCAATAAGTACACTTAAACGGCTAATTGGGAATAGAAAAACTGTAAAAAGCCCTCTGAGAAAGCCCCCCTCTAACCTTTGATAGTAAGCTTTTCTGTAGTCTGCCTGTTGATGTATTTTCCGTTTGAACTGTGCACAACATGAAGAGACGGAACACTGGCGGCTTGTCACAATGCCCCCCGATGACATCACAATAGCGCTGCTGCCTAGAAAACAAGCTGCGCAGAAGAAGTTGTTCTTTGGGTGGGAGGGTGGGCTAGTGGAAGGAGGGGGCAATCTCTTTTTTTCCCGGGTGGTAGGGGGATGACAGGAGAAGGGAAGCGGGTGGTGAGAAAGGTACAGAGGGCAGGGTTTGGGGGCTGGGAAGGAAAGGGAAAAGATTAGGGTTTGGGGATGATGAAAGGGCTTTCTACGGGTAAGGATGGCAAAGGGTGGCAGTGACGGAAAGTCAGGCAACCTGTCCTGTCCGTCTTTTTGTATCGTGAATTGGAAAGACTGCAAGGGGGAGGGGAGTTGCTTGCGCCCTAAAGGAGGAGTTATTCAGATTCATTGCAGTGGGCGGCGGCTGCAAAACGCACCATTCTTCTTGTTTTTGCTCTGCAAAGCAGCCTTTTCAAGGGTTGGCTTGGGTGACAAAATGTCTTGTGTAGGCGTGGGTTTGTCTCCCTCTCGCTCTCTCTCCCTAAGATGTGTCCGGCATAGGCCAGGGTGCCACTCGAGGCCCAAACCAATTCTGGTTATCGCTTCTCGGCCTTTTGGCTAAGATCAAGTGTAGTATCTGTTCTTATCAGTTTAATATCTGATACGTCCCCTATCTGGGGACCATATATTAAATGGATTTTTAGAACAGGGAGATGGAAAAAGAGCTTGCTCTGTCCACTCCACGCATTGACCTGGTATTGCAGTACCTCCAGGAACGGTGCACCCCTTCTTAACCCAGTTTCCAAAAGCAGAACTCAATTCACCTGATTCATATTAGCCCGATTTAATGAATTGGAAGAAAGCATACGTCTTCATATGCACCTCAATTTGGCCCATTCACTTTTCACACTTCCTCCTTTTGTTTTTTATCTTTCACACTTTTGACTTTCTTTATTCATCCAAATAGCAAACTCATCACCACTCAACCTGACCAACTCGGCTATGTCCCCGTGCTGCAGTTCTCTGTCTTATCTAGATCATTTGCAATTGAATGGAATAGATCCCTTTTGGACAAAGTGGATTCACCTGCTGCTGCAGTGACCACAGGTGTGATAAGATCTAGAATTGGCATCTGGTGCGATCTCTCCGCTTCCACTCCAAAGAAAGTTACCTGTTTATTCCTATCATGCATTGGTTTTTGGGGTTTTCTTTGAGTAATGATGATCTCTTTAGTAGTCTGTTGGCGCCCTCTCCTGGAGGAATAGTTTGCTTGCTCTTGGACATTCTAAAAGAGAGGTCATGATAGACATTGAGCTTCTGAGCTCAATTGGGGACAGTCATGGGTGATGAATGTTTGCAACCTACTGCGAAGCCTCATACCGCAATATAAGGAACGTCAAATACTAAGAAAGGGCGGCCTATGAAAGAATTACTACTTTCAATAAGTACACTTAAACGGCTAATTGGGAATAGAAAAACTGTAAAAAGCCCTCTGAGAAAGCCCCCCTCTAACCTCTGATAGTAAGCTTTTCTGTAGTCTGCCTGTTGATGTATTTTCCGTTTGAACTGTGCACAACATGAAGAGACGGAACACTGGCGGCTTGTCACAATGCCCCCCGATGACATCACAATAGCGCTGCTGCCTAGAAAACAAGCTGCGCAGAAGAAGTTGTTCTTTGGGTGGGAGGGTGGGCTAGTGGAAGGAGGGGGCAATCTCTTTTTTTCCCGGGTGGTAGGGGGATGACAGGAGAAGGGAAGCGGGTGGTGAGAAAGGTACAGAGGGCAGGGTTTGGGGGCTGGGAAGGAAAGGGAAAAGATTAGGGTTTGGGGATGATGAAAGGGCTTTCTACGGGTAAGGATGGCAAAGGGTGGCAGTGACGGAAAGTCAGGCAACCTGTCCTGTCCGTCTTTTTGTATCGTGAATTGGAAAGACTGCAAGGGGGAGGGGAGTTGCTTGCGCCCTAAAGGAGGAGTTATTCAGATTCATTGCAGTGGGCGGCGGCTGCAAAACGCACCATTCTTCTTGTTTTTGCTCTGCAAAGCAGCCTTTTCAAGGGTTGGCTTGGGTGACAAAATGTCTTGTGTAGGCGTGGGTTTGTCTCCCTCTCGCTCTCTCTCCCTAAGATGTGTCCGGCATAGGCCAGGGTGCCACTCGAGGCCCAAACCAATTCTGGTTATCGCTTCTCGGCCTTTTGGCTAAGATCAAGTGTAGTATCTGTTCTTATCAGTTTAATATCTGATACGTCCCCTATCTGGGGACCATATATTAAATGGATTTTTAGAACAGGGAGATGGAAAAAGAGCTTGCTCTGTCCACTCCACGCATTGACCTGGTATTGCAGTACCTCCAGGAACGGTGCACCCCTTCTTAACCCAGTTTCCAAAAGCAGAACTCAATTCACCTGATTCATATTAGCCCGATTTAATGAATTGGAAGAAAGCATACGTCTTCATATGCACCTCAATTTGGCCCATTCACTTTTCACACTTCCTCCTTTTGTTTTTTATCTTTCACACTTTTGACTTTCTTTATTCATCCAAATAGCAAACTCATCACCACTCAACCTGACCAACTCGGCTATGTCCCCGTGCTGCAGTTCTCTGTCTTATCTAGATCATTTGCAATTGAATGGAATAGATCCCTTTTGGACAAAGTGGATTCACCTGCTGCTGCAGTGACCACAGGTGTGATAAGATCTAGAATTGGCATCTGGTGCGATCTCTCCGCTTCCACTCCAAAGAAAGTTACCTGTTTATTCCTATCATGCATTGGTTTTTGGGGTTTTCTTTGAGTAATGATGATCTCTTTAGTAGTCTGTTGGCGCCCTCTCCTGGAGGAATAGTTTGCTTGCTCTTGGACATTCTAAAAGAGAGGTCATGATAGACATTGAGCTTCTGAGCTCAATTGGGGACAGTCATGGGTGATGAATGTTTGCAACCTACTGCGAAGCCTCATACCGCAATATAAGGAACGTCAAATACTAAGAAAGGGCGGCCTATGAAAGAATTACTACTTTCAATAAGTACACTTAAACGGCTAATTGGGAATAGAAAAACTGTAAAAAGCCCTCTGAGAAAGCCCCCCTCTAACCTTTGATAGTAAGCTTTTCTGTAGTCTGCCTGTTGATGTATTTTCCGTTTGAACTGTGCACAACATGAAGAGACGGAACACTGGCGGCTTGTCACAATGCCCCCCGATGACATCACAATAGCGCTGCTGCCTAGAAAACAAGCTGCGCAGAAGAAGTTGTTCTTTGGGTGGGAGGGTGGGCTAGTGGAAGGAGGGGGCAATCTCTTTTTTTCCCGGGTGGTAGGGGGATGACAGGAGAAGGGAAGCGGGTGGTGAGAAAGGTACAGAGGGCAGGGTTTGGGGGCTGGGAAGGAAAGGGAAAAGATTAGGGTTTGGGGATGATGAAAGGGCTTTCTACGGGTAAGGATGGCAAAGGGTGGCAGTGACGGAAAGTCAGGCAACCTGTCCTGTCCGTCTTTTTGTATCGTGAATTGGAAAGACTGCAAGGGGGAGGGGAGTTGCTTGCGCCCTAAAGGAGGAGTTATTCAGATTCATTGCAGTGGGCGGCGGCTGCAAAACGCACCATTCTTCTTGTTTTTGCTCTGCAAAGCAGCCTTTTCAAGGGTTGGCTTGGGTGACAAAATGTCTTGTGTAGGCGTGGGTTTGTCTCCCTCTCGCTCTCTCTCCCTAAGATGTGTCCGGCATAGGCCAGGGTGCCACTCGAGGCCCAAACCAATTCTGGTTATCGCTTCTCGGCCTTTTGGCTAAGATCAAGTGTAGTGTTGTTCGAAGAGGTGGTTTAAGCTCCAGGCCACCTTAGTACAATGATACAATGCACACTGGAAGGTTGCGCTTGCTAGTACTCTGGGTGGATAGTATATTCATCTAGAGGAAAACATGGCCCTACCAGGATCGAGGCTATTAGACTGAGTAAGGGTGGGGGGCTATGGTACAACGTGCCCCAGGACTGATGACCCTGGAGTGAGTCTGAGCTTGCTGGCTTGGGACCCCGGCAAGCCTTGGGCTCTGTAGCACACCGTACCTTGCCTTTTCATACTTTTTGAGCATATTACCCTATCCCGGCCTTCTGGCTAGGAAGGGAAATTTTTATAATCCCGGTCGGAGGTCTGGTCAGCTTTGGGCTGAGAAACTAACACCCGGTTGGAGGTCCGGGTCAGCTTCGGCTGAGAAACCAACACCCGGTTGGAGGTCTGGGTCAGCTTCGGCTGAGAAACCAACACCCGGTTGGAGGTCCGGTTAGCCTTGGGCTGAGAAACCAACACCGGTTGACGGTCCGGGCAGTTTCGGCTGCGAAACCAACAACTAGTAGCTCTCTACTCCACTTGGGTAAGATGCCTGGGTGGACGCTGGGAGCAACGACAAGGCTCAACCAGGCTTCGGCTTGGGGGAGCACCGAAGATCCCCGACCCTTGCTGTGGCCTTCTGGCTCGGAGGGACGGGGTTGATTTTTGGGGACCCTCTCCTCACGGTGGGGTCCACACGAATCCTAGCCTTTGCACTGTTTTTGGTGTGACTTCGGTCATGCATTTTTTGTGGTGCTTTGGAAAGCTTCATTAAATCAAAAATCTGTTCTTATCAGTTTAATATCTGATACGTCCCCTATCTGGGGACCATATATTAAATGGATTTTTAGAACAGGGAGATGGAAAAAGAGCTTGCTCTGTCCACTCCACGCATTGACCTGGTATTGCAGTACCTCCAGGAACGGTGCACCCCTTCTTAACCCAGTTTCCAAAAGCAGAACTCAATTCACCTGATTCATATTAGCCCGATTTAATGAATTGGAAGAAAGCATACGTCTTCATATGCACCTCAATTTGGCCCATTCACTTTTCACACTTCCTCCTTTTGTTTTTTATCTTTCACACTTTTGACTTTCTTTATTCATCCAAATAGCAAACTCATCACCACTCAACCTGACCAACTCGGCTATGTCCCCGTGCTGCAGTTCTCTGTCTTATCTAGATCATTTGCAATTGAATGGAATAGATCCCTTTTGGACAAAGTGGATTCACCTGCTGCTGCAGTGACCACAGGTGTGATAAGATCTAGAATTGGCATCTGGTGCGATCTCTCCGCTTCCACTCCAAAGAAAGTTACCTGTTTATTCCTATCATGCATTGGTTTTTGGGGTTTTCTTTGAGTAATGATGATCTCTTTAGTAGTCTGTTGGCGCCCTCTCCTGGAGGAATAGTTTGCTTGCTCTTGGACATTCTAAAAGAGAGGTCATGATAGACATTGAGCTTCTGAGCTCAATTGGGGACAGTCATGGGTGATGAATGTTTGCAACCTACTGCGAAGCCTCATACCGCAATATAAGGAACGTCAAATACTAAGAAAGGGCGGCCTATGAAAGAATTACTACTTTCAATAAGTACACTTAAACGGCTAATTGGGAATAGAAAAACTGTAAAAAGCCCTCTGAGAAAGCCCCCCTCTAACCTTTGATAGTAAGCTTTTCTGTAGTCTGCCTGTTGATGTATTTTCCGTTTGAACTGTGCACAACATGAAGAGACGGAACACTGGCGGCTTGTCACAATGCCCCCCGATGACATCACAATAGCGCTGCTGCCTAGAAAACAAGCTGCGCAGAAGAAGTTGTTCTTTGGGTGGGAGGGTGGGCTAGTGGAAGGAGGGGGCAATCTCTTTTTTTCCCGGGTGGTAGGGGGATGACAGGAGAAGGGAAGCGGGTGGTGAGAAAGGTACAGAGGGCAGGGTTTGGGGGCTGGGAAGGAAAGGGAAAAGATTAGGGTTTGGGGATGATGAAAGGGCTTTCTATGGGTAAGGATGGCAAAGGGTGGCAGTGACGGAAAGTCAGGCAACCTGTCCTGTCCGTCTTTTTGTATCGTGAATTGGAAAGACTGCAAGGGGGAGGGGAGTTGCTTGCGCCCTAAAGGAGGAGTTATTCAGATTCATTGCAGTGGGCGGCGGCTGCAAAACGCACCATTCTTCTTGTTTTTGCTCTGCAAAGCAGCCTTTTCAAGGGTTGGCTTGGGTGACAAAATGTCTTGTGTAGGCGTGGGTTTGTCTCCCTCTCGCTCTCTCTCCCTAAGATGTGTCCGGCATAGGCCAGGGTGCCACTCGAGGCCCAAACCAATTCTGGTTATCGCTTCTCGGCCTTTTGGCTAAGATCAAGTGTAGTATCTGTTCTCATCAGTTTAATATCTGATACGTCCCCTATCTGGGGACCATATATTAAATGGATTTTTAGAACAGGGAGATGGAAAAAGAGCTTGCTCTGTCCACTCCACGCATTGACCTGGTATTGCAGTACCTCCAGGAACGGTGCACCCCTTCTTAACCCAGTTTCCAAAAGCAGAACTCAATTCACCTGATTCATATTAGCCCGATTTAATGAATTGGAAGAAAGCATACGTCTTCATATGCACCTCAATTTGGCCCATTCACTTTTCACACTTCCTCCTTTTGTTTTTTATCTTTCACACTTTTGACTTTCTTTATTCATCCAAATAGCAAACTCATCACCACTCAACCTGACCAACTCGGCTATGTCCCCGTGCTGCAGTTCTCTGTCTTATCTAGATCATTTGCAATTGAATGGAATAGATCCCTTTTGGACAAAGTGGATTCACCTGCTGCTGCAGTGACCACAGGTGTGATAAGATCTAGAATTGGCATCTGGTGCGATCTCTCCGCTTCCACTCCAAAGAAAGTTACCTGTTTATTCCTATCATGCATTGGTTTTTGGGGTTTTCTTTGAGTAATGATGATCTCTTTAGTAGTCTGTTGGCGCCCTCTCCTGGAGGAATAGTTTGCTTGCTCTTGGACATTCTAAAAGAGAGGTCATGATAGACATTGAGCTTCTGAGCTCAATTGGGGACAGTCATGGGTGATGAATGTTTGCAACCTACTGCGAAGCCTCATACCGCAATATAAGGAACGTCAAATACTAAGAAAGGGCGGCCTATGAAAGAATTACTACTTTCAATAAGTACACTTAAACGGCTAATTGGGAATAGAAAAACTGTAAAAAGCCCTCTGAGAAAGCCCCCCTCTAACCTTTGATAGTAAGCTTTTCTGTAGTCTGCCTGTTGATGTATTTTCCGTTTGAACTGTGCACAACATGAAGAGACGGAACACTGGCGGCTTGTCACAATGCCCCCCGATGACATCACAATAGCGCTGCTGCCTAGAAAACAAGCTGCGCAGAAGAAGTTGTTCTTTGGGTGGGAGGGTGGGCTAGTGGAAGGAGGGGGCAATCTCTTTTTTTCCCGGGTGGTAGGGGGATGACAGGAGAAGGGAAGCGGGTGGTGAGAAAGGTACAGAGGGCAGGGTTTGGGGGCTGGGAAGGAAAGGGAAAAGATTAGGGTTTGGGGATGATGAAAGGGCTTTCTACGGGTAAGGATGGCAAAGGGTGGCAGTGACGGAAAGTCAGGCAACCTGTCCTGTCCGTCTTTTTGTATCGTGAATTGGAAAGACTGCAAGGGGGAGGGGAGTTGCTTGCGCCCTAAAGGAGGAGTTATTCAGATTCATTGCAGTGGGCGGCGGCTGCAAAACGCACCATTCTTCTTGTTTTTGCTCTGCAAAGCAGCCTTTTCAAGGGTTGGCTTGGGTGACAAAATGTCTTGTGTAGGCGTGGGTTTGTCTCCCTCTCGCTCTCTCTCCCTAAGATGTGTCCGGCATAGGCCAGGGTGCCACTCGAGGCCCAAACCAATTCTGGTTATCGCTTCTCGGCCTTTTGGCTAAGATCAAGTGTAGTATCTGTTCTTATCAGTTTAATATCTGATACGTCCCCTATCTGGGGACCATATATTAAATGGATTTTTAGAACAGGGAGATGGAAAAAGAGCTTGCTCTGTCCACTCCACGCATTGACCTGGTATTGCAGTACCTCCAGGAACGGTGCACCCCTTCTTAACCCAGTTTCCAAAAGCAGAACTCAATTCACCTGATTCATATTAGCCCGATTTAATGAATTGGAAGAAAGCATACGTCTTCATATGCACCTCAATTTGGCCCATTCACTTTTCACACTTCCTCCTTTTGTTTTTTATCTTTCACACTTTTGACTTTCTTTATTCATCCAAATAGCAAACTCATCACCACTCAACCTGACCAACTCGGCTATGTCCCCGTGCTGCAGTTCTCTGTCTTATCTAGATCATTTGCAATTGAATGGAATAGATCCCTTTTGGACAAAGTGGATTCACCTGCTGCTGCAGTGACCACAGGTGTGATAAGATCTAGAATTGGCATCTGGTGCGATCTCTCCGCTTCCACTCCAAAGAAAGTTACCTGTTTATTCCTATCATGCATTGGTTTTTGGGGTTTTCTTTGAGTAATGATGATCTCTTTAGTAGTCTGTTGGCGCCCTCTCCTGGAGGAATAGTTTGCTTGCTCTTGGACATTCTAAAAGAGAGGTCATGATAGACATTGAGCTTCTGAGCTCAATTGGGGACAGTCATGGGTGATGAATGTTTGCAACCTACTGCGAAGCCTCATACCGCAATATAAGGAACGTCAAATACTAAGAAAGGGCGGCCTATGAAAGAATTACTACTTTCAATAAGTACACTTAAACGGCTAATTGGGAATAGAAAAACTGTAAAAAGCCCTCTGAGAAAGCCCCCCTCTAACCTTTGATAGTAAGCTTTTCTGTAGTCTGCCTGTTGATGTATTTTCCGTTTGAACTGTGCACAACATGAAGAGACGGAACACTGGCGGCTTGTCACAATGCCCCCCGATGACATCACAATAGCGCTGCTGCCTAGAAAACAAGCTGCGCAGAAGAAGTTGTTCTTTGGGTGGGAGGGTGGGCTAGTGGAAGGAGGGGGCAATCTCTTTTTTTCCCGGGTGGTAGGGGGATGACAGGAGAAGGGAAGCGGGTGGTGAGAAAGGTACAGAGGGCAGGGTTTGGGGGCTGGGAAGGAAAGGGAAAAGATTAGGGTTTGGGGATGATGAAAGGGCTTTCTACGGGTAAGGATGGCAAAGGGTGGCAGTGACGGAAAGTCAGGCAACCTGTCCTGTCCGTCTTTTTGTATCGTGAATTGGAAAGACTGCAAGGGGGAGGGGAGTTGCTTGCGCCCTAAAGGAGGAGTTATTCAGATTCATTGCAGTGGGCGGCGGCTGCAAAACGCACCATTCTTCTTGTTTTTGCTCTGCAAAGCAGCCTTTTCAAGGGTTGGCTTGGGTGACAAAATGTCTTGTGTAGGCGTGGGTTTGTCTCCCTCTCGCTCTCTCTCCCTAAGATGTGTCCGGCATAGGCCAGGGTGCCACTCGAGGCCCAAACCAATTCTGGTTATCGCTTCTCGGCCTTTTGGCTAAGATCAAGTGTAGTATCTGTTCTTATCAGTTTAATATCTGATACGTCCCCTATCTGGGGACCATATATTAAATGGATTTTTAGAACAGGGAGATGGAAAAAGAGCTTGCTCTGTCCACTCCACGCATTGACCTGGTATTGCAGTACCTCCAGGAACGGTGCACCCCTTCTTAACCCAGTTTCCAAAAGCAGAACTCAATTCACCTGATTCATATTAGCCCGATTTAATGAATTGGAAGAAAGCATACGTCTTCATATGCACCTCAATTTGGCCCATTCACTTTTCACACTTCCTCCTTTTGTTTTTTATCTTTCACACTTTTGACTTTCTTTATTCATCCAAATAGCAAACTCATCACCACTCAACCTGACCAACTCGGCTATGTCCCCGTGCTGCAGTTCTCTGTCTTATCTAGATCATTTGCAATTGAATGGAATAGATCCCTTTTGGACAAAGTGGATTCACCTGCTGCTGCAGTGACCACAGGTGTGATAAGATCTAGAATTGGCATCTGGTGCGATCTCTCCGCTTCCACTCCAAAGAAAGTTACCTGTTTATTCCTATCATGCATTGGTTTTTGGGGTTTTCTTTGAGTAATGATGATCTCTTTAGTAGTCTGTTGGCGCCCTCTCCTGGAGGAATAGTTTGCTTGCTCTTGGACATTCTAAAAGAGAGGTCATGATAGACATTGAGCTTCTGAGCTCAATTGGGGACAGTCATGGGTGATGAATGTTTGCAACCTACTGCGAAGCCTCATACCGCAATATAAGGAACGTCAAATACTAAGAAAGGGCGGCCTATGAAAGAATTACTACTTTCAATAAGTACACTTAAACGGCTAATTGGGAATAGAAAAACTGTAAAAAGCCCTCTGAGAAAGCCCCCCTCTAACCTTTGATAGTAAGCTTTTCTGTAGTCTGCCTGTTGATGTATTTTCCGTTTGAACTGTGCACAACATGAAGAGACGGAACACTGGCGGCTTGTCACAATGCCCCCCGATGACATCACAATAGCGCTGCTGCCTAGAAAACAAGCTGCGCAGAAGAAGTTGTTCTTTGGGTGGGAGGGTGGGCTAGTGGAAGGAGGGGGCAATCTCTTTTTTTCCCGGGTGGTAGGGGGATGACAGGAGAAGGGAAGCGGGTGGTGAGAAAGGTACAGAGGGCAGGGTTTGGGGGCTGGGAAGGAAAGGGAAAAGATTAGGGTTTGGGGATGATGAAAGGGCTTTCTACGGGTAAGGATGGCAAAGGGTGGCAGTGACGGAAAGTCAGGCAACCTGTCCTGTCCGTCTTTTTGTATCGTGAATTGGAAAGACTGCAAGGGGGAGGGGAGTTGCTTGCGCCCTAAAGGAGGAGTTATTCAGATTCATTGCAGTGGGCGGCGGCTGCAAAACGCACCATTCTTCTTGTTTTTGCTCTGCAAAGCAGCCTTTTCAAGGGTTGGCTTGGGTGACAAAATGTCTTGTGTAGGCGTGGGTTTGTCTCCCTCTCGCTCTCTCTCCCTAAGATGTGTCCGGCATAGGCCAGGGTGCCACTCGAGGCCCAAACCAATTCTGGTTATCGCTTCTCGGCCTTTTGGCTAAGATCAAGTGTAGTATCTGTTCTTATCAGTTTAATATCTGATACGTCCCCTATCTGGGGACCATATATTAAATGGATTTTTAGAACAGGGAGATGGAAAAAGAGCTTGCTCTGTCCACTCCACGCATTGACCTGGTATTGCAGTACCTCCAGGAACGGTGCACCCCTTCTTAACCCAGTTTCCAAAAGCAGAACTCAATTCACCTGATTCATATTAGCCCGATTTAATGAATTGGAAGAAAGCATACGTCTTCATATGCACCTCAATTTGGCCCATTCACTTTTCACACTTCCTCCTTTTGTTTTTTATCTTTCACACTTTTGACTTTCTTTATTCATCCAAATAGCAAACTCATCACCACTCAACCTGACCAACTCGGCTATGTCCCCGTGCTGCAGTTCTCTGTCTTATCTAGATCATTTGCAATTGAATGGAATAGATCCCTTTTGGACAAAGTGGATTCACCTGCTGCTGCAGTGACCACAGGTGTGATAAGATCTAGAATTGGCATCTGGTGCGATCTCTCCGCTTCCACTCCAAAGAAAGTTACCTGTTTATTCCTATCATGCATTGGTTTTTGGGGTTTTCTTTGAGTAATGATGATCTCTTTAGTAGTCTGTTGGCGCCCTCTCCTGGAGGAATAGTTTGCTTGCTCTTGGACATTCTAAAAGAGAGGTCATGATAGACATTGAGCTTCTGAGCTCAATTGGGGACAGTCATGGGTGATGAATGTTTGCAACCTACTGCGAAGCCTCATACCGCAATATAAGGAACGTCAAATACTAAGAAAGGGCGGCCTATGAAAGAATTACTACTTTCAATAAGTACACTTAAACGGCTAATTGGGAATAGAAAAACTGTAAAAAGCCCTCTGAGAAAGCCCCCCTCTAACCTTTGATAGTAAGCTTTTCTGTAGTCTGCCTGTTGATGTATTTTCCGTTTGAACTGTGCACAACATGAAGAGACGGAACACTGGCGGCTTGTCACAATGCCCCCCGATGACATCACAATAGCGCTGCTGCCTAGAAAACAAGCTGCGCAGAAGAAGTTGTTCTTTGGGTGGGAGGGTGGGCTAGTGGAAGGAGGGGGCAATCTCTTTTTTTCCCGGGTGGTAGGGGGATGACAGGAGAAGGGAAGCGGGTGGTGAGAAAGGTACAGAGGGCAGGGTTTGGGGGCTGGGAAGGAAAGGGAAAAGATTAGGGTTTGGGGATGATGAAAGGGCTTTCTACGGGTAAGGATGGCAAAGGGTGGCAGTGACGGAAAGTCAGGCAACCTGTCCTGTCCGTCTTTTTGTATCGTGAATTGGAAAGACTGCAAGGGGGAGGGGAGTTGCTTGCGCCCTAAAGGAGGAGTTATTCAGATTCATTGCAGTGGGCGGCGGCTGCAAAACGCACCATTCTTCTTCTTTTTGCTCTGCAAAGCAGCCTTTTCAAGGGTTGGCTTGGGTGACAAAATGTCTTGTGTAGGCGTGGGTTTGTCTCCCTCTCGCTCTCTCTCCCTAAGATGTGTCCGGCATAGGCCAGGGTGCCACTCGAGGCCCAAACCAATTCTGGTTATCGCTTCTCGGCCTTTTGGCTAAGATCAAGTGTAGTATCTGTTCTTATCAGTTTAATATCTGATACGTCCCCTATCTGGGGACCATATATTAAATGGATTTTTAGAACAGGGAGATGGAAAAAGAGCTTGCTCTGTCCACTCCACGCATTGACCTGGTATTGCAGTACCTCCAGGAACGGTGCACCCCTTCTTAACCCAGTTTCCAAAAGCAGAACTCAATTCACCTGATTCATATTAGCCCGATTTAATGAATTGGAAGAAAGCATACGTCTTCATATGCACCTCAATTTGGCCCATTCACTTTTCACACTTCCTCCTTTTGTTTTTTATCTTTCACACTTTTGACTTTCTTTATTCATCCAAATAGCAAACTCATCACCACTCAACCTGACCAACTCGGCTATGTCCCCGTGCTGCAGTTCTCTGTCTTATCTAGATCATTTGCAATTGAATGGAATAGATCCCTTTTGGACAAAGTGGATTCACCTGCTGCTGCAGTGACCACAGGTGTGATAAGATCTAGAATTGGCATCTGGTGCGATCTCTCCGCTTCCACTCCAAAGAAAGTTACCTGTTTATTCCTATCATGCATTGGTTTTTGGGGTTTTCTTTGAGTAATGATGATCTCTTTAGTAGTCTGTTGGCGCCCTCTCCTGGAGGAATAGTTTGCTTGCTCTTGGACATTCTAAAAGAGAGGTCATGATAGACATTGAGCTTCTGAGCTCAATTGGGGACAGTCATGGGTGATGAATGTTTGCAACCTACTGCGAAGCCTCATACCGCAATATAAGGAACGTCAAATACTAAGAAAGGGCGGCCTATGAAAGAATTACTACTTTCAATAAGTACACTTAAACGGCTAATTGGGAATAGAAAAACTGTAAAAAGCCCTCTGAGAAAGCCCCCCTCTAACCTTTGATAGTAAGCTTTTCTGTAGTCTGCCTGTTGATGTATTTTCCGTTTGAACTGTGCACAACATGAAGAGACGGAACACTGGCGGCTTGTCACAATGCCCCCCGATGACATCACAATAGCGCTGCTGCCTAGAAAACAAGCTGCGCAGAAGAAGTTGTTCTTTGGGTGGGAGGGTGGGCTAGTGGAAGGAGGGGGCAATCTCTTTTTTTCCCGGGTGGTAGGGGGATGACAGGAGAAGGGAAGCGGGTGGTGAGAAAGGTACAGAGGGCAGGGTTTGGGGGCTGGGAAGGAAAGGGAAAAGATTAGGGTTTGGGGATGATGAAAGGGCTTTCTACGGGTAAGGATGGCAAAGGGTGGCAGTGACGGAAAGTCAGGCAACCTGTCCTGTCCGTCTTTTTGTATCGTGAATTGGAAAGACTGCAAGGGGGAGGGGAGTTGCTTGCGCCCTAAAGGAGGAGTTATTCAGATTCATTGCAGTGGGCGGCGGCTGCAAAACGCACCATTCTTCTTGTTTTTGCTCTGCAAAGCAGCCTTTTCAAGGGTTGGCTTGGGTGACAAAATGTCTTGTGTAGGCGTGGGTTTGTCTCCCTCTCGCTCTCTCTCCCTAAGATGTGTCCGGCATAGGCCAGGGTGCCACTCGAGGCCCAAACCAATTCTGGTTATCGCTTCTCGGCCTTTTGGCTAAGATCAAGTGTAGTATCTGTTCTTATCAGTTTAATATCTGATACGTCCCCTATCTGGGGACCATATATTAAATGGATTTTTAGAACAGGGAGATGGAAAAAGAGCTTGCTCTGTCCACTCCACGCATTGACCTGGTATTGCAGTACCTCCAGGAACGGTGCACCCCTTCTTAACCCAGTTTCCAAAAGCAGAACTCAATTCACCTGATTCATATTAGCCCGATTTAATGAATTGGAAGAAAGCATACGTCTTCATATGCACCTCAATTTGGCCCATTCACTTTTCACACTTCCTCCTTTTGTTTTTTATCTTTCACACTTTTGACTTTCTTTATTCATCCAAATAGCAAACTCATCACCACTCAACCTGACCAACTCGGCTATGTCCCCGTGCTGCAGTTCTCTGTCTTATCTAGATCATTTGCAATTGAATGGAATAGATCCCTTTTGGACAAAGTGGATTCACCTGCTGCTGCAGTGACCACAGGTGTGATAAGATCTAGAATTGGCATCTGGTGCGATCTCTCCGCTTCCACTCCAAAGAAAGTTACCTGTTTATTCCTATCATGCATTGGTTTTTGGGGTTTTCTTTGAGTAATGATGATCTCTTTAGTAGTCTGTTGGCGCCCTCTCCTGGAGGAATAGTTTGCTTGCTCTTGGACATTCTAAAAGAGAGGTCATGATAGACATTGAGCTTCTGAGCTCAATTGGGGACAGTCATGGGTGATGAATGTTTGCAACCTACTGCGAAGCCTCATACCGCAATATAAGGAACGTCAAATACTAAGAAAGGGCGGCCTATGAAAGAATTACTACTTTCAATAAGTACACTTAAACGGCTAATTGGGAATAGAAAAACTGTAAAAAGCCCTCTGAGAAAGCCCCCCTCTAACCTTTGATAGTAAGCTTTTCTGTAGTCTGCCTGTTGATGTATTTTCCGTTTGAACTGTGCACAACATGAAGAGACGGAACACTGGCGGCTTGTCACAATGCCCCCCGATGACATCACAATAGCGCTGCTGCCTAGAAAACAAGCTGCGCAGAAGAAGTTGTTCTTTGGGTGGGAGGGTGGGCTAGTGGAAGGAGGGGGCAATCTCTTTTTTTCCCGGGTGGTAGGGGGATGACAGGAGAAGGGAAGCGGGTGGTGAGAAAGGTACAGAGGGCAGGGTTTGGGGGCTGGGAAGGAAAGGGAAAAGATTAGGGTTTGGGGATGATGAAAGGGCTTTCTACGGGTAAGGATGGCAAAGGGTGGCAGTGACGGAAAGTCAGGCAACCTGTCCTGTCCGTCTTTTTGTATCGTGAATTGGAAAGACTGCAAGGGGGAGGGGAGTTGCTTGCGCCCTAAAGGAGGAGTTATTCAGATTCATTGCAGTGGGCGGCGGCTGCAAAACGCACCATTCTTCTTGTTTTTGCTCTGCAAAGCAGCCTTTTCAAGGGTTGGCTTGGGTGACAAAATGTCTTGTGTAGGCGTGGGTTTGTCTCCCTCTCGCTCTCTCTCCCTAAGATGTGTCCGGCATAGGCCAGGGTGCCACTCGAGGCCCAAACCAATTCTGGTTATCGCTTCTCGGCCTTTTGGCTAAGATCAAGTGTAGTATCTGTTCTTATCAGTTTAATATCTGATACGTCCCCTATCTGGGGACCATATATTAAATGGATTTTTAGAACAGGGAGATGGAAAAAGAGCTTGCTCTGTCCACTCCACGCATTGACCTGGTATTGCAGTACCTCCAGGAACGGTGCACCCCTTCTTAACCCAGTTTCCAAAAGCAGAACTCAATTCACCTGATTCATATTAGCCCGATTTAATGAATTGGAAGAAAGCATACGTCTTCATATGCACCTCAATTTGGCCCATTCACTTTTCACACTTCCTCCTTTTGTTTTTTATCTTTCACACTTTTGACTTTCTTTATTCATCCAAATAGCAAACTCATCACCACTCAACCTGACCAACTCGGCTATGTCCCCGTGCTGCAGTTCTCTGTCTTATCTAGATCATTTGCAATTGAATGGAATAGATCCCTTTTGGACAAAGTGGATTCACCTGCTGCTGCAGTGACCACAGGTGTGATAAGATCTAGAATTGGCATCTGGTGCGATCTCTCCGCTTCCACTCCAAAGAAAGTTACCTGTTTATTCCTATCATGCATTGGTTTTTGGGGTTTTCTTTGAGTAATGATGATCTCTTTAGTAGTCTGTTGGCGCCCTCTCCTGGAGGAATAGTTTGCTTGCTCTTGGACATTCTAAAAGAGAGGTCATGATAGACATTGAGCTTCTGAGCTCAATTGGGGACAGTCATGGGTGATGAATGTTTGCAACCTACTGCGAAGCCTCATACCGCAATATAAGGAACGTCAAATACTAAGAAAGGGCGGCCTATGAAAGAATTACTACTTTCAATAAGTACACTTAAACGGCTAATTGGGAATAGAAAAACTGTAAAAAGCCCTCTGAGAAAGCCCCCCTCTAACCTTTGATAGTAAGCTTTTCTGTAGTCTGCCTGTTGATGTATTTTCCGTTTGAACTGTGCACAACATGAAGAGACGGAACACTGGCGGCTTGTCACAATGCCCCCCGATGACATCACAATAGCGCTGCTGCCTAGAAAACAAGCTGCGCAGAAGAAGTTGTTCTTTGGGTGGGAGGGTGGGCTAGTGGAAGGAGGGGGCAATCTCTTTTTTTCCCGGGTGGTAGGGGGATGACAGGAGAAGGGAAGCGGGTGGTGAGAAAGGTACAGAGGGCAGGGTTTGGGGGCTGGGAAGGAAAGGGAAAAGATTAGGGTTTGGGGATGATGAAAGGGCTTTCTACGGGTAAGGATGGCAAAGGGTGGCAGTGACGGAAAGTCAGGCAACCTGTCCTGTCCGTCTTTTTGTATCGTGAATTGGAAAGACTGCAAGGGGGAGGGGAGTTGCTTGCGCCCTAAAGGAGGAGTTATTCAGATTCATTGCAGTGGGCGGCGGCTGCAAAACGCACCATTCTTCTTGTTTTTGCTCTGCAAAGCAGCCTTTTCAAGGGTTGGCTTGGGTGACAAAATGTCTTGTGTAGGCGTGGGTTTGTCTCCCTCTCGCTCTCTCTCCCTAAGATGTGTCCGGCATAGGCCAGGGTGCCACTCGAGGCCCAAACCAATTCTGGTTATCGCTTCTCGGCCTTTTGGCTAAGATCAAGTGTAGTATCTGTTCTTATCAGTTTAATATCTGATACGTCCCCTATCTGGGGACCATATATTAAATGGATTTTTAGAACAGGGAGATGGAAAAAGAGCTTGCTCTGTCCACTCCACGCATTGACCTGGTATTGCAGTACCTCCAGGAACGGTGCACCCCTTCTTAACCCAGTTTCCAAAAGCAGAACTCAATTCACCTGATTCATATTAGCCCGATTTAATGAATTGGAAGAAAGCATACGTCTTCATATGCACCTCAATTTGGCCCATTCACTTTTCACACTTCCTCCTTTTGTTTTTTATCTTTCACACTTTTGACTTTCTTTATTCATCCAAATAGCAAACTCATCACCACTCAACCTGACCAACTCGGCTATGTCCCCGTGCTGCAGTTCTCTGTCTTATCTAGATCATTTGCAATTGAATGGAATAGATCCCTTTTGGACAAAGTGGATTCACCTGCTGCTGCAGTGACCACAGGTGTGATAAGATCTAGAATTGGCATCTGGTGCGATCTCTCCGCTTCCACTCCAAAGAAAGTTACCTGTTTATTCCTATCATGCATTGGTTTTTGGGGTTTTCTTTGAGTAATGATGATCTCTTTAGTAGTCTGTTGGCGCCCTCTCCTGGAGGAATAGTTTGCTTGCTCTTGGACATTCTAAAAGAGAGGTCATGATAGACATTGAGCTTCTGAGCTCAATTGGGGACAGTCATGGGTGATGAATGTTTGCAACCTACTGCGAAGCCTCATACCGCAATATAAGGAACGTCAAATACTAAGAAAGGGCGGCCTATGAAAGAATTACTACTTTCAATAAGTACACTTAAACGGCTAATTGGGAATAGAAAAACTGTAAAAAGCCCTCTGAGAAAGCCCCCCTCTAACCTTTGATAGTAAGCTTTTCTGTAGTCTGCCTGTTGATGTATTTTCCGTTTGAACTGTGCACAACATGAAGAGACGGAACACTGGCGGCTTGTCACAATGCCCCCCGATGACATCACAATAGCGCTGCTGCCTAGAAAACAAGCTGCGCAGAAGAAGTTGTTCTTTGGGTGGGAGGGTGGGCTAGTGGAAGGAGGGGGCAATCTCTTTTTTTCCCGGGTGGTAGGGGGATGACAGGAGAAGGGAAGCGGGTGGTGAGAAAGGTACAGAGGGCAGGGTTTGGGGGCTGGGAAGGAAAGGGAAAAGATTAGGGTTTGGAGATGATGAAAGGGCTTTCTACGGGTAAGGATGGCAAAGGGTGGCAGTGACGGAAAGTCAGGCAACCTGTCCTGTCCGTCTTTTTGTATCGTGAATTGGAAAGACTGCAAGGGGGAGGGGAGTTGCTTGCGCCCTAAAGGAGGAGTTATTCAGATTCATTGCAGTGGGCGGCGGCTGCAAAACGCACCATTCTTCTTGTTTTTGCTCTGCAAAGCAGCCTTTTCAAGGGTTGGCTTGGGTGACAAAATGTCTTGTGTAGGCGTGGGTTTGTCTCCCTCTCGCTCTCTCTCCCTAAGATGTGTCCGGCATAGGCCAGGGTGCCACTCGAGGCCCAAACCAATTCTGGTTATCGCTTCTCGGCCTTTTGGCTAAGATCAAGTGTAGTATCTGTTCTTATCAGTTTAATATCTGATACGTCCCCTATCTGGGGACCATATATTAAATGGATTTTTAGAACAGGGAGATGGAAAAAGAGCTTGCTCTGTCCACTCCACGCATTGACCTGGTATTGCAGTACCTCCAGGAACGGTGCACCCCTTCTTAACCCAGTTTCCAAAAGCAGAACTCAATTCACCTGATTCATATTAGCCCGATTTAATGAATTGGAAGAAAGCATACGTCTTCATATGCACCTCAATTTGGCCCATTCACTTTTCACACTTCCTCCTTTTGTTTTTTATCTTTCACACTTTTGACTTTCTTTATTCATCCAAATAGCAAACTCATCACCACTCAACCTGACCAACTCGGCTATGTCCCCGTGCTGCAGTTCTCTGTCTTATCTAGATCATTTGCAATTGAATGGAATAGATCCCTTTTGGACAAAGTGGATTCACCTGCTGCTGCAGTGACCACAGGTGTGATAAGATCTAGAATTGGCATCTGGTGCGATCTCTCCGCTTCCACTCCAAAGAAAGTTACCTGTTTATTCCTATCATGCATTGGTTTTTGGGGTTTTCTTTGAGTAATGATGATCTCTTTAGTAGTCTGTTGGCGCCCTCTCCTGGAGGAATAGTTTGCTTGCTCTTGGACATTCTAAAAGAGAGGTCATGATAGACATTGAGCTTCTGAGCTCAATTGGGGACAGTCATGGGTGATGAATGTTTGCAACCTACTGCGAAGCCTCATACCGCAATATAAGGAACGTCAAATACTAAGAAAGGGCGGCCTATGAAAGAATTACTACTTTCAATAAGTACACTTAAACGGCTAATTGGGAATAGAAAAACTGTAAAAAGCCCTCTGAGAAAGCCCCCCTCTAACCTTTGATAGTAAGCTTTTCTGTAGTCTGCCTGTTGATGTATTTTCCGTTTGAACTGTGCACAACATGAAGAGACGGAACACTGGCGGCTTGTCACAATGCCCCCCGATGACATCACAATAGCGCTGCTGCCTAGAAAACAAGCTGCGCAGAAGAAGTTGTTCTTTGGGTGGGAGGGTGGGCTAGTGGAAGGAGGGGGCAATCTCTTTTTTTCCCGGGTGGTAGGGGGATGACAGGAGAAGGGAAGCGGGTGGTGAGAAAGGTACAGAGGGCAGGGTTTGGGGGCTGGGAAGGAAAGGGAAAAGATTAGGGTTTGGGGATGATGAAAGGGCTTTCTACGGGTAAGGATGGCAAAGGGTGGCAGTGACGGAAAGTCAGGCAACCTGTCCTGTCCGTCTTTTTGTATCGTGAATTGGAAAGACTGCAAGGGGGAGGGGAGTTGCTTGCGCCCTAAAGGAGGAGTTATTCAGATTCATTGCAGTGGGCGGCGGCTGCAAAACGCACCATTCTTCTTGTTTTTGCTCTGCAAAGCAGCCTTTTCAAGGGTTGGCTTGGGTGACAAAATGTCTTGTGTAGGCGTGGGTTTGTCTCCCTCTCGCTCTCTCTCCCTAAGATGTGTCCGGCATAGGCCAGGGTGCCACTCGAGGCCCAAACCAATTCTGGTTATCGCTTCTCGGCCTTTTGGCTAAGATCAAGTGTAGTATCTGTTCTTATCAGTTTAATATCTGATACGTCCCCTATCTGGGGACCATATATTAAATGGATTTTTAGAACAGGGAGATGGAAAAAGAGCTTGCTCTGTCCACTCCACGCATTGACCTGGTATTGCAGTACCTCCAGGAACGGTGCACCCCTTCTTAACCCAGTTTCCAAAAGCAGAACTCAATTCACCTGATTCATATTAGCCCGATTTAATGAATTGGAAGAAAGCATACGTCTTCATATGCACCTCAATTTGGCCCATTCACTTTTCACACTTCCTCCTTTTGTTTTTTATCTTTCACACTTTTGACTTTCTTTATTCATCCAAATAGCAAACTCATCACCACTCAACCTGACCAACTCGGCTATGTCCCCGTGCTGCAGTTCTCTGTCTTATCTAGATCATTTGCAATTGAATGGAATAGATCCCTTTTGGACAAAGTGGATTCACCTGCTGCTGCAGTGACCACAGGTGTGATAAGATCTAGAATTGGCATCTGGTGCGATCTCTCCGCTTCCACTCCAAAGAAAGTTACCTGTTTATTCCTATCATGCATTGGTTTTTGGGGTTTTCTTTGAGTAATGATGATCTCTTTAGTAGTCTGTTGGCGCCCTCTCCTGGAGGAATAGTTTGCTTGCTCTTGGACATTCTAAAAGAGAGGTCATGATAGACATTGAGCTTCTGAGCTCAATTGGGGACAGTCATGGGTGATGAATGTTTGCAACCTACTGCGAAGCCTCATACCGCAATATAAGGAACGTCAAATACTAAGAAAGGGCGGCCTATGAAAGAATTACTACTTTCAATAAGTACACTTAAACGGCTAATTGGGAATAGAAAAACTGTAAAAAGCCCTCTGAGAAAGCCCCCCTCTAACCTTTGATAGTAAGCTTTTCTGTAGTCTGCCTGTTGATGTATTTTCCGTTTGAACTGTGCACAACATGAAGAGACGGAACACTGGCGGCTTGTCACAATGCCCCCCGATGACATCACAATAGCGCTGCTGCCTAGAAAACAAGCTGCGCAGAAGAAGTTGTTCTTTGGGTGGGAGGGTGGGCTAGTGGAAGGAGGGGGCAATCTCTTTTTTTCCCGGGTGGTAGGGGGATGACAGGAGAAGGGAAGCGGGTGGTGAGAAAGGTACAGAGGGCAGGGTTTGGGGGCTGGGAAGGAAAGGGAAAAGATTAGGGTTTGGGGATGATGAAAGGGCTTTCTACGGGTAAGGATGGCAAAGGGTGGCAGTGACGGAAAGTCAGGCAACCTGTCCTGTCCGTCTTTTTGTATCGTGAATTGGAAAGACTGCAAGGGGGAGGGGAGTTGCTTGCGCCCTAAAGGAGGAGTTATTCAGATTCATTGCAGTGGGCGGCGGCTGAAAAACGCACCATTCTTCTTGTTTTTGCTCTGCAAAGCAGCCTTTTCAAGGGTTGGCTTGGGTGACAAAATGTCTTGTGTAGGCGTGGGTTTGTCTCCCTCTCGCTCTCTCTCCCTAAGATGTGTCCGGCATAGGCCAGGGTGCCACTCGAGGCCCAAACCAATTCTGGTTATCGCTTCTCGGCCTTTTGGCTAAGATCAAGTGTAGTATCTGTTCTTATCAGTTTAATATCTGATACGTCCCCTATCTGGGGACCATATATTAAATGGATTTTTAGAACAGGGAGATGGAAAAAGAGCTTGCTCTGTCCACTCCACGCATTGACCTGGTATTGCAGTACCTCCAGGAACGGTGCACCCCTTCTTAACCCAGTTTCCAAAAGCAGAACTCAATTCACCTGATTCATATTAGCCCGATTTAATGAATTGGAAGAAAGCATACGTCTTCATATGCACCTCAATTTGGCCCATTCACTTTTCACACTTCCTCCTTTTGTTTTTTATCTTTCACACTTTTGACTTTCTTTATTCATCCAAATAGCAAACTCATCACCACTCAACCTGACCAACTCGGCTATGTCCCCGTGCTGCAGTTCTCTGTCTTATCTAGATCATTTGCAATTGAATGGAATAGATCCCTTTTGGACAAAGTGGATTCACCTGCTGCTGCAGTGACCACAGGTGTGATAAGATCTAGAATTGGCATCTGGTGCGATCTCTCCGCTTCCACTCCAAAGAAAGTTACCTGTTTATTCCTATCATGCATTGGTTTTTGGGGTTTTCTTTGAGTAATGATGATCTCTTTAGTAGTCTGTTGGCGCCCTCTCCTGGAGGAATAGTTTGCTTGCTCTTGGACATTCTAAAAGAGAGGTCATGATAGACATTGAGCTTCTGAGCTCAATTGGGGACAGTCATGGGTGATGAATGTTTGCAACCTACTGCGAAGCCTCATACCGCAATATAAGGAACGTCAAATACTAAGAAAGGGCGGCCTATGAAAGAATTACTACTTTCAATAAGTACACTTAAACGGCTAATTGGGAATAGAAAAACTGTAAAAAGCCCTCTGAGAAAGCCCCCCTCTAACCTTTGATAGTAAGCTTTTCTGTAGTCTGCCTGTTGATGTATTTTCCGTTTGAACTGTGCACAACATGAAGAGACGGAACACTGGCGGCTTGTCACAATGCCCCCCGATGACATCACAATAGCGCTGCTGCCTAGAAAACAAGCTGCGCAGAAGAAGTTGTTCTTTGGGTGGGAGGGTGGGCTAGTGGAAGGAGGGGGCAATCTCTTTTTTTCCCGGGTGGTAGGGGGATGACAGGAGAAGGGAAGCGGGTGGTGAGAAAGGTACAGAGGGCAGGGTTTGGGGGCTGGGAAGGAAAGGGAAAAGATTAGGGTTTGGGGATGATGAAAGGGCTTTCTACGGGTAAGGATGGCAAAGGGTGGCAGTGACGGAAAGTCAGGCAACCTGTCCTGTCCGTCTTTTTGTATCGTGAATTGGAAAGACTGCAAGGGGGAGGGGAGTTGCTTGCGCCCTAAAGGAGGAGTTATTCAGATTCATTGCAGTGGGCGGCGGCTGCAAAACGCACCATTCTTCTTGTTTTTGCTCTGCAAAGCAGCCTTTTCAAGGGTTGGCTTGGGTGACAAAATGTCTTGTGTAGGCGTGGGTTTGTCTCCCTCTCGCTCTCTCTCCCTAAGATGTGTCCGGCATAGGCCAGGGTGCCACTCGAGGCCCAAACCAATTCTGGTTATCGCTTCTCGGCCTTTTAGCTAAGATCAAGTGTAGTATCTGTTTGGCTAAGATCAAGTGTAGTATCGTTCGAAAAGGTGGTTTAAGGCTCCGGCCACCTTAGTACAATGATGCAATGCACACTGGAAGGTTGCGCTTGTTAGTACTTTGGGAGGATAGTATATCCATCTAGAGGAAACCATGGCCCTACCAGGATCGAGGCTATTAGACTGAGTAAGTGTGGGGGCTATGGTGCAATGTGCCCCAGGATTGACGACCCTGGAGTGAGTCTGAGCTTGCTGGCTTGGGACCCCGGCGAGCCTTGGGCTCTGTAGCACACCGTACCTTGCCCTTTCATACTTTCTGAGCATATTGCTCTATCCCGGCCTTCTGGCTAGGAAGGTAAATTTTTATAATCATGGTCGGAGGTCCGTTCAGCTTTGGGCTGAGAAACCAACACCCGGTTGGAGGTCCGGGTCAGCTTTGGCTGAGAAACCAACACCCGGTTGGAGGTCCGGGTCAGCTTCGGCTGAGAAACCAACACCCGGTTGGAGGTCCGGGTCAGCTTCGGCTGAGAAACCAACACCCGGTTGGAGGTCCGGGTCAGCTTCGGCTGAGAAACCAACACCCGGTTGGAGGTCCGGTTAGCCTTGGGCTGAGAAACCAACACCGGTTGACGGTCCGGGCAGTTTCGGCTGCGAAACCAACAACTAGTAGCTCTCTACTCCACTTGGGTAAGATGCCTGGATGGACGCTGGGAGCAACGACAAGGCTCAACCAGGCTTCGGCTTGGGGGAGCACCGAAGATCCCTGACCCTTGCTGTGGCCTTCTGGCTCGGAGGGACGGGGTTGATTTTTGGGGACCCTCTCCTCACGGAGGGGTCCACACGAATCCTAGCCTTTGCACTGTTTTTGGTGTGACTTCGGTCATGCATTTTTTGCGGTGCTTTGGAAAGCTTCATTAAATCAAAATCTGTTCTTATCAGTTTAATATCTGATACGTCCCCTATCTGGGGACCATATATTAAATGGATTTTTAGAACAGGGAGATGGAAAAAGAGCTTGCTCTGTCCACTCCACGCATTGACCTGGTATTGCAGTACCTCCAGGAACGGTGCACCCCTTCTTAGCCCAGTTTCCAAAAGCAGAACTCAATTCACCTGATTCATATTAGCCCGATTTAATGAATTGGAAGAAAGCATACGTCTTCATATGCACCTCAATTTGGCCCATTCACTTTTCACACTTCCTCCTTTTGTTTTTTATCTTTCACACTTTTGACTTTCTTTATTCATCCAAATAGCAAACTCATCACCACTCAACCTGACCAACTCGGCTATGTCCCCGTGCTGCAGTTCTCTGTCTTATCTAGATCATTTGCAATTGAATGGAATAGATCCCTTTTGGACAAAGTGGATTCACCTGCTACTGCAGTGACCACAGGTGTGATAAGATCTAGAATTGGCATCTGGTGCGATCTCTCCGCTTCCACTCCAAAGAAAGTTACCTGTTTATTCCTATCATGCATTGGTTTTTGGGGTTTTCTTTGAGTAATGATGATCTCTTTAGTAGTCTGTTGGCGCCCTCTCCTGGAGGAATAGTTTGCTTGCTCTTGGACATTCTAAAAGAGAGGTCATGATAGACATTGAGCTTCTGAGCTCAATTGGGGACAGTCATGGGTGATGAATGTTTGCAACCTACTGCGAAGCCTCATACCGCAATATAAGGAACGTCAAATACTAAGAAAGGGCGGCCTATGAAAGAATTACTACTTTCAATAAGTACACTTAAACGGCTAATTGGGAATAGAAAAACTGTAAAAAGCCCTCTGAGAAAGCCCCCCTCTAACCTTTGATAGTAAGCTTTTCTGTAGTCTGCCTGTTGATGTATTTTCCGTTTGAACTGTGCACAACATGAAGAGACGGAACACTGGCGGCTTGTCACAATGCCCCCCGATGACATCACAATAGCGCTGCTGCCTAGAAAACAAGCTGCGCAGAAGAAGTTGTTCTTTGGGTGGGAGGGTGGGCTAGTGGAAGGAGGGGGCAATCTCTTTTTTTCCCGGGTGGTAGGGGGATGACAGGAGAAGGGAAGCGGGTGGTGAGAAAGGTACAGAGGGCAGGGTTTGGGGGCTGGGAAGGAAAGGGAAAAGATTAGGGTTTGGGGATGATGAAAGGGCTTTCTACGGGTAAGGATGGCAAAGGGTGGCAGTGACGGAAAGTCAGGCAACCTGTCCTGTCCGTCTTTTTGTATCGTGAATTGGAAAGACTGCAAGGGGGAGGGGAGTTGCTTGCGCCCTAAAGGAGGAGTTATTCAGATTCATTGCAGTGGGCGGCGGCTGCAAAACGCACCATTCTTCTTGTTTTTGCTCTGCAAAGCAGCCTTTTCAAGGGTTGGCTTGGGTGACAAAATGTCTTGTGTAGGCGTGGGTTTGTCTCCCTCTCGCTCTCTCTCCCTAAGATGTGTCCGGCATAGGCCAGGGTGCCACTCGAGGCCCAAACCAATTCTGGTTATCGCTTCTCGGCCTTTTGGCTAAGATCAAGTGTAGTATCTGTTCGAAAAGGTGGTTTAAGGCTCCGGCCACCTTAGTACAATGATGCAATGCACACTGGAAGGTTGCGCTTGTTAGTACTTTGGGAGGATAGTATATCCATCTAGAGGAAACCATGGCCCTACCAGGATCGAGGCTATTAGACTGAGTAAGTGTGGGGGCTATGGTGCAATGTGCCCCAGGATTGACGACCCTGGAGTGAGTCTGAGCTTGCTGGCTTGGGACCCCGGCGAGCCTTGGGCTCTGTAGCACACCGTACCTTGCCTTTTCATACTTTCTGAGCATATTGCTCTATCCCGGCCTTCTGGCTAGGAAGGGAAATTTTTATAATCATGGTCGGAGGTCCGTTCAGCTTTGGGCTGAGAAACCAACACCCGGTTGGAGGTCTGGGTCAGCTTTGGCTGAGAAACCAACACCCGGTTGGAGGTCCGGGTCAGCTTCGGCTGAGAAACCAACACCCGGTTGGAGGTCCGGGTCAGCTTCGGCTGAGAAACCAACACCCGGTTGGAGGTCCGGGTCAGCTTCGGCTGAGAAACCAACACCCGGTTGGAGGTCCGGTTAGCCTTGGGCTGAGAAACCAACACCGGTTGACGGTCCGGGCAGTTTCGGCTGCGAAACCAACAACTAGTAGCTCTCTACTCCACTTGGGTAAGATGCCTGGGTGGACGCTGGGAGCAACGACAAGGCTCAACCAGGCTTCGGCTTGGGGGAGCACCGAAGATCCCTGACCCTTGCTGTGGCCTTCTGGCTCGGAGGGACGGGGTTGATTTTTGGGGACCCTCTCCTCACGGAGGGGTCCACACGAATCCTAGCCTTTGCACTGTTTTTGGTGTGACTTTGGTCATGCATTTTTTGCGGTGCTTTGGAAAGCTTCATTAAATCAAAAAATCTGTTCTTATCAGTTTAATATCTGATACGTCCCCTATCTGGGGACCATATATTAAATGGATTTTTAGAACAGGGAGATGGAAAAAGAGCTTGCTCTGTCCACTCCACGCATTGACCTGGTATTGCAGTACCTCCAGGAACGGTGCACCCCTTCTTAACCCAGTTTCCAAAAGCAGAACTCAATTCACCTGATTCATATTAGCCCGATTTAATGAATTGGAAGAAAGCATACGTCTTCATATGCACCTCAATTTGGCCCATTCACTTTTCACACTTCCTCCTTTTGTTTTTTATCTTTCACACTTTTGACTTTCTTTATTCATCCAAATAGCAAACTCATCACCACTCAACCTGACCAACTCGGCTATGTCCCCGTGCTGCAGTTCTCTGTCTTATCTAGATCATTTGCAATTGAATGGAATAGATCCCTTTTGGACAAAGTGGATTCACCTGCTGCTGCAGTGACCACAGGTGTGATAAGATCTAGAATTGGCATCTGGTGCGATCTCTCCGCTTCCACTCCAAAGAAAGTTACCTGTTTATTCCTATCATGCATTGGTTTTTGGGGTTTTCTTTGAGTAATGATGATCTCTTTAGTAGTCTGTTGGCGCCCTCTCCTGGAGGAATAGTTTGCTTGCTCTTGGACATTCTAAAAGAGAGGTCATGATAGACATTGAGCTTCTGAGCTCAATTGGGGACAGTCATGGGTGATGAATGTTTGCAACCTACTGCGAAGCCTCATACCGCAATATAAGGAACGTCAAATACTAAGAAAGGGCGGCCTATGAAAGAATTACTACTTTCAATAAGTACACTTAAACGGCTAATTGGGAATAGAAAAACTGTAAAAAGCCCTCTGAGAAAGCCCCCCTCTAACCTTTGATAGTAAGCTTTTCTGTAGTCTGCCTGTTGATGTATTTTCCGTTTGAACTGTGCACAACATGAAGAGACGGAACACTGGCGGCTTGTCACAATGCCCCCCGATGACATCACAATAGCGCTGCTGCCTAGAAAACAAGCTGCGCAGAAGAAGTTGTTCTTTGGGTGGGAGGGTGGGCTAGTGGAAGGAGGGGGCAATCTCTTTTTTTCCCGGGTGGTAGGGGGATGACAGGAGAAGGGAAGCGGGTGGTGAGAAAGGTACAGAGGGCAGGGTTTGGGGGCTGGGAAGGAAAGGGAAAAGATTAGGGTTTGGGGATGATGAAAGGGCTTTCTACGGGTAAGGATGGCAAAGGGTGGCAGTGACGGAAAGTCAGGCAACCTGTCCTGTCCGTCTTTTTGTATCGTGAATTGGAAAGACTGCAAGGGGGAGGGGAGTTGCTTGCGCCCTAAAGGAGGAGTTATTCAGATTCATTGCAGTGGGCGGCGGCTGCAAAACGCACCATTCTTCTTGTTTTTGCTCTGCAAAGCAGCCTTTTCAAGGGTTGGCTTGGGTGACAAAATGTCTTGTGTAGGCGTGGGTTTGTCTCCCTCTCGCTCTCTCTCCCTAAGATGTGTCCGGCATAGGCCAGGGTGCCACTCGAGGCCCAAACCAATTCTGGTTATCGCTTCTCGGCCTTTTGGCTAAGATCAAGTGTAGTATCTGTTCTTATCAGTTTAATATCTGATACGTCCCCTATCTGGGGACCATATATTAAATGGATTTTTAGAACAGGGAGATGGAAAAAGAGCTTGCTCTGTCCACTCCACGCATTGACCTGGTATTGCAGTACCTCCAGGAACGGTGCACCCCTTCTTAACCCAGTTTCCAAAAGCAGAACTCAATTCACCTGATTCATATTAGCCCGATTTAATGAATTGGAAGAAAGCATACGTCTTCATATGCACCTCAATTTGGCCCATTCACTTTTCACACTTCCTCCTTTTGTTTTTTATCTTTCACACTTTTGACTTTCTTTATTCATCCAAATAGCAAACTCATCACCACTCAACCTGACCAACTCGGCTATGTCCCCGTGCTGCAGTTCTCTGTCTTATCTAGATCATTTGCAATTGAATGGAATAGATCCCTTTTGGACAAAGTGGATTCACCTGCTGCTGCAGTGACCACAGGTGTGATAAGATCTAGAATTGGCATCTGGTGCGATCTCTCCGCTTCCACTCCAAAGAAAGTTACCTGTTTATTCCTATCATGCATTGGTTTTTGGGGTTTTCTTTGAGTAATGATGATCTCTTTAGTAGTCTGTTGGCGCCCTCTCCTGGAGGAATAGTTTGCTTGCTCTTGGACATTCTAAAAGAGAGGTCATGATAGACATTGAGCTTCTGAGCTCAATTGGGGACAGTCATGGGTGATGAATGTTTGCAACCTACTGCGAAGCCTCATACCGCAATATAAGGAACGTCAAATACTAAGAAAGGGCGGCCTATGAAAGAATTACTACTTTCAATAAGTACACTTAAACGGCTAATTGGGAATAGAAAAACTGTAAAAAGCCCTCTGAGAAAGCCCCCCTCTAACCTTTGATAGTAAGCTTTTCTGTAGTCTGCCTGTTGATGTATTTTCCGTTTGAACTGTGCACAACATGAAGAGACGGAACACTGGCGGCTTGTCACAATGCCCCCCGATGACATCACAATAGCGCTGCTGCCTAGAAAACAAGCTGCGCAGAAGAAGTTGTTCTTTGGGTGGGAGGGTGGGCTAGTGGAAGGAGGGGGCAATCTCTTTTTTTCCCGGGTGGTAGGGGGATGACAGGAGAAGGGAAGCGGGTGGTGAGAAAGGTACAGAGGGCAGGGTTTGGGGGCTGGGAAGGAAAGGGAAAAGATTAGGGTTTGGGGATGATGAAAGGGCTTTCTACGGGTAAGGATGGCAAAGGGTGGCAGTGACGGAAAGTCAGGCAACCTGTCCTGTCCGTCTTTTTGTATCGTGAATTGGAAAGACTGCAAGGGGGAGGGGAGTTGCTTGCGCCCTAAAGGAGGAGTTATTCAGATTCATTGCAGTGGGCGGCGGCTGCAAAACGCACCATTCTTCTTGTTTTTGCTCTGCAAAGCAGCCTTTTCAAGGGTTGGCTTGGGTGACAAAATGTCTTGTGTAGGCGTGGGTTTGTCTCCCTCTCGCTCTCTCTCCCTAAGATGTGTCCGGCATAGGCCAGGGTGCCACTCGAGGCCCAAACCAATTCTGGTTATCGCTTCTCGGCCTTTTGGCTAAGATCAAGTGTAGTATCTGTTCTTATCAGTTTAATATCTGATACGTCCCCTATCTGGGGACCATATATTAAATGGATTTTTAGAACAGGGAGATGGAAAAAGAGCTTGCTCTGTCCACTCCACGCATTGACCTGGTATTGCAGTACCTCCAGGAACGGTGCACCCCTTCTTAACCCAGTTTCCAAAAGCAGAACTCAATTCACCTGATTCATATTAGCCCGATTTAATGAATTGGAAGAAAGCATACGTCTTCATATGCACCTCAATTTGGCCCATTCACTTTTCACACTTCCTCCTTTTGTTTTTTATCTTTCACACTTTTGACTTTCTTTATTCATCCAAATAGCAAACTCATCACCACTCAACCTGACCAACTCGGCTATGTCCCCGTGCTGCAGTTCTCTGTCTTATCTAGATCATTTGCAATTGAATGGAATAGATCCCTTTTGGACAAAGTGGATTCACCTGCTGCTGCAGTGACCACAGGTGTGATAAGATCTAGAATTGGCATCTGGTGCGATCTCTCCGCTTCCACTCCAAAGAAAGTTACCTGTTTATTCCTATCATGCATTGGTTTTTGGGGTTTTCTTTGAGTAATGATGATCTCTTTAGTAGTCTGTTGGCGCCCTCTCCTGGAGGAATAGTTTGCTTGCTCTTGGACATTCTAAAAGAGAGGTCATGATAGACATTGAGCTTCTGAGCTCAATTGGGGACAGTCATGGGTGATGAATGTTTGCAACCTACTGCGAAGCCTCATACCGCAATATAAGGAACGTCAAATACTAAGAAAGGGCGGCCTATGAAAGAATTACTACTTTCAATAAGTACACTTAAACGGCTAATTGGGAATAGAAAAACTGTAAAAAGCCCTCTGAGAAAGCCCCCCTCTAACCTTTGATAGTAAGCTTTTCTGTAGTCTGCCTGTTGATGTATTTTCCGTTTGAACTGTGCACAACATGAAGAGACGGAACACTGGCGGCTTGTCACAATGCCCCCCGATGACATCACAATAGCGCTGCTGCCTAGAAAACAAGCTGCGCAGAAGAAGTTGTTCTTTGGGTGGGAGGGTGGGCTAGTGGAAGGAGGGGGCAATCTCTTTTTTTCCCGGGTGGTAGGGGGATGACAGGAGAAGGGAAACGGGTGGTGAGAAAGGTACAGAGGGCAGGGTTTGGGGGCTGGGAAGGAAAGGGAAAAGATTAGGGTTTGGGGATGATGAAAGGGCTTTCTACGGGTAAGGATGGCAAAGGGTGGCAGTGACGGAAAGTCAGGCAACCTGTCCTGTCCGTCTTTTTGTATCGTGAATTGGAAAGACTGCAAGGGGGAGGGGAGTTGCTTGCGCCCTAAAGGAGGAGTTATTCAGATTCATTGCAGTGGGCGGCGGCTGCAAAACGCACCATTCTTCTTGTTTTTGCTCTGCAAAGCAGCCTTTTCAAGGGTTGGCTTGGGTGACAAAATGTCTTGTGTAGGCGTGGGTTTGTCTCCCTCTCGCTCTCTCTCCCTAAGATGTGTCCGGCATAGGCCAGGGTGCCACTCGAGGCCCAAACCAATTCTGGTTATCGCTTCTCGGCCTTTTGGCTAAGATCAAGTGTAGTATCTGTTCTTATCAGTTTAATATCTGATACGTCCCCTATCTGGGGACCATATATTAAATGGATTTTTAGAACAGGGAGATGGAAAAAGAGCTTGCTCTGTCCACTCCACGCATTGACCTGGTATTGCAGTACCTCCAGGAACGGTGCACCCCTTCTTAACCCAGTTTCCAAAAGCAGAACTCAATTCACCTGATTCATATTAGCCCGATTTAATGAATTGGAAGAAAGCATACGTCTTCATATGCACCTCAATTTGGCCCATTCACTTTTCACACTTCCTCCTTTTGTTTTTTATCTTTCACACTTTTGACTTTCTTTATTCATCCAAATAGCAAACTCATCACCACTCAACCTGACCAACTCGGCTATGTCCCCGTGCTGCAGTTCTCTGTCTTATCTAGATCATTTGCAATTGAATGGAATAGATCCCTTTTGGACAAAGTGGATTCACCTGCTGCTGCAGTGACCACAGGTGTGATAAGATCTAGAATTGGCATCTGGTGCGATCTCTCCGCTTCCACTCCAAAGAAAGTTACCTGTTTATTCCTATCATGCATTGGTTTTTGGGGTTTTCTTTGAGTAATGATGATCTCTTTAGTAGTCTGTTGGCGCCCTCTCCTGGAGGAATAGTTTGCTTGCTCTTGGACATTCTAAAAGAGAGGTCATGATAGACATTGAGCTTCTGAGCTCAATTGGGGACAGTCATGGGTGATGAATGTTTGCAACCTACTGCGAAGCCTCATACCGCAATATAAGGAACGTCAAATACTAAGAAAGGGCGGCCTATGAAAGAATTACTACTTTCAATAAGTACACTTAAACGGCTAATTGGGAATAGAAAAACTGTAAAAAGCCCTCTGAGAAAGCCCCCCTCTAACCTTTGATAGTAAGCTTTTCTGTAGTCTGCCTGTTGATGTATTTTCCGTTTGAACTGTGCACAACATGAAGAGACGGAACACTGGCGGCTTGTCACAATGCCCCCCGATGACATCACAATAGCGCTGCTGCCTAGAAAACAAGCTGCGCAGAAGAAGTTGTTCTTTGGGTGGGAGGGTGGGCTAGTGGAAGGAGGGGGCAATCTCTTTTTTTCCCGGGTGGTAGGGGGATGACAGGAGAAGGGAAGCGGGTGGTGAGAAAGGTACAGAGGGCAGGGTTTGGGGGCTGGGAAGGAAAGGGAAAAGATTAGGGTTTGGGGATGATGAAAGGGCTTTCTACGGGTAAGGATGGCAAAGGGTGGCAGTGACGGAAAGTCAGGCAACCTGTCCTGTCCGTCTTTTTGTATCGTGAATTGGAAAGACTGCAAGGGGGAGGGGAGTTGCTTGCGCCCTAAAGGAGGAGTTATTCAGATTCATTGCAGTGGGCGGCGGCTGCAAAACGCACCATTCTTCTTGTTTTTGCTCTGCAAAGCAGCCTTTTCAAGGGTTGGCTTGGGTGACAAAATGTCTTGTGTAGGCGTGGGTTTGTCTCCCTCTCGCTCTCTCTCCCTAAGATGTGTCCGGCATAGGCCAGGGTGCCACTCGAGGCCCAAACCAATTCTGGTTATCGCTTCTCGGCCTTTTGGCTAAGATCAAGTGTAGTATCTGTTCTTATCAGTTTAATATCTGATACGTCCCCTATCTGGGGACCATATATTAAATGGATTTTTAGAACAGGGAGATGGAAAAAGAGCTTGCTCTGTCCACTCCACGCATTGACCTGGTATTGCAGTACCTCCAGGAACGGTGCACCCCTTCTTAACCCAGTTTCCAAAAGCAGAACTCAATTCACCTGATTCATATTAGCCCGATTTAATGAATTGGAAGAAAGCATACGTCTTCATATGCACCTCAATTTGGCCCATTCACTTTTCACACTTCCTCCTTTTGTTTTTTATCTTTCACACTTTTGACTTTCTTTATTCATCCAAATAGCAAACTCATCACCACTCAACCTGACCAACTCGGCTATGTCCCCGTGCTGCAGTTCTCTGTCTTATCTAGATCATTTGCAATTGAATGGAATAGATCCCTTTTGGACAAAGTGGATTCACCTGCTGCTGCAGTGACCACAGGTGTGATAAGATCTAGAATTGGCATCTGGTGCGATCTCTCCGCTTCCACTCCAAAGAAAGTTACCTGTTTATTCCTATCATGCATTGGTTTTTGGGGTTTTCTTTGAGTAATGATGATCTCTTTAGTAGTCTGTTGGCGCCCTCTCCTGGAGGAATAGTTTGCTTGCTCTTGGACATTCTAAAAGAGAGGTCATGATAGACATTGAGCTTCTGAGCTCAATTGGGGACAGTCATGGGTGATGAATGTTTGCAACCTACTGCGAAGCCTCATACCGCAATATAAGGAACGTCAAATACTAAGAAAGGGCGGCCTATGAAAGAATTACTACTTTCAATAAGTACACTTAAACGGCTAATTGGGAATAGAAAAACTGTAAAAAGCCCTCTGAGAAAGCCCCCCTCTAACCTTTGATAGTAAGCTTTTCTGTAGTCTGCCTGTTGATGTATTTTCCGTTTGAACTGTGCACAACATGAAGAGACGGAACACTGGCGGCTTGTCACAATGCCCCCCGATGACATCACAATAGCGCTGCTGCCTAGAAAACAAGCTGCGCAGAAGAAGTTGTTCTTTGGGTGGGAGGGTGGGCTAGTGGAAGGAGGGGGCAATCTCTTTTTTTCCCGGGTGGTAGGGGGATGACAGGAGAAGGGAAGCGGGTGGTGAGAAAGGTACAGAGGGCAGGGTTTGGGGGCTGGGAAGGAAAGGGAAAAGATTAGGGTTTGGGGATGATGAAAGGGCTTTCTACGGGTAAGGATGGCAAAGGGTGGCAGTGACGGAAAGTCAGGCAACCTGTCCTGTCCGTCTTTTTGTATCGTGAATTGGAAAGACTGCAAGGGGGAGGGGAGTTGCTTGCGCCCTAAAGGAGGAGTTATTCAGATTCATTGCAGTGGGCGGCGGCTGCAAAACGCACCATTCTTCTTGTTTTTGCTCTGCAAAGCAGCCTTTTCAAGGGTTGGCTTGGGTGACAAAATGTCTTGTGTAGGCGTGGGTTTGTCTCCCTCTCGCTCTCTCTCCCTAAGATGTGTCCGGCATAGGCCAGGGTGCCACTCGAGGCCCAAACCAATTCTGGTTATCGCTTCTCGGCCTTTTGGCTAAGATCAAGTGTAGTATCTGTTCTTATCAGTTTAATATCTGATACGTCCCCTATCTGGGGACCATATATTAAATGGATTTTTAGAACAGGGAGATGGAAAAAGAGCTTGCTCTGTCCACTCCACGCATTGACCTGGTATTGCAGTACCTCCAGGAACGGTGCACCCCTTCTTAACCCAGTTTCCAAAAGCAGAACTCAATTCACCTGATTCATATTAGCCCGATTTAATGAATTGGAAGAAAGCATACGTCTTCATATGCACCTCAATTTGGCCCATTCACTTTTCACACTTCCTCCTTTTGTTTTTTATCTTTCACACTTTTGACTTTCTTTATTCATCCAAATAGCAAACTCATCACCACTCAACCTGACCAACTCGGCTATGTCCCCGTGCTGCAGTTCTCTGTCTTATCTAGATCATTTGCAATTGAATGGAATAGATCCCTTTTGGACAAAGTGGATTCACCTGCTGCTGCAGTGACCACAGGTGTGATAAGATCTAGAATTGGCATCTGGTGCGATCTCTCCGCTTCCACTCCAAAGAAAGTTACCTGTTTATTCCTATCATGCATTGGTTTTTGGGGTTTTCTTTGAGTAATGATGATCTCTTTAGTAGTCTGTTGGCGCCCTCTCCTGGAGGAATAGTTTGCTTGCTCTTGGACATTCTAAAAGAGAGGTCATGATAGACATTGAGCTTCTGAGCTCAATTGGGGACAGTCATGGGTGATGAATGTTTGCAACCTACTGCGAAGCCTCATACCGCAATATAAGGAACGTCAAATACTAAGAAAGGGCGGCCTATGAAAGAATTACTACTTTCAATAAGTACACTTAAACGGCTAATTGGGAATAGAAAAACTGTAAAAAGCCCTCTGAGAAAGCCCCCCTCTAACCTTTGATAGTAAGCTTTTCTGTAGTCTGCCTGTTGATGTATTTTCCGTTTGAACTGTGCACAACATGAAGAGACGGAACACTGGCGGCTTGTCACAATGCCCCCCGATGACATCACAATAGCGCTGCTGCCTAGAAAACAAGCTGCGCAGAAGAAGTTGTTCTTTGGGTGGGAGGGTGGGCTAGTGGAAGGAGGGGGCAATCTCTTTTTTTCCCGGGTGGTAGGGGGATGACAGGAGAAGGGAAGCGGGTGGTGAGAAAGGTACAGAGGGCAGGGTTTGGGGGCTGGGAAGGAAAGGGAAAAGATTAGGGTTTGGGGATGATGAAAGGGCTTTCTACGGGTAAGGATGGCAAAGGGTGGCAGTGACGGAAAGTCAGGCAACCTGTCCTGTCCGTCTTTTTGTATCGTGAATTGGAAAGACTGCAAGGGGGAGGGGAGTTGCTTGCGCCCTAAAGGAGGAGTTATTCAGATTCATTGCAGTGGGCGGCGGCTGCAAAACGCACCATTCTTCTTGTTTTTGCTCTGCAAAGCAGCCTTTTCAAGGGTTGGCTTGGGTGACAAAATGTCTTGTGTAGGCGTGGGTTTGTCTCCCTCTCGCTCTCTCTCCCTAAGATGTGTCCGGCATAGGCCAGGGTGCCACTCGAGGCCCAAACCAATTCTGGTTATCGCTTCTCGGCCTTTTGGCTAAGATCAAGTGTAGTATCTGTTCTTATCAGTTTAATATCTGATACGTCCCCTATCTGGGGACCATATATTAAATGGATTTTTAGAACAGGGAGATGGAAAAAGAGCTTGCTCTGTCCACTCCACGCATTGACCTGGTATTGCAGTACCTCCAGGAACGGTGCACCCCTTCTTAACCCAGTTTCCAAAAGCAGAACTCAATTCACCTGATTCATATTAGCCCGATTTAATGAATTGGAAGAAAGCATACGTCTTCATATGCACCTCAATTTGGCCCATTCACTTTTCACACTTCCTCCTTTTGTTTTTTATCTTTCACACTTTTGACTTTCTTTATTCATCCAAATAGCAAACTCATCACCACTCAACCTGACCAACTCGGCTATGTCCCCGTGCTGCAGTTCTCTGTCTTATCTAGATCATTTGCAATTGAATGGAATAGATCCCTTTTGGACAAAGTGGATTCACCTGCTGCTGCAGTGACCACAGGCGTGATAAGATCTAGAATTGGCATCTGGTGCGATCTCTCCGCTTCCACTCCAAAGAAAGTTACCTGTTTATTCCTATCATGCATTGGTTTTTGGGGTTTTCTTTGAGTAATGATGATCTCTTTAGTAGTCTGTTGGCGCCCTCTCCTGGAGGAATAGTTTGCTTGCTCTTGGACATTCTAAAAGAGAGGTCATGATAGACATTGAGCTTCTGAGCTCAATTGGGGACAGTCATGGGTGATGAATGTTTGCAACCTACTGCGAAGCCTCATACCGCAATATAAGGAACGTCAAATACTAAGAAAGGGCGGCCTATGAAAGAATTACTACTTTCAATAAGTACACTTAAACGGCTAATTGGGAATAGAAAAACTGTAAAAAGCCCTCTGAGAAAGCCCCCCTCTAACCTTTGATAGTAAGCTTTTCTGTAGTCTGCCTGTTGATGTATTTTCCGTTTGAACTGTGCACAACATGAAGAGACGGAACACTGGCGGCTTGTCACAATGCCCCCCGATGACATCACAATAGCGCTGCTGCCTAGAAAACAAGCTGCGCAGAAGAAGTTGTTCTTTGGGTGGGAGGGTGGGCTAGTGGAAGGAGGGGGCAATCTCTTTTTTTCCCGGGTGGTAGGGGGATGACAGGAGAAGGGAAGCGGGTGGTGAGAAAGGTACAGAGGGCAGGGTTTGGGGGCTGGGAAGGAAAGGGAAAAGATTAGGGTTTGGGGATGATGAAAGGGCTTTCTACGGGTAAGGATGGCAAAGGGTGGCAGTGACGGAAAGTCAGGCAACCTGTCCTGTCCGTCTTTTTGTATCGTGAATTGGAAAGACTGCAAGGGGGAGGGGAGTTGCTTGCGCCCTAAAGGAGGAGTTATTCAGATTCATTGCAGTGGGCGGCGGCTGCAAAACGCACCATTCTTCTTGTTTTTGCTCTGCAAAGCAGCCTTTTCAAGGGTTGGCTTGGGTGACAAAATGTCTTGTGTAGGCGTGGGTTTGTCTCCCTCTCGCTCTCTCTCCCTAAGATGTGTCCGGCATAGGCCAGGGTGCCACTCGAGGCCCAAACCAATTCTGGTTATCGCTTCTCGGCCTTTTGGCTAAGATCAAGTGTAGTATCTGTTCTTATCAGTTTAATATCTGATACGTCCCCTATCTGGGGACCATATATTAAATGGATTTTTAGAACAGGGAGATGGAAAAAGAGCTTGCTCTGTCCACTCCACGCATTGACCTGGTATTGCAGTACCTCCAGGAACGGTGCACCCCTTCTTAACCCAGTTTCCAAAAGCAGAACTCAATTCACCTGATTCATATTAGCCCGATTTAATGAATTGGAAGAAAGCATACGTCTTCATATGCACCTCAATTTGGCCCATTCACTTTTCACACTTCCTCCTTTTGTTTTTTATCTTTCACACTTTTGACTTTCTTTATTCATCCAAATAGCAAACTCATCACCACTCAACCTGACCAACTCGGCTATGTCCCCGTGCTGCAGTTCTCTGTCTTATCTAGATCATTTGCAATTGAATGGAATAGATCCCTTTTGGACAAAGTGGATTCACCTGCTGCTGCAGTGACCACAGGCGTGATAAGATCTAGAATTGGCATCTGGTGCGATCTCTCCGCTTCCACTCCAAAGAAAGTTACCTGTTTATTCCTATCATGCATTGGTTTTTGGGGTTTTCTTTGAGTAATGATGATCTCTTTAGTAGTCTGTTGGCGCCCTCTCCTGGAGGAATAGTTTGCTTGCTCTTGGACATTCTAAAAGAGAGGTCATGATAGACATTGAGCTTCTGAGCTCAATTGGGGACAGTCATGGGTGATGAATGTTTGCAACCTACTGCGAAGCCTCATACCGCAATATAAGGAACGTCAAATACTAAGAAAGGGCGGCCTATGAAAGAATTACTACTTTCAATAAGTACACTTAAACGGCTAATTGGGAATAGAAAAACTGTAAAAAGCCCTCTGAGAAAGCCCCCCTCTAACCTTTGATAGTAAGCTTTTCTGTAGTCTGCCTGTTGATGTATTTTCCGTTTGAACTGTGCACAACATGAAGAGACGGAACACTGGCGGCTTGTCACAATGCCCCCCGATGACATCACAATAGCGCTGCTGCCTAGAAAACAAGCTGCGCAGAAGAAGTTGTTCTTTGGGTGGGAGGGTGGGCTAGTGGAAGGAGGGGGCAATCTCTTTTTTTCCCGGGTGGTAGGGGGATGACAGGAGAAGGGAAGCGGGTGGTGAGAAAGGTACAGAGGGCAGGGTTTGGGGGCTGGGAAGGAAAGGGAAAAGATTAGGGTTTGGGGATGATGAAAGGGCTTTCTACGGGTAAGGATGGCAAAGGGTGGCAGTGACGGAAAGTCAGGCAACCTGTCCTGTCCGTCTTTTTGTATCGTGAATTGGAAAGACTGCAAGGGGGAGGGGAGTTGCTTGCGCCCTAAAGGAGGAGTTATTCAGATTCATTGCAGTGGGCGGCGGCTGCAAAACGCACCATTCTTCTTGTTTTTGCTCTGCAAAGCAGCCTTTTCAAGGGTTGGCTTGGGTGACAAAATGTCTTGTGTAGGCGTGGGTTTGTCTCCCTCTCGCTCTCTCTCCCTAAGATGTGTCCGGCATAGGCCAGGGTGCCACTCGAGGCCCAAACCAATTCTGGTTATCGCTTCTCGGCCTTTTGGCTAAGATCAAGTGTAGTATCTGTTCTTATCAGTTTAATATCTGATACGTCCCCTATCTGGGGACCATATATTAAATGGATTTTTAGAACAGGGAGATGGAAAAAGAGCTTGCTCTGTCCACTCCACGCATTGACCTGGTATTGCAGTACCTCCAGGAATGGTGCACCCCTTCTTAACCCAGTTTCCAAAAGCAGAACTCAATTCACCTGATTCATATTAGCCCGATTTAATGAATTGGAAGAAAGCATACGTCTTCATATGCACCTCAATTTGGCCCATTCACTTTTCACACTTCCTCCTTTTGTTTTTTATCTTTCACACTTTTGACTTTCTTTATTCATCCAAATAGCAAACTCATCACCACTCAACCTGACCAACTCGGCTATGTCCCCGTGCTGCAGTTCTCTGTCTTATCTAGATCATTTGCAATTGAATGGAATAGATCCCTTTTGGACAAAGTGGATTCACCTGCTGCTGCAGTGACCACAGGTGTGATAAGATCTAGAATTGGCATCTGGTGCGATCTCTCCGCTTCCACTCCAAAGAAAGTTACCTGTTTATTCCTATCATGCATTGGTTTTTGGGGTTTTCTTTGAGTAATGATGATCTCTTTAGTAGTCTGTTGGCGCCCTCTCCTGGAGGAATAGTTTGCTTGCTCTTGGACATTCTAAAAGAGAGGTCATGATAGACATTGAGCTTCTGAGCTCAATTGGGGACAGTCATGGGTGATGAATGTTTGCAACCTACTGCGAAGCCTCATACCGCAATATAAGGAACGTCAAATACTAAGAAAGGGCGGCCTATGAAAGAATTACTACTTTCAATAAGTACACTTAAACGGCTAATTGGGAATAGAAAAACTGTAAAAAGCCCTCTGAGAAAGCCCCCCTCTAACCTTTGATAGTAAGCTTTTCTGTAGTCTGCCTGTTGATGTATTTTCCGTTTGAACTGTGCACAACATGAAGAGACGGAACACTGGCGGCTTGTCACAATGCCCCCCGATGACATCACAATAGCGCTGCTGCCTAGAAAACAAGCTGCGCAGAAGAAGTTGTTCTTTGGGTGGGAGGGTGGGCTAGTGGAAGGAGGGGGCAATCTCTTTTTTTCCCGGGTGGTAGGGGGATGACAGGAGAAGGGAAGCGGGTGGTGAGAAAGGTACAGAGGGCAGGGTTTGGGGGCTGGAAAGGAAAGGGAAAAGATTAGGGTTTGGGGATGATGAAAGGGCTTTCTACGGGTAAGGATGGCAAAGGGTGGCAGTGACGGAAAGTCAGGCAACCTGTCCTGTCCGTCTTTTTGTATCGTGAATTGGAAAGACTGCAAGGGGGAGGGGAGTTGCTTGCGCCCTAAAGGAGGAGTTATTCAGATTCATTGCAGTGGGCGGCGGCTGCAAAACGCACCATTCTTCTTGTTTTTGCTCTGCAAAGCAGCCTTTTCAAGGGTTGGCTTGGGTGACAAAATGTCTTGTGTAGGCGTGGGTTTGTCTCCCTCTCGCTCTCTCTCCCTAAGATGTGTCCGGCATAGGCCAGGGTGCCACTCGAGGCCCAAACCAATTCTGGTTATCGCTTCTCGGCCTTTTGGCTAAGATCAAGTGTAGTATCGAAGCCCAGCCGAGACCGGAAGAGGGAGATCGGACGGAAGAAGAGCTTGGCAGAAAGAAGCAAGAAGACGAAGGCTCGGAGAAGACTTGGGGAGACCAGAGGAACTTCGAGGAGGAACACAGCGGGAGAAGACACCCGGAGAAGAATCCAAGATCCAGCTCCGGGAACTCAAGCAGGAACCAGCCATGGCAAGCAAGCCAGAGAAGGCAGCCAAGAAGGCTCAGGACCCAGGGACCTCCAGGAAGGCTCATCCAGAGGCTTCTTCGGCCCAAGAGGCCCCTACCTCCGACGCCAGCCAGCCGGAGGGAGCCCGGACGCCGCCTGAAAAGGCTCCAACCCTGGAGCCTTGGATGCGGCAGACGGTCGCCCTGAAGCTAAAGGCGGTGGATGGTAGGTTGCCGGACATGTCCAGCGACGTGTTCTGCAAGAAGATGATTCTGGATCAGGGCTTCTCCAGGGCGGAAACCCTGAGTGTCCAGACCTTCATGACTGGCATTTTTCTGGTAACCTTTGCCACGGTGAATGCCTGCAGGAGATACTGGGAGGCGATGAACGCAGCGATGCCGGACTCCCCTTTTCATTCTTTTTTAGGATCCTGTCCTATACAGAGGGATGAGAAGAGGATCACGGTCTCCATGCGGAACCCGCACACCCCAGGAAGAGACATCTCCACGTTCCTGGGACGTCTCTGCACAGTGGTGAGGGAGCCATCCCACATCCTTAACGGCAACGGATTCTGGACGGGTAAGTGGTCAGTAACCGTTCGACTCTACAGGGAACCAGCATCCGAGGATGGTCTCCAGCACCTGCCCCCGACATTCTCTCTGGGAAACTCCTTTGGTCTCATCTACTACCCGGACATGCCACACAACTGCAGGAAATGTGGCGGGAAAGGGCATTCGATGAAGACCTGCAAGGAGGACGCCTGCAGGGTTTGCCGGGTGACGGGACACAGCTCCAAGGACTGCCCAAAGAAGAAGACTTGCAACCTATGTGGACAGGCGGACCACCTTTACAAGGACTGCCCACAGCGGGAGAAATCCTGGGCAAGGGTTGCCGCGGTGACCCAGTATCGGGTAGTCACAGCTTCGTCGACCAAGGCAGCTACGACCAAGGCCACAGAGGCCAAGGACAAGGCGGCCAAGAACCCGGCGACCGTGGCTCCAGCCGATGCCCCAGCAGCCACGGAGTCCAGGAAAAAGGGTAAGAAAACTGTTGCCCCCTCCCTGGTCCCCCCCCCTGTCACCCCTGTCCAAACCCCTCCCCCCCCGGCCAACCCTACTGAGGATTCCACTACCTCCACCTCATTTCCCTACTCCTCAGTTGGTCTCCTCACCCCCCCCCCAAAGCCCACTCTCCCTCCCCAGACCATGAGAGCAGAGGACCTCAGCACTCTTGCACTTTTCACCGAGGAGGATTTTCCAGCTCTTGTCTCCTCAGGTACAGGCCAAAGGAAAAGGAAGGTGGAAGATAGTCCTGTCGCAGAACCTTCCAAGCTGTTCATTGTGGATCCCAATCCACCCCAGGAAGAGGAGGATGGCCTCCTCCCAGAACCGGACGTGTTGGAGCAGATGGTGGAGTCCCTTGTGGCCGAAGAAGAAATGGAGGAGTCGGAAGACACTGAGGCACCATCCCTGCTCGATCAGCTAGAAGAAGAGGGTCTGCTGGAGATACCCTTACCAGCAGGTGCCAAAGAGGAAGAACCGCCCGACCGGAGTGGTAACTAAGGCACACCGCCTGCGCTAACTTTCTCTTTCCTCCAATGACTGCTAACATTAACACCTTTTCCATTAATGTTAGGAGCATCAGAGACAAGTTCCGACGTCAGACAATTTTTGCGTTCCTTAACACTCAGTCTAGTGATGTATTTTTCCTGCAGGAATGCTCCCTTCCCTCCTCTAGGTCCTTCAACCATCTGGCCAGGGAGTGGACCCATGGCCCATCCTACTGGTCCGGCGGAGGCGACTGTAGGTCCGCGGGGGTCGCCGTGCTGATCAGGGGAAGCGCCTTCACATTGGACTCTGTTCAGGAAATCGTCTGCGGCAGGTTACTGCTCGTGGATGGCACCTGGGCGGGAGAACCGGTCAGGTTCATCAATGTGTACGCTTCTCCTGTGAAGAGCGATCGACTGGAGCTCCTCCAAGCCCTGCGCCCTCAGCTCGCTACCGCCAGGACGGTAGTGATGGCCGGGGATTTCAACTGCCCGATTGAGGAGGATGGACGCAGTTCTGGAACGGCTGCCAAGTTGGACGTCACATCCAAACTGCTCATTGAGATGGTGACCGAAGCCTCTCTTGTGGACGTTGTTGGCTCCATCGGACACGGATCCGTGAACTATTCATGGTGCCGATCCGATGGCTCGCTGCGTTCCAGGATTGACTTTGTGTTTACCTCTCGGGCGGTTGGGCGGAGTGGGCACTCGATGGTCCCCTGCTTCTTCTCTGACCACAGAGCCATTCACTTTCAAGGTGTGCTGGGCCATGGCTTCCCCATTGGCCCGGGCTCCTGGAAGCTGAACTGCTCTCTGCTGGAAAAGGGTGAGATTCTGGAGGAGCTTAGAGCTGCCTACTCCACGTGGCGGGCCTACAAGGCGGGCTTCCAGTCTGTTTCTGACTGGTGGGAATACGTTAAACTCGAGTTCCGTTTCTTCTTTCAGGCAAAGAGTCAACAACAGGCGGGTCTGAAGAGGAGGGACTTCAGGAGACTCCAGCGTGAGCTGCGTTCCCTGCAGGACCTTCTTCGATGCGGCTGGGACGTGAGAGAGGAGCTGGAGGAGACTAAGAGGAGCCTGAAAAGGCACTTCGAGGAGGAGTCCGAGCGAATTGTCTTCCGTTCCAAAGTGGAGAACCTGGAGAAGGGTGAGAAATGTAACTCGTTCTTTTTCAGGAAACTCCACGCCGGTCACACGCCCATGAATGAACTACGAGACGAGAGTGGCAGCATGCGACGCGGGAAAGAGAACGTGATGAAGGTCGTCAGCGACTTCTACAGCGAACTCTACGCCCGCAAGACTACTGACCCCGAGGCCGCCGATAAGTTCCTGTCAGGTATCACTAACCATCTTGACCCTGCAGACGCGGCGGCCATGGATGTTCCTCTGACGGTGGACGAGCTGCTCTCGGCCGCCAAATCCTTTAGTTCTGGCAGGACACCGGGCAGTGACGGCCTCCCAGCAGAGCTCTATGTAGCGCTGGGAGACCTAATCTGTCCGGACCTGTTAGGGCTGTATGAGGAGATGGTGGTGGAGGGCAGAATGCCTCCATCTCTGAGGGAAGGAATGGTCACGATCCTGTACAAGCGTAAAGGAGAGAGGTGCGACCTGAAGAATTGGCGTCCCATCACCCTTCTGAACGTCGACTACAAGATCCTGGCCAAGACGATGGCAACGAGATTGAAGACTGTTATCGGACGGATCATCCACCCGGATCAGACCTGCGGCATCCCCGGACGTCGCATCGCAGACAGCCTGGCTCTCATGCGGGACACGGTCGAGTACATCAAAGCCCGCCGGGTGCACGCAGCCCTGATCTCGTTGGATCAGGAAAAGGCCTTCGACCGTGTTTCCCATGAGTTCCTGGGCAAAGCTCTGCACAGGTTAGGTTTGGGTAACATGTTTTGCTTGTATGTCCAACTAATGTATTTTGATATTCACAGCTCGGTGTTGGTAAACGGCTGGAAGACTGACCCCTTCCCGGTCCTCTCAGGGGTCAGACAAGGCTGTCCTCTGTCACCTCTTCTTTTTGTTTGTGTTATAGAACTCTTTGCAGAGGCTATCCGGCGGAATGGAGAGATCAGAGGGATCACCGCACCAGGACCAGAACGCTTCGAGGTCAAGTGCTCGCTCTACATGGACGACGTGACCGTCTTCTGCGCGGACCGGCGCTCAGTCGACACCCTCGTCCAGACCTGTGAGACCTTCGGACGGGCTTCGGGAGCCAAAGTCAACTGCGGGAAGTCGGAAGCCATGCTCTTCGGGGACTGGCAGCCGGCCTCTTCCGCCCCCTTCCCTTTCAGCATCCAGCCGGATTTCATCAAGGTTCTTGGAGTCTGGTTCGGGAAGGAAGGAGCAGCCCTCAAGTCCTGGGAGGAACGCTTGACCAAGATCACCCAACGGATCGGTCTGTGGAGCCTCAGACGCCTCACCTGTGAGGGCAAAGCACTGGTCCTGCGTAACGAGGTACTGCCCGTGCTGCAGTACACGGCCCAGGCCTGGCCCCCCCTTGCCACCGTGTGCAGGGCCATTACCAGGACGGTGTTTCGTTTTGTCTGGGGATCCAAGATGGACAGAGTAAAGCGGAGCATCATGTACAAGGATCCTCGCAAGGGTGGGAAGGGCGTACCCGATATCCCCACCCTCCTGCGATCCTCCTTCGTATGTGACTGCGTTCGCCGAACTCTGCGAGTCAAGAGAGGTTCCGCGGGTGGGTCCATGTCTCGCTTCTTCCTGCTCCCCCTTTGGAGACGGTTAGGCTGGGACAAGTGGGACAGCTCCTTCCCCTACAACTGGACGGCGCCATGGTTCTACGGAGACGTGGTTCGGTTTGTGAGGGAACACCAACTGGAGGGACTCAAGCCTGATTTGTGGAAGCCAAAGACTATCCACAAACTCATCAGAGCCAAGGACGAAATGGAGAACATTCCAGGACTTCATCACGACACACTGGAGACTGTTTGGACAAACGTGTCATCGGCTGGATTGACCAACGGGCACAAGGACTTGTCATGGATGGCGATACAGGGCGGACTGCCCGTCCGGTCATTCATGCACGCCCGGAACCTGTGCAAAACCCGGTACTGCCCAAGGTGCCCCTTCGTGGAGGAAACATCGCTGCACGCCTTTTGGGACTGCCGTTTCGCACAGCGCCTGTTGGTTGCCCTGGAGGATGACCTGAGGAACTCCGTCCCCAGAGGGAGCCTATCGTACCATTCCGTACTTTATGGACTCTTCCCTGGGACTCACACCGTTGGAGCCATCCAGGAGGCTTGGCGCCTTATGAACTGCTTTAAGGACGCTATTTGGGTCGCCAGGAACCGGCTCATCTTGAAGAGGGAGAGGATGTCTATCCAGGATTGCCGCAGGCTGATCCACAGCCTGCTCAGAGACTATTCCATCATGGACAGTCCGGACGACAGCGCCGAGGAGGAGGTTTAGACCTCTTCCATGCCCCCTCCCTCCTTTTCCCGTTATGTGCGTCTTTCAATAAAGCTTCGGGCCTGTGATTTCCCCACCCTATCCCCCTTTTCCCCTACCCCCATCCCCCAATCGCCGGTTCGTCGTTATTTATTGTCTAACTTTTTCTTTCAGCTTGAGTGTTATGGATAAGCATAGGAGCGTGATGTATAGTTTAGTGCGTCGTACTCTATGGCTATGTAAGAAGGATTGTATATTTCTGTGTGTACGGGGCTGCGGCACTGTACACGGTTTGTTACCTTTTTGTGAGTAGTGCATGATAATAAAGATGCTGTTAAATCAAAAAATCTGTTCTTATCAGTTTAATATCTGATACGTCCCCTATCTGGGGACCATATATTAAATGGATTTTTAGAACAGGGAGATGGAAAAAGAGCTTGCTCTGTCCACTCCACGCATTGACCTGGTATTGCAGTACCTCCAGGAACGGTGCACCCCTTCTTAACCCAGTTTCCAAAAGCAGAACTCAATTCACCTGATTCATATTAGCCCGATTTAATGAATTGGAAGAAAGCATACGTCTTCATATGCACCTCAATTTGGCCCATTCACTTTTCACACTTCCTCCTTTTGTTTTTTATCTTTCACACTTTTGACTTTCTTTATTCATCCAAATAGCAAACTCATCACCACTCAACCTGACCAACTCGGCTATGTCCCCGTGCTGCAGTTCTCTGTCTTATCTAGATCATTTGCAATTGAATGGAATAGATCCCTTTTGGACAAAGTGGATTCACCTGCTGCTGCAGTGACCACAGGTGTGATAAGATCTAGAATTGGCATCTGGTGCGATCTCTCCGCTTCCACTCCAAAGAAAGTTATCTGTTTATTCCTATCATGCATTGGTTTTTGGGGTTTTCTTTGAGTAATGATGATCTCTTTAGTAGTCTGTTGGCGCCCTCTCCTGGAGGAATAGTTTGCTTGCTCTTGGACATTCTAAAAGAGAGGTCATGATAGACATTGAGCTTCTGAGCTCAATTGGGGACAGTCATGGGTGATGAATGTTTGCAACCTACTGCGAAGCCTCATACCGCAATATAAGGAACGTCAAATACTAAGAAAGGGCGGCCTATGAAAGAATTACTACTTTCAATAAGTACACTTAAACGGCTAATTGGGAATAGAAAAACTGTAAAAAGCCCTCTGAGAAAGCCCCCCTCTAACCTTTGATAGTAAGCTTTTCTGTAGTCTGCCTGTTGATGTATTTTCCGTTTGAACTGTGCACAACATGAAGAGACGGAACACTGGCGGCTTGTCACAATGCCCCCCGATGACATCACAATAGCGCTGCTGCCTAGAAAACAAGCTGCGCAGAAGAAGTTGTTCTTTGGGTGGGAGGGTGGGCTAGTGGAAGGAGGGGGCAATCTCTTTTTTTCCCGGGTGGTAGGGGGATGACAGGAGAAGGGAAGCGGGTGGTGAGAAAGGTACAGAGGGCAGGGTTTGGGGGCTGGGAAGGAAAGGGAAAAGATTAGGGTTTGGGGATGATGAAAGGGCTTTCTACGGGTAAGGATGGCAAAGGGTGGCAGTGACGGAAAGTCAGGCAACCTGTCCTGTCCGTCTTTTTGTATCGTGAATTGGAAAGACTGCAAGGGGGAGGGGAGTTGCTTGCGCCCTAAAGGAGGAGTTATTCAGATTCATTGCAGTGGGCGGCGGCTGCAAAACGCACCATTCTTCTTGTTTTTGCTCTGCAAAGCAGCCTTTTCAAGGGTTGGCTTGGGTGACAAAATGTCTTGTGTAGGCGTGGGTTTGTCTCCCTCTCGCTCTCTCTCCCTAAGATGTGTCCGGCATAGGCCAGGGTGCCACTCGAGGCCCAAACCAATTCTGGTTATCGCTTCTCGGCCTTTTGGCTAAGATCAAGTGTAGCATCGTTCGAAAAGGTGGTTTAAGGCTCCGGCCACCTTAGTACAATGATGCAATGCACACTGGAAGGTTGCGCTTGTTAGTACTTTGGGAGGATAGTATATCCATCTAGAGGAAACCATGGCCCTACCAGGATCGAGGCTATTAGACTGAGTAAGTGTGGGAGCTATGGTGCAATGTGCCCCAGGATTAACGACCCTGGAGTGAGTCTGAGCTTGCTGGCTTGGGACCCCGGCGAGCCTTGGGCTCTGTAGCACACCGTACCTTTCCCTTTCATACTTTCTGAGCATATTGCTCTATCCCGGCCTTCTGGCTAGGAAGGGAAATTTTTATAATCATGGTCGGAGGTCCGTTCAGCTTTGGGCTGAGAAACCAACACCCGGTTGGAGGTCCGGGTCAGCTTTGGCTGAGAAACCAACACCCGGTTGGAGGTCCGGGTCAGCTTCGGCTGAGAAACCAACACCCGGTTGGAGGTCCGGGTCAGCTTCGGCAGAGAAACCAACACCCGGTTGGAGGTCCGGGTCAGCTTCGGCTGAGAAACCAACACCCGGTTGGAGGTCCGGTTAGCCTTGGGCTGAGAAACCAACACCGGTTGACGGTCCGGGCAGTTTCGGCTGCGAAACCAACAACTAGTAGCTCTCTACTCCACTTGGGTAAGATGCCTGGATGGACGCTGGGAGCAACGACAAGGCTCAACCAGGCTTCGGCTTGGGGGAGCACCGAAGATCCCTGACCCTTGCTGTGGCCTTCTGGCTCGGAGGGACGGGGTTGATTTTTGAGGACCCTCTCCTCACGGAGGGGTCCACACGAATCCTAGCCTTTGCACTGTTTTTGGTTTGACTTCGGTCATGCATTTTTTGCGGTGCTTTGGAAAGCTTCATTAAATCAAAAAATCTGTTCTTATCAGTTTAATATCTGATACGTCCCCTATCTGGGGACCATATATTAAATGGATTTTTAGAACAGGGAGATGGAAAAAGAGCTTGCTCTGTCCACTCCACGCATTGACCTGGTATTGCAGTACCTCCAGGAACGGTGCACCCCTTCTTAACCCAGTTTCCAAAAGCAGAACTCAATTCACCTGATTCATATTAGCCCGATTTAATGAATTGGAAGAAAGCATACGTCTTCATATGCACCTCAATTTGGCCCATTCACTTTTCACACTTCCTCCTTTTGTTTTTTATCTTTCACACTTTTGACTTTCTTTATTCATCCAAATAGCAAACTCATCACCACTCAACCTGACCAACTCGGCTATGTCCCCGTGCTGCAGTTCTCTGTCTTATCTAGATCATTTGCAATTGAATGGAATAGATCCCTTTTGGACAAAGTGGATTCACCTGCTGCTGCAGTGACCACAGGTGTGATAAGATCTAGAATTGGCATCTGGTGCGATCTCTCCGCTTCCACTCCAAAGAAAGTTACCTGTTTATTCCTATCATGCATTGGTTTTTGGGGTTTTCTTTGAGTAATGATGATCTCTTTAGTAGTCTGTTGGCGCCCTCTCCTGGAGGAATAGTTTGCTTGCTCTTGGACATTCTAAAAGAGAGGTCATGATAGACATTGAGCTTCTGAGCTCAATTGGGGACAGTCATGGGTGATGAATGTTTGCAACCTACTGCGAAGCCTCATACCGCAATATAAGGATCGTCAAATACTAAGAAAGGGCGGCCTATGAAAGAATTACTACTTTCAATAAGTACACTTAAACGGCTAATTGGGAATAGAAAAACTGTAAAAAGCCCTCTGAGAAAGCCCCCCTCTAACCTTTGATAGTAAGCTTTTCTGTAGTCTGCCTGTTGATGTATTTTCCGTTTGAACTGTGCACAACATGAAGAGACGGAACACTGGCGGCTTGTCACAATGCCCCCCGATGACATCACAATAGCGCTGCTGCCTAGAAAACAAGCTGCGCAGAAGAAGTTGTTCTTTGGGTGGGAGGGTGGGCTAGTGGAAGGAGGGGGCAATCTCTTTTTTTCCCGGGTGGTAGGGGGATGACAGGAGAAGGGAAGCGGGTGGTGAGAAAGGTACAGAGGGCAGGGTTTGGGGGCTGGGAAGGAAAGGGAAAAGATTAGGGTTTGGGGATGATGAAAGGGCTTTCTACGGGTAAGGATGGCAAAGGGTGGCAGTGACGGAAAGTCAGGCAACCTGTCCTGTCCGTCTTTTTGTATCGTGAATTGGAAAGACTGCAAGGGGGAGGGGAGTTGCTTGCGCCCTAAAGGAGGAGTTATTCAGATTCATTGCAGTGGGCGGCGGCTGCAAAACGCACCATTCTTCTTGTTTTTGCTCTGCAAAGCAGCCTTTTCAAGGGTTGGCTTGGGTGACAAAATGTCTTGTGTAGGCGTGGGTTTGTCTCCCTCTCGCTCTCTCTCCCTAAGATGTGTCCGGCATAGGCCAGGGTGCCACTCGAGGCCCAAACCAATTCTGGTTATCGCTTCTCGGCCTTTTGGCTAAGATCAAGTGTAGTATCTGTTCTTATCAGTTTAATATCTGATACGTCCCCTATCTGGGGACCATATATTAAATGGATTTTTAGAACAGGGAGATGGAAAAAGAGCTTGCTCTGTCCACTCCACGCATTGACCTGGTATTGCAGTACCTCCAGGAACGGTGCACCCCTTCTTAACCCAGTTTCCAAAAGCAGAACTCAATTCACCTGATTCATATTAGCCCGATTTAATGAATTGGAAGAAAGCATACGTCTTCATATGCACCTCAATTTGGCCCATTCACTTTTCACACTTCCTCCTTTTGTTTTTTATCTTTCACACTTTTGACTTTCTTTATTCATCCAAATAGCAAACTCATCACCACTCAACCTGACCAACTCGGCTATGTCCCCGTGCTGCAGTTCTCTGTCTTATCTAGATCATTTGCAATTGAATGGAATAGATCCCTTTTGGACAAAGTGGATTCACCTGCTGCTGCAGTGACCACAGGTGTGATAAGATCTAGAATTGGCATCTGGTGCGATCTCTCCGCTTCCACTCCAAAGAAAGTTACCTGTTTATTCCTATCATGCATTGGTTTTTGGGGTTTTCTTTGAGTAATGATGATCTCTTTAGTAGTCTGTTGGCGCCCTCTCCTGGAGGAATAGTTTGCTTGCTCTTGGACATTCTAAAAGAGAGGTCATGATAGACATTGAGCTTCTGAGCTCAATTGGGGACAGTCATGGGTGATGAATGTTTGCAACCTACTGCGAAGCCTCATACCGCAATATAAGGAACGTCAAATACTAAGAAAGGGCGGCCTATGAAAGAATTACTACTTTCAATAAGTACACTTAAACGGCTAATTGGGAATAGAAAAACTGTAAAAAGCCCTCTGAGAAAGCCCCCCTCTAACCTTTGATAGTAAGCTTTTCTGTAGTCTGTCTGTTGATGTATTTTCCGTTTGAACTGTGCACAACATGAAGAGACGGAACACTGGCGGCTTGTCACAATGCCCCCCGATGACATCACAATAGCGCTGCTGCCTAGAAAACAAGCTGCGCAGAAGAAGTTGTTCTTTGGGTGGGAGGGTGGGCTAGTGGAAGGAGGGGGCAATCTCTTTTTTTCCCGGGTGGTAGGGGGATGACAGGAGAAGGGAAGCGGGTGGTGAGAAAGGTACAGAGGGCAGGGTTTGGGGGCTGGGAAGGAAAGGGAAAAGATTAGGGTTTGGGGATGATGAAAGGGCTTTCTACGGGTAAGGATGGCAAAGGGTGGCAGTGACGGAAAGTCAGGCAACCTGTCCTGTCCGTCTTTTTGTATCGTGAATTGGAAAGACTGCAAGGGGGAGGGGAGTTTCTTGCGCCCTAAAGGAGGAGTTATTCAGATTCATTGCAGTGGGCGGCGGCTGCAAAACGCACCATTCTTCTTGTTTTTGCTCTGCAAAGCAGCCTTTTCAAGGGTTGGCTTGGGTGACAAAATGTCTTGTGTAGGCGTGGGTTTGTCTCCCTCTCGCTCTCTCTCCCTAAGATGTGTCCGGCATAGGCCAGGGTGCCACTCGAGGCCCAAACCAATTCTGGTTATCGCTTCTCGGCCTTTTGGCTAAGATCAAGTGTAGTATCTGTTCTTATCAGTTTAATATCTGATACGTCCCCTATCTGGGGACCATATATTAAATGGATTTTTAGAACAGGGAGATGGAAAAAGAGCTTGCTCTGTCCACTCCACGCATTGACCTGGTATTGCAGTACCTCCAGGAACGGTGCACCCCTTCTTAACCCAGTTTCCAAAAGCAGAACTCAATTCACCTGATTCATATTAGCCCGATTTAATGAATTGGAAGAAAGCATACGTCTTCATATGCACCTCAATTTGGCCCATTCACTTTTCACACTTCCTCCTTTTGTTTTTTATCTTTCACACTTTTGACTTTCTTTATTCATCCAAATAGCAAACTCATCACCACTCAACCTGACCAACTCGGCTATGTCCCCGTGCTGCAGTTCTCTGTCTTATCTAGATCATTTGCAATTGAATGGAATAGATCCCTTTTGGACAAAGTGGATTCACCTGCTGCTGCAGTGACCACAGGTGTGATAAGATCTAGAATTGGCATCTGGTGCGATCTCTCCGCTTCCACTCCAAAGAAAGTTACCTGTTTATTCCTATCATGCATTGGTTTTTGGGGTTTTCTTTGAGTAATGATGATCTCTTTAGTAGTCTGTTGGCGCCCTCTCCTGGAGGAATAGTTTGCTTGCTCTTGGACATTCTAAAAGAGAGGTCATGATAGACATTGAGCTTCTGAGCTCAATTGGGGACAGTCATGGGTGATGAATGTTTGCAACCTACTGCGAAGCCTCATACCGCAATATAAGGAACGTCAAATACTAAGAAAGGGCGGCCTATGAAAGAATTACTACTTTCAATAAGTACACTTAAACGGCTAATTGGGAATAGAAAAACTGTAAAAAGCCCTCTGAGAAAGCCCCCCTCTAACCTTTGATAGTAAGCTTTTCTGTAGTCTGCCTGTTGATGTATTTTCCGTTTGAACTGTGCACAACATGAAGAGACGGAACACTGGCGGCTTGTCACAATGCCCCCCGATGACATCACAATAGCGCTGCTGCCTAGAAAACAAGCTGCGCAGAAGAAGTTGTTCTTTGGGTGGGAGGGTGGGCTAGTGGAAGGAGGGGGCAATCTCTTTTTTTCCCGGGTGGTAGGGGGATGACAGGAGAAGGGAAGCGGGTGGTGAGAAAGGTACAGAGGGCAGGGTTTGGGGGCTGGGAAGGAAAGGGAAAAGATTAGGGTTTGGGGATGATGAAAGGGCTTTCTACGGGTAAGGATGGCAAAGGGTGGCAGTGACGGAAAGTCAGGCAACCTGTCCTGTCCGTCTTTTTGTATCGTGAATTGGAAAGACTGCAAGGGGGAGGGGAGTTGCTTGCGCCCTAAAGGAGGAGTTATTCAGATTCATTGCAGTGGGCGGCGGCTGCAAAACGCACCATTCTTCTTGTTTTTGCTCTGCAAAGCAGCCTTTTCAAGGGTTGGCTTGGGTGACAAAATGTCTTGTGTAGGCGTGGGTTTGTCTCCCTCTCGCTCTCTCTCCCTAAGATGTGTCCGGCATAGGCCAGGGTGCCACTCGAGGCCCAAACCAATTCTGGTTATCGCTTCTCGGCCTTTTGGCTAAGATCAAGTGTAGTATCTGTTCTTATCAGTTTAATATCTGATACGTCCCCTATCTGGGGACCATATATTAAATGGATTTTTAGAACAGGGAGATGGAAAAAGAGCTTGCTCTGTCCACTCCACGCATTGACCTGGTATTGCAGTACCTCCAGGAACGGTGCACCCCTTCTTAACCCAGTTTCCAAAAGCAGAACTCAATTCACCTGATTCATATTAGCCCGATTTAATGAATTGGAAGAAAGCATACGTCTTCATATGCACCTCAATTTGGCCCATTCACTTTTCACACTTCCTCCTTTTGTTTTTTATCTTTCACACTTTTGACTTTCTTTATTCATCCAAATAGCAAACTCATCACCACTCAACCTGACCAACTCGGCTATGTCCCCGTGCTGCAGTTCTCTGTCTTATCTAGATCATTTGCAATTGAATGGAATAGATCCCTTTTGGACAAAGTGGATTCACCTGCTGCTGCAGTGACCACAGGTGTGATAAGATCTAGAATTGGCATCTGGTGCGATCTCTCCGCTTCCACTCCAAAGAAAGTTACCTGTTTATTCCTATCATGCATTGGTTTTTGGGGTTTTCTTTGAGTAATGATGATTAGTGATGAGCGAGTACTAAAAAGCTCGGGTGCTCGAAGCTCGGGCCGAGCCTCCCAAGATACTCGTGTACTCGGCCCGAGCACCGAGCCCAATGTTATCCTATGGGAGACCCGAGTATTTTTGTGAAATGACCCCCCGGCAGCATGGAGAAACCCTAAAAATGTCACAAAAGTCTCAGAAGAGTGCTCAAATGACATGGCATCAGCATGGGGAAGACCCCTTGAAGCATTTATCACTCAAAAGTCACAGATGTGAACAATTTTGTCCGAGTTTTACGCCATTTTTACGGACTCACCAGAAAACCTTCCAAAATGACACCAAAATGAATTTTCATGGCGGAAATGTTAAGGGCACATACTCAATAGTGAGATAGAGCTGGTGTATGTTACTTTTTGAGATTAATACATGAAAGATTTTACATGAAAACCTTGTGTGGCACTCCGATGTCCAAAACGCACGTTTTGTGCTTTTTACTAGCGATGTCGGTCATTTTTTTTTTTTTATTCTATCTCCCTCAGTCCGTCGGTCTGTCTCTCTCTGTCTTGTCTGTCCCCCTCTCACAGTCTGTCGGTCAGTTCCCCCCCTCTCTCTTACTTACCGTTCCCCGATCACTGCCGCGGCGCTGCACAGCTGTTCAAACTCCGGTGGCTTTTCCTCTTTTGAAAAAGCCGGCCGCTCATTAATCAATCTCCTATTCCCTGCTGTCCTGCTTTTCGGCGCCTATGATTGGTTGCAGTGAGACACGCTCCCACACTGAGTGACAGCTGTCTCACTGCAACCAATCACAGCAGCCGGTGTGTGTATACTGTGCAGTGAAATAAATAATTAAATAATTAAAAAAAACGGCATGCGGTCCCCCCAATTTTAATACCAGCCAGATAAAGCCATACGGCTGAAGGCTGGTATTCTCAGGATGGGGAGCTCCACGTTATGGGGAGCCCCCCACCCTAACAATATCAGCCAACAGCCGCCCAGAATTGCCGCATACATTATATGCGACAGTTCTGGGACTGTACCCGGCTCTTCCCGATTTGCCCTGGTGCGTTGGCAAATCGGGGTAATAAGGAGTTATTGGCAGCCCATAGCTGCCAATAAGTCCTAGATTAATCATGTCAGGCGTCTATGAGACACCCTCCATGATTAATCTGTAAGTTACAGTAAATAAACACACACACACACCAGAAAAAATCCTTTATTAGAAATAAAAACACACACATATACCCTGGTTCACCACTTTAATCAGCCCGAAAAAGCCCTCCATGTCCGGCGTAATCCAGGATGGTCCAGCGTCGCATCCAGCGCTGCTGCATGGAGGTGACCGGAGCCGCAGCACACACAGCCGCTCCGGTCACCTCCACACAGCAAATGAACACAGCCGCGCGATCAGCTGCTGTCACTGAGGTTACCCGCGGCCACCGGTGGATGCAGCGGTGACAGCGGGTAACCTCAGTGACAGCAGCTGATCGCGCGGCTGTGTTCATTTGCTGTGTGGAGGTGACCGGAGCGGCGGTGTCTTCTGCAGCTCCGGTCACCTCCATGCAGCAGCGCTGGATGCGACGCTGGATCATCCTGGAGTACGCCGGACAAGGAGGGCTTTTTCGGGCTGATTAAAGTGGTGAACCAGGGAATGTGTGTGTGTTTTTTATTTCTAATAAAGGATTTTTTCGGTTGTGTGGGTTTATTTACTGTAACTTACAGATTAATCATGGAGGGTGTCTCATAGACGCATGACATGATTAATCTAGGACTTATTGGCAGCTATGGGCTTCCAATAACTCCTTATTACCCCGATTTGCCAACGCACCAGGGTAAATCGGGAAGAGCCGGGTACAGCCCCAGAATTGTCGCATATAATGTATGCGGCAATTCTGGCCAGCTGCTGACTGATATTGTTAGGGTGGGGGGCTCCCCATAACGTGGAGCTCCCCATCCTGAGAATACCAGCCTTCAGCCGTATGGCTTTATCTGGCTGGTTTTAAAATTGGGGGGAACCGCACGCCGTTTTTTTTAATTATTTATTTATTTATTTTACTGCACAGTATAGACACGCCCACCGGCTGCTGTGATTGGGTGCAGTGTGACACCTGTCACTCAGCGTGGGGGCGTGTCTCACTGCAACCAATCATAGGCGCCTGTGGGCGTGGAAAGCAGGGAATATGAGATGGCTGTGTACAGAGCACAGCGCGCCGGCCGGTATAAAGGCTCGGTCACGCTGTGCAGGCCGGCCAATCACTGCAATTCCACAACTAACAGGGCTGTGGCATTGCAGTGGTCTGCCAGCCAATCCCTGCATGAGGGCTGGCTCTCAAAAGAGCGCCAACATGCAGGGATGAAGACCACGAGTAAAGCACGAGTATTGCAAAATTACTCGGTACCCGCCGAGCAGCCCGAGTACAGTGATACTCGTGCGAGTACCGAGTAGTTACAAGCATGCTCGCTCATCACTAATGATGATCTCTTTAGTAGTCTGTTGGCGCCCTCTCCTGGAGGAATAGTTTGCTTGCTCTTGGACATTCTAAAAGAGAGGTCATGATAGACATTGAGCTTCTGAGCTCAATTGGGGACAGTCATGGGTGATGAATGTTTGCAACCTACTGCGAAGCCTCATACCGCAATATAAGGAACGTCAAATACTAAGAAAGGGCGGCCTATGAAAGAATTACTACTTTCAATAAGTACACTTAAACGGCTAATTGGGAATAGAAAAACTGTAAAAAGCCCTCTGAGAAAGCCCCCCTCTAACCTTTGATAGTAAGCTTTTCTGTAGTCTGCCTGTTGATGTATTTTCCGTTTGAACTGTGCACAACATGAAGAGACGGAACACTGGCGGCTTGTCACAATGCCCCCCGATGACATCACAATAGCGCTGCTGCCTAGAAAACAAGCTGCGCAGAAGAAGTTGTTCTTTGGGTGGGAAGGTGGGCTAGTGGAAAGAGGGGGCAATCTCTTTTTTTCCCGGGTGGTAGGGGGATGACAGGAGAAGGGAAGCGGGTGGTGAGAAAGGTACAGAGGGCAGGGTTTGGGGGCTGGGAAGGAAAGGGAAAAGATTAGGGTTTGGGGATGATGAAAGGGCTTTCTACGGGTAAGGATGGCAAAGGGTGGCAGTGACGGAAAGTCAGGCAACCTGTCCTGTCCGTCTTTTTGTATCGTGAATTGGAAAGACTGCAAGGGGGAGGGGAGTTGCTTGCGCCCTAAAGGAGGAGTTATTCAGATTCATTGCAGTGGGCGGCGGCTGCAAAACGCACCATTCTTCTTGTTTTTGCTCTGCAAAGCAGCCTTTTCAAGGGTTGGCTTGGGTGACAAAATGTCTTGTGTAGGCGTGGGTTTGTCTCCCTCTCGCTCTCTCTCCCTAAGATGTGTCCGGCATAGGCCAGGGTGCCACTCGAGGCCCAAACCAATTCTGGTTATCGCTTCTCGGCCTTTTGGCTAAGATCAAGTGTAGTATCTGTTCTTATCAGTTTAATATCTGATACGTCCCCTATCTGGGGACCATATATTAAATGGATTTTTAGAACAGGGAGATGGAAAAAGAGCTTGCTCTGTCCACTCCACGCATTGACCTGGTATTGCAGTACCTCCAGGAACGGTGCACCCCTTCTTAACCCAGTTTCCAAAAGCAGAACTCAATTCACCTGATTCATATTAGCCCGATTTAATGAATTGGAAGAAAGCATACGTCTTCATATGCACCTCAATTTGGCCCATTCACTTTTCACACTTCCTCCTTTTGTTTTTTATCTTTCACACTTTTGACTTTCTTTATTCATCCAAATAGCAAACTCATCACCACTCAACCTGACCAACTCGGCTATGTCCCCGTGCTGCAGTTCTCTGTCTTATCTAGATCATTTGCAATTGAATGGAATAGATCCCTTTTGGACAAAGTGGATTCACCTGCTGCTGCAGTGACCACAGGTGTGATAAGATCTAGAATTGGCATCTGGTGCGATCTCTCCGCTTCCACTCCAAAGAAAGTTACCTGTTTATTCCTATCATGCATTGGTTTTTGGGGTTTTCTTTGAGTAATGATGATCTCTTTAGTAGTCTGTTGGCGCCCTCTCCTGGAGGAATAGTTTGCTTGCTCTTGGACATTCTAAAAGAGAGGTCATGATAGACATTGAGCTTCTGAGCTCAATTGGGGACAGTCATGGGTGATGAATGTTTGCAACCTACTGCGAAGCCTCATACCGCAATATAAGGAACGTCAAATACTAAGAAAGGGCGGCCTATGAAAGAATTACTACTTTCAATAAGTACACTTAAACGGCTAATTGGGAATAGAAAAACTGTAAAAAGCCCTCTGAGAAAGCCCCCCTCTAACCTTTGATAGTAAGCTTTTCTGTAGTCTGCCTGTTGATGTATTTTCCGTTTGAACTGTGCACAACATGAAGAGACGGAACACTGGCGGCTTGTCACAATGCCCCCCGATGACATCACAATAGCGCTGCTGCCTAGAAAACAAGCTGCGCAGAAGAAGTTGTTCTTTGGGTGGGAGGGTGGGCTAGTGGAAGGAGGGGGCAATCTCTTTTTTTCCCGGGTGGTAGGGGGATGACAGGAGAAGGGAAGCGGGTGGTGAGAAAGGTACAGAGGGCAGGGTTTGGGGGCTGGGAAGGAAAGGGAAAAGATTAGGGTTTGGGGATGATGAAAGGGCTTTCTACGGGTAAGGATGGCAAAGGGTGGCAGTGACGGAAAGTCAGGCAACCTGTCCTGTCCGTCTTTTTGTATCGTGAATTGGAAAGACTGCAAGGGGGAGGGGAGTTGCTTGCGCCCTAAAGGAGGAGTTATTCAGATTCATTGCAGTGGGCGGCGGCTGCAAAACGCACCATTCTTCTTGTTTTTGCTCTGCAAAGCAGCCTTTTCAAGGGTTGGCTTGGGTGACAAAATGTCTTGTGTAGGCGTGGGTTTGTCTCCCTCTCGCTCTCTCTCCCTAAGATGTGTCCGGCATAGGCCAGGGTGCCACTCGAGGCCCAAACCAATTCTGGTTATCGCTTCTCGGCCTTTTGGCTAAGATCAAGTGTAGTATCTGTTCTTATCAGTTTAATATCTGATACGTCCCCTATCTGGGGACCATATATTAAATGGATTTTTAGAACAGGGAGATGGAAAAAGAGCTTGCTCTGTCCACTCCACGCATTGACCTGGTATTGCAGTACCTCCAGGAACGGTGCACCCCTTCTTAACCCAGTTTCCAAAAGCAGAACTCAATTCACCTGATTCATATTAGCCCGATTTAATGAATTGGAAGAAAGCATACGTCTTCATATGCACCTCAATTTGGCCCATTCACTTTTCACACTTCCTCCTTTTGTTTTTTATCTTTCACACTTTTGACTTTCTTTATTCATCCAAATAGCAAACTCATCACCACTCAACCTGACCAACTCGGCTATGTCCCCGTGCTGCAGTTCTCTGTCTTATCTAGATCATTTGCAATTGAATGGAATAGATCCCTTTTGGACAAAGTGGATTCACCTGCTGCTGCAGTGACCACAGGTGTGATAAGATCTAGAATTGGCATCTGGTGCGATCTCTCCGCTTCCACTCCAAAGAAAGTTACCTGTTTATTCCTATCATGCATTGGTTTTTGGGGTTTTCTTTGAGTAATGATGATCTCTTTAGTAGTCTGTTGGCGCCCTCTCCTGGAGGAATAGTTTGCTTGCTCTTGGACATTCTAAAAGAGAGGTCATGATAGACATTGAGCTTCTGAGCTCAATTGGGGACAGTCATGGGTGATGAATGTTTGCAACCTACTGCGAAGCCTCATACCGCAATATAAGGAACGTCAAATACTAAGAAAGGGCGGCCTATGAAAGAATTACTACTTTCAATAAGTACACTTAAACGGCTAATTGGGAATAGAAAAACTGTAAAAAGCCCTCTGAGAAAGCCCCCCTCTAACCTTTGATAGTAAGCTTTTCTGTAGTCTGCCTGTTGATGTATTTTCCGTTTGAACTGTGCACAACATGAAGAGACGGAACACTGGCGGCTTGTCACAATGCCCCCCGATGACATCACAATAGCGCTGCTGCCTAGAAAACAAGCTGCGCAGAAGAAGTTGTTCTTTGGGTGGGAGGGTGGGCTAGTGGAAGGAGGGGGCAATCTCTTTTTTTCCCGGGTGGTAGGGGGATGACAGGAGAAGGGAAGCGGGTGGTGAGAAAGGTACAGAGGGCAGGGTTTGGGGGCTGGGAAGGAAAGGGAAAAGATTAGGGTTTGGGGATGATGAAAGGGCTTTCTACGGGTAAGGATGGCAAAGGGTGGCAGTGACGGAAAGTCAGGCAACCTGTCCTGTCCGTCTTTTTGTATCGTGAATTGGAAAGACTGCAAGGGGGAGGGGAGTTGCTTGCGCCCTAAAGGAGGAGTTATTCAGATTCATTGCAGTGGGCGGCGGCTGCAAAACGCACCATTCTTCTTGTTTTTGCTCTGCAAAGCAGCCTTTTCAAGGGTTGGCTTGGGTGACAAAATGTCTTGTGTAGGCGTGGGTTTGTCTCCCTCTCGCTCTCTCTCCCTAAGATGTGTCCGGCATAGGCCAGGGTGCCACTCGAGGCCCAAACCAATTCTGGTTATCGCTTCTCGGCCTTTTGGCTAAGATCAAGTGTAGTATCTGTTCTTATCAGTACAAACTGAGCTAGCTACACTTGACGAGAGACGATCAGGGAGACAAGCTCCGAAGCCCAGCCGAGACCGGAAGAGGGAGATCGGACGGAAGAAGAGCTTGGAAGAAAGAAGCAAGAAGACGAAGGCTCGGAGAAGACTTGGGGAGACCAGAGGAACTTCGAGGAGGAACACAGCGGGAGAAGACACCCGGAGAAGAATCCAAGATCCAGCTCCGGGAACTCAAGCAGGAAACAGCCATGGCAAGCAAGCCAGAGAAGGCAGCCAAGAAGGCTCAGGACCCAGGGACCTCCAGGAAGGCTCATCCAGAGGCTTCTTCGGCCCAAGAGGCCCCTACCTCCGACGCCGGCCAGCCGGAGGGAGCCCGGACGCCGCCTGAAAAGGCTCCAACCCTGGAGCCTTGGATGCGGCAGACGGTCGCCCTGAAGCTAAAGGCGGTGGATGGTAGGTTGCCGGACATGTCCAGCGACGTGTTCTGCAAGAAGATGATTCTGGATCAGGGCTTCTCCAGGGCGGAAACCCTGAGTGTCCAGACCTTCATGACTGGCATTTTTCTGGTAACCTTTGCCACGGTGAATGCCTGCAGGAGATACTGGGAGGCGATGAACGCAGCGATGCCGGACTCCCCTTTTCATTCTTTTTTAGGATCCTGTCCTATACAGAGGGATGAGAAGAGGATCACGGTCTCCATGCGGAACCCGCACACCCCAGGAAGAGACATCTCCACGTTCCTGGGACGTCTCTGCACAGTGGTGAGGGAGCCATCCCACATCCTTAACGGCAACGGATTCTGGACGGGTAAGTGGTCAGTAACCGTTCGACTCTACAGGGAACCAGCATCCGAGGATGGTCTCCAGCACCTGCCCCCGACATTCTCTCTGGGAAACTCCTTTGGTCTCATCTACTACCCGGACATGCCACACAACTGCAGGAAATGTGGCGGGAAAGGGCATTCGATGAAGACCTGCAAGGAGGACGCCTGCAGGGTTTGCCGGGTGACGGGACACAGCTCCAAGGACTGCCCAAAGAAGAAGACTTGCAACCTATGTGGACAGGCGGACCACCTTTACAAGGACTGCCCACAGCGGGAGAAATCCTGGGCAAGGGTTGCCGCGGCGACCCAGTATCGGGTAGTCACAGCTTCGTCGACCAAGGCAGCTACGACCAAGGCCACAGAGGCCAAGGACAAGGCGGCCAAGAACCCGGCGACCGTGGCTCCAGCCGATGCCCCAGCAGCCACGGAGTCCAGGAAAAAGAAGGGTAAGAAAACTGTTGCCCCCTCCCTGGTCCCCCCCCCTGTCACCCCTGTCCAAACCCCTCCCCCCCCGGCCAACCCTACTGAGGATTCCACTACCTCCACCTCATTTCCCTACTCCTCAGTTGGTCTCCTCACCCCCCCCCCAAAGCCCACTCTCCCTCCCCAGACCATGAGAGCAGAGGGCCTCAGCACTCTTGCACTTTTCACCGAGGAGGATTTTCCAGCTCTTGTCTCCTCAGGTACAGGCCAAAGGAAAAGGAAGGTGGAAGATAGTCCTGTCGCAGAACCTTCCAAGCTGTTCATTGTGGACCCCAATCCACCCCAGGAAGAGGAGGATGGCCTCCTCCCAGAACCGGACGTGTTGGAGCAGATGGTGGAGTCCCTTGTGGCCGAAGAAGAAATGGAGGAGTCGGAAGCCACTGAGGCACCATCCCTGTTCGATCAGCTAGAAGAAGAGGGTCTGCTGGAGATACCCTTACCAGCAGGTGCCAAAGAGGAAGAACCGCCCGACCGGAGTGGTAACTAAGGCACACCGCCTGCTCTAACTTTCTCTTTCCTCCAATGACTGCTAACATTAACATCTTTTCCATTAATGTTAGGAGCATCAGAGACAAGTTCCGACGTCAGACAATTTTTGCGTTCCTTAACACTCAGTCTAGTGATGCATTTTTCCTGCAGGAGTGCTCCCTTCCCTCCTCTAGGTCCTTCAACCATCTGGCCAGGGAGTGGACCCATGGCCCATCCTACTGGTCTGGCGGGGGCGACTGTAGGTCCGCGGGGGTCGCCGTGCTGATCAGGGGAAGCGCCTTCACATTGGACTCTGTTCAGGAAATCGTCTGTGGCAGGTTACTGCTCGTGGATGGCACCTGGGCGGGAGAACCTGTCAGGTTCATCAATGTGTATGCTTCTCCTGTGAAGAGCGATCGACTGGAGCTCCTCCAAGCCCTGCGCCCTCAGCTCGCTACCGCCAGGACGGTAGTGATGGCCGGGGATTTCAACTGCCCGATTGAGGAGGATGGACGCAGTTCTGGAACGGCTGCCAAGTTGGACGTCACATCCAAACTGCTCATTGAGATGGTGACCGAAGCCTCTCTTGTGGACGTTGTTGGCTCCATCGGACACGGATCCGTGAACTATTCATGGTGCCGATCCGATGGCTCGCTGCGTTCCAGGATTGACTTTGTGTTTACCTCTCGGGCGGTTGGGCGGAGTGGGCACTCGATGGTCCCCTGCTTCTTCTCTGACCACAGAGCCATTCACTTTCAAGGTGTGCTGGGCCATGGCTTCCCCATTGGCCCGGGCTCCTGGAAGCTGAACTGCTCTCTGCTGGAAAAGGGTGAGATTCTGGAGGAGCTTAGAGCTGCCTACTCCACGTGGCGGGCCTACAAGGCGGGCTTCCAGTCTGTTTCTGACTGGTGGGAATACGTTAAACTCGAGTTCCGTTTCTTCTTTCAGGCAAAGAGTCAACAACAGGCGTGTCTGAAGAGGAGGGACTTCAGGAGACTCCAGCGTGAGCTGCGTTCCCTGCAGGACCTTCTTCGATGCGGCTGGGACGTGAGAGAGGAGCTGGAGGAGACTAAGAGGAGCCTGAAAAGGCACTTCGAGGAGGAGTCCGAGCGAATTGTCTTCCGTTCCAAAGTGGAGAACCTGGAGAAGGGTGAGAAATGTAACTCGTTCTTTTTCAGGAAACTCCACGCCGGTCACACGCCCATGAATGAACTACGAGACGAGAGTGGAAGCATGCGACGCGGGAAAGAGAATGTGATGAAGGTCGTCAGCGACTTCTACAGCGAACTCTACGCCCGCAAGACTACTGACCCCGAGGCCGCCGATAAGTTCCTGTCAGGTATCACTAACCATCTTGACCCTGCAGACGCGGCGGCCATGGACGTTCCTCTGACGGTGGACGAGCTGCTCTCGGCCGCCAAATCCTTTAGTTCTGGCAGGACACCGGGCAGTGACGGCCTCCCAGCAGAGCTCTATGTAGCGCTGGGAGACCTAATCTGTCCGGACCTGTTAGGGCTGTATGAGGAGATGGTGGTGGAGGGCAGAATGCCTCCATCTCTGAGGGAAGGAATGGTCACGATCCTGTACAAGCGCAAAGGAGAGAGGTGCGACCTGAAGAATTGGCGTCCCATCACCCTTCTGAACGTCGACTACAAGATCCTGGCCAAGACGATGGCAACGAGACTGAAGACGGTTATTGGACGGATCATCCACCCGGATCAGACCTGCGGCATCCCCGGACGTCGCATCGCAGACAGCCTGGCTCTCATGCGGGACACGGTCGAGTACATCAAGGCCCGCCGGGTGCACGCTTCCCTGATCTCGTTGGATCAGGAAAAGGCCTTCGACCGTGTTTCCCATGAGTTCCTGGGCAAAGCTCTGCACAGGTTAGGTTTGGGTAACATGTTTTGTTTGTATGTCCAACTAATGTATTTTGATATTCACAGCTCGGTGTTGGTAAACGGCTGGAAGACTGACCCCTTCCCGGTCCTCTCAGGGGTCAGACAAGGCTGCCCTCTGTCACCTCTTCTTTTTGTTTGTGTTATAGAACTCTTTGCAGAGGCTATCCGGCGGAATGGAGAGATCAGAGGGATCACCGCACCAGGACCAGATCGCTTCGAGGTCAAGTGCTCGCTCTACATGGACGACGTGACCGTCTTCTGCGCGGACCGGCGCTCAGTTGACACCCTCGTCCAGACCTGTGAGACCTTCGGACGGGCTTCGGGAGCCAAAGTCAACTGCGGGAAGTCGGAAGCCATGCTCTTCGGGGACTGGCAGCCGGCCTCTTCCGCCCCCTTCCCTTTCAGCATCCAGCCGGATTTCATCAAGGTTCTTGGAGTCTGGTTCGGGAAGGAAGGAGCAGCCCTCAAGTCCTGGGAGGAACGCTTGACCAAGATCACCCAACGGATCGGTCTGTGGAGCCTCAGACGCCTCACCTGTGAGGGCAAAGCACTGGTCCTGCGTAACGAGGTACTGCCCGTGCTGCAGTACACGGCCCAGGCCTGGCCCCCCCTTGCCACCGTGTGCAGGGCCATTACCAGGACGGTGTTTCGTTTTGTCTGGGGATCCAAGATGGACAGAGTAAAGCGGAGCATCATGTACAAGGATCCTCGCAAGGGTGGGAAGGGCGTACCCGATATCCCCACCCTCCTGCGATCCTCCTTCGTATGTGACTGCGTTCGCCGAACTCTGCGAGTCAAGAGAGGTTCCGCGGGTGGGTCCATGTCTCGCTTCTTCCTGCTCCCCCTTTGGAGACGGTTAGGCTGGGACAAGTGGGACAGCTCCTTCCCCTACAACTGGACGGCGCCATGGTTCTACGGAGACGTGGTTCGGTTTGTGAGGGAACACCAACTGGAGGGACTCAAGCCTGATTTGTGGAAGCCAAAGACTATCCACAAACTCATCAGAGCCAAGGACGAAATGGAGAACATTCCAGGACTTCATCACGACACACTGGAGACTGTTTGGACAAACGTGTCATCGGCTGGATTGACCAACGGGCACAAGGACTTGTCATGGATGGCGATACAGGGCGGACTGCCCGTCCGGTCATTCATGCACGCCCGGAACCTGTGCAAAACCCGGTACTGCCCAAGGTGCCCCTTCGTGGAGGAAACATCGCTGCACGCCTTTTGGGACTGCCGTTTCGCACAGCGCCTGTTGGTCGCCCTGGAGGATGACCTGAGGAACTCCGTCCCCAGAGGGAGCCTATCGTACCATTCCGTACTTTATGGACTCTTCCCTGGGACTCACACCGTTGGAGCCATCCAGGAGGCTTGGCGCCTTATGAACTGCTTTAAGGACGCTATTTGGGTCGCCAGGAACCGGCTCATCTTGAAGAGGGAGAGGATGTCTATCCAGGATTGCCGCAGGCTGATCCACAGCCTGCTCAGAGACTATTCCATCATGGACAGTCCGGACGACAGCGCCGAGGAGGAGGTTTAGACCTCTTCCATGCCCCCTCCCTCCTTTTCCCGTTATGTGCGTCTTTCAATAAAGCTTCGGGCCTGTGATTTCCCCACCCTATCCCCTTTTCCCCTACCCCCATCCCCCAATCGCCGGTTCGTCGTTATTTATTGTCTAACTTTTTCTTTCAGCTTGAGTGTTATGGATAAGCATAGGAGCGTGATGTATAGTTTAGTGCGTCGTACTCTATGGCTATGTAAGAAGGATTGTATATTTCTGTGTGTACGGGGCTGCGGCACTGTACACGGTTTGTTACCTTTTTGTGAATAGTGCATGATAATAAAGATGCTGTTAAATCAAAAAATCTGTTCTTATCAGTTTAATATCTGATACGTCCCCTATCTGGGGACCATATATTAAATGGATTTTTAGAACAGGGAGATGGAAAAAGAGCTTGCTCTGTCCACTCCACGCATTGACCTGGTATTGCAGTACCTCCAGGAACGGTGCACCCCTTCTTAACCCAGTTTCCAAAAGCAGAACTCAATTCACCTGATTCATATTAGCCCGATTTAATGAATTGGAAGAAAGCATACGTCTTCATATGCACCTCAATTTGGCCCATTCACTTTTCACACTTCCTCCTTTTGTTTTTTATCTTTCACACTTTTGACTTTCTTTATTCATCCAAATAGCAAACTCATCACCACTCAACCTGACCAACTCGGCTATGTCCCCATGCTGCAGTTCTCTGTCTTATCTAGATCATTTGCAATTGAATGGAATAGATCCCTTTTGGACAAAGTGGATTCACCTGCTGCTGCAGTGACCACAGGTGTGATAAGATCTAGAATTGGCATCTGGTGCGATCTCTCCGCTTCCACTCCAAAGAAAGTTACCTGTTTATTCCTATCATGCATTGGTTTTTGGGGTTTTCTTTGAGTAATGATGATCTCTTTAGTAGTCTGTTGGCGCCCTCTCCTGGAGGAATAGTTTGCTTGCTCTTGGACATTCTAAAAGAGAGGTCATGATAGACATTGAGCTTCTGAGCTCAATTGGGGACAGTCATGGGTGATGAATGTTTGCAACCTACTGCGAAGCCTCATACCGCAATATAAGGAACGTCAAATACTAAGAAAGGGCGGCCTATGAAAGAATTACTACTTTCAATAAGTACACTTAAACGGCTAATTGGGAATAGAAAAACTGTAAAAAGCCCTCTGAGAAAGCCCCCCTCTAACCTTTGATAGTAAGCTTTTCTGTAGTCTGCCTGTTGATGTATTTTCCGTTTGAACTGTGCACAACATGAAGAGACGGAACACTGGCGGCTTGTCACAATGCCCCCCGATGACATCACAATAGCGCTGCTGCCTAGAAAACAAGCTGCGCAGAAGAAGTTGTTCTTTGGGTGGGAGGGTGGGCTAGTGGAAGGAGGGGGCAATCTCTTTTTTTCCCGGGTGGTAGGGGGATGACAGGAGAAGGGAAGCGGGTGGTGAGAAAGGTACAGAGGGCAGGGTTTGGGGGCTGGGAAGGAAAGGGAAAAGATTAGGGTTTGGGGATGATGAAAGGGCTTTCTACGGGTAAGGATGGCAAAGGGTGGCAGTGACGGAAAGTCAGGCAACCTGTCCGTCTTTTTGTATCGTGAATTGGAAAGACTGCAAGGGGGAGGGGAGTTGCTTGCGCCCTAAAGGAGGAGTTATTCAGATTCATTGCAGTGGGCGGCGGCTGCAAAACGCACCATTCTTCTTGTTTTTGCTCTGCAAAGCAGCCTTTTCAAGGGTTGGCTTGGGTGACAAAATGTCTTGTGTAGGCGTGGGTTTGTCTCCCTCTCGCTCTCTCTCCCTAAGATGTGTCCGGCATAGGCCAGGGTGCCACTCGAGGCCCAAACCAATTCTGGTTATCGCTTCTCGGCCTTTTGGCTAAGATCAAGTGTAGTATCTGTTCTTATCAGTTTAATATCTGATACGTCCCCTATCTGGGGACCATATATTAAATGGATTTTTAGAACAGGGAGATGGAAAAAGAGCTTGCTCTGTCCACTCCACGCATTGACCTGGTATTGCAGTACCTCCAGGAACGGTGCACCCCTTCTTAACCCAGTTTCCAAAAGCAGAACTCAATTCACCTGATTCATATTAGCCCGATTTAATGAATTGGAAGAAAGCATACGTCTTCATATGCACCTCAATTTGGCCCATTCACTTTTCACACTTCCTCCTTTTGTTTTTTATCTTTCACACTTTTGACTTTCTTTATTCATCCAAATAGCAAACTCATCACCACTCAACCTGACCAACTCGGCTATGTCCCCGTGCTGCAGTTCTCTGTCTTATCTAGATCATTTGCAATTGAATGGAATAGATCCCTTTTGGACAAAGTGGATTCACCTGCTGCTGCAGTGACCACAGGTGTGATAAGATCTAGAATTGGCATCTGGTGCGATCTCTCCGCTTCCACTCCAAAGAAAGTTACCTGTTTATTCCTATCATGCATTGGTTTTTGGGGTTTTCTTTGAGTAATGATGATCTCTTTAGTAGTCTGTTGGCGCCCTCTCCTGGAGGAATAGTTTGCTTGCTCTTGGACATTCTAAAAGAGAGGTCATGATAGACATTGAGCTTCTGAGCTCAATTGGGGACAGTCATGGGTGATGAATGTTTGCAACCTACTGCGAAGCCTCATACCGCAATATAAGGAACGTCAAATACTAAGAAAGGGCGGCCTATGAAAGAATTACTACTTTCAATAAGTACACTTAAACGGCTAATTGGGAATAGAAAAACTGTAAAAAGCCCTCTGAGAAAGCCCCCCTCTAACCTTTGATAGTAAGCTTTTCTGTAGTCTGCCTGTTGATGTATTTTCCGTTTGAACTGTGCACAACATGAAGAGACGGAACACTGGCGGCTTGTCACAATGCCCCCCGATGACATCACAATAGCGCTGCTGCCTAGAAAACAAGCTGCGCAGAAGAAGTTGTTCTTTGGGTGGGAGGGTGGGCTAGTGGAAGGAGGGGGCAATCTCTTTTTTTCCCGGGTGGTAGGGGGATGACAGGAGAAGGGAAGCGGGTGGTGAGAAAGGTACAGAGGGCAGGGTTTGGGGGCTGGGAAGGAAAGGGAAAAGATTAGGGTTTGGGGATGATGAAAGTGCTTTCTACGGGTAAGGATGGCAAAGGGTGGCAGTGACGGAAAGTCAGGCAACCTGTCCTGTCCGTCTTTTTGTATCGTGAATTGGAAAGACTGCAAGGGGGAGGGGAGTTGCTTGCGCCCTAAAGGAGGAGTTATTCAGATTCATTGCAGTGGGCGGCGGCTGCAAAACGCACCATTCTTCTTGTTTTTGCTCTGCAAAGCAGCCTTTTCAAGGGTTGGCTTGGGTGACAAAATGTCTTGTGTAGGCGTGGGTTTGTCTCCCTCTCGCTCTCTCTCCCTAAGATGTGTCCGGCATAGGCCAGGGTGCCACTCGAGGCCCAAACCAATTCTGGTTATCGCTTCTCGGCCTTTTGGCTAAGATCAAGTGTAGTATCTGTTCTTATCAGTTTAATATCTGATACGTCCCCTATCTGGGGACCATATATTAAATGGATTTTTAGAACAGGGAGATGGAAAAAGAGCTTGCTCTGTCCACTCCACGCATTGACCTGGTATTGCAGTACCTCCAGGAACGGTGCACCCCTTCTTAACCCAGTTTCCAAAAGCAGAACTCAATTCACCTGATTCATATTAGCCCGATTTAATGAATTGGAAGAAAGCATACGTCTTCATATGCACCTCAATTTGGCCCATTCACTTTTCACACTTCCTCCTTTTGTTTTTTATCTTTCACACTTTTGACTTTCTTTATTCATCCAAATAGCAAACTCATCACCACTCAACCTGACCAACTCGGCTATGTCCCCGTGCTGCAGTTCTCTGTCTTATCTAGATCATTTGCAATTGAATGGAATAGATCCCTTTTGGACAAAGTGGATTCACCTGCTGCTGCAGTGACCACAGGTGTGATAAGATCTAGAATTGGCATCTGGTGCGATCTCTCCGCTTCCACTCCAAAGAAAGTTACCTGTTTATTCCTATCATGCATTGGTTTTTGGGGTTTTCTTTGAGTAATGATGATCTCTTTAGTAGTCTGTTGGCGCCCTCTCCTGGAGGAATAGTTTGCTTGCTCTTGGACATTCTAAAAGAGAGGTCATGATAGACATTGAGCTTCTGAGCTCAATTGGGGACAGTCATGGGTGATGAATGTTTGCAACCTACTGCGAAGCCTCATACCGCAATATAAGGAACGTCAAATACTAAGAAAGGGCGGCCTATGAAAGAATTACTACTTTCAATAAGTACACTTAAACGGCTAATTGGGAATAGAAAAACTGTAAAAAGCCCTCTGAGAAAGCCCCCCTCTAACCTTTGATAGTAAGCTTTTCTGTAGTCTGCCTGTTGATGTATTTTCCGTTTGAACTGTGCACAACATGAAGAGACGGAACACTGGCGGCTTGTCACAATGCCCCCCGATGACATCACAATAGCGCTGCTGCCTAGAAAACAAGCTGCGCAGAAGAAGTTGTTCTTTGGGTGGGAGGGTGGGCTAGTGGAAGGAGGGGGCAATCTCTTTTTTTCCCGGGTGGTAGGGGGATGACAGGAGAAGGGAAGCGGGTGGTGAGAAAGGTACAGAGGGCAGGGTTTGGGGGCTGGGAAGGAAAGGGAAAAGATTAGGGTTTGGGGATGATGAAAGGGCTTTCTACGGGTAAGGATGGCAAAGGGTGGCAGTGACGGAAAGTCAGGCAACCTGTCCTGTCCGTCTTTTTGTATCGTGAATTGGAAAGACTGCAAGGGGGAGGGGAGTTGCTTGCGCCCTAAAGGAGGAGTTATTCAGATTCATTGCAGTGGGCGGCGGCTGCAAAACGCACCATTCTTCTTGTTTTTGCTCTGCAAAGCAGCCTTTTCAAGGGTTGGCTTGGGTGACAAAATGTCTTGTGTAGGCGTGGGTTTGTCTCCCTCTCGCTCTCTCTCCCTAAGATGTGTCCGGCATAGGCCAGGGTGCCACTCGAGGCCCAAACCAATTCTGGTTATCGCTTCTCGGCCTTTTGGCTAAGATCAAGTGTAGTATCTGTTCTTATCAGTTTAATATCTGATACGTCCCCTATCTGGGGACCATATATTAAATGGATTTTTAGAACAGGGAGATGGAAAAAGAGCTTGCTCTGTCCACTCCACGCATTGACCTGGTATTGCAGTACCTCCAGGAACGATGCACCCCTTCTTAACCCAGTTTCCAAAAGCAGAACTCAATTCACCTGATTCATATTAGCCCGATTTAATGAATTGGAAGAAAGCATACGTCTTCATATGCACCTCAATTTGGCCCATTCACTTTTCACACTTCCTCCTTTTGTTTTTTATCTTTCACACTTTTGACTTTCTTTATTCATCCAAATAGCAAACTCATCACCACTCAACCTGACCAACTCGGCTATGTCCCCGTGCTGCAGTTCTCTGTCTTATCTAGATCATTTGCAATTGAATGGAATAGATCCCTTTTGGACAAAGTGGATTCACCTGCTGCTGCAGTGACCACAGGTGTGATAAGATCTAGAATTGGCATCTGGTGCGATCTCTCCGCTTCCACTCCAAAGAAAGTTACCTGTTTATTCCTATCATGCATTGGTTTTTGGGGTTTTCTTTGAGTAATGATGATCTCTTTAGTAGTCTGTTGGCGCCCTCTCCTGGAGGAATAGTTTGCTTGCTCTTGGACATTCTAAAAGAGAGGTCATGATAGACATTGAGCTTCTGAGCTCAATTGGGGACAGTCATGGGTGATGAATGTTTGCAACCTACTGCGAAGCCTCATACCGCAATATAAGGAACGTCAAATACTAAGAAAGGGCGGCCTATGAAAGAATTACTACTTTCAATAAGTACACTTAAACGGCTAATTGGGAATAGAAAAACTGTAAAAAGCCCTCTGAGAAAGCCCCCCTCTAACCTTTGATAGTAAGCTTTTCTGTAGTCTGCCTGTTGATGTATTTTCCGTTTGAACTGTGCACAACATGAAGAGACGGAACTCTGGCGGCTTGTCACAATGCCCCCCGATGACATCACAATAGCGCTGCTGCCTAGAAAACAAGCTGCGCAGAAGAAGTTGTTCTTTGGGTGGGAGGGTGGGCTAGTGGAAGGAGGGGGCAATCTCTTTTTTTCCCGGGTGGTAGGGGGATGACAGGAGAAGGGAAGCGGGTGGTGAGAAAGGTACAGAGGGCAGGGTTTGGGGGCTGGGAAGGAAAGGGAAAAGATTAGGGTTTGGGGATGATGAAAGGGCTTTCTACGGGTAAGGATGGCAAAGGGTGGCAGTGACGGAAAGTCAGGCAACCTGTCCTGTCCGTCTTTTTGTATCGTGAATTGGAAAGACTGCAAGGGGGAGGGGAGTTGCTTGCGCCCTAAAGGAGGAGTTATTCAGATTCATTGCAGTGGGCGGCGGCTGCAAAACGCACCATTCTTCTTGTTTTTGCTCTGCAAAGCAGCCTTTTCAAGGGTTGGCTTGGGTGACAAAATGTCTTGTGTAGGCGTGGGTTTGTCTCCCTCTCGCTCTCTCTCCCTAAGATGTGTCCGGCATAGGCCAGGGTGCCACTCGAGGCCCAAACCAATTCTGGTTATCGCTTCTCGGCCTTTTGGCTAAGATCAAGTGTAGTATCTGTTCTTATCAGTTTAATATCTGATACGTCCCCTATCTGGGGACCATATATTAAATGGATTTTTAGAACAGGGAGATGGAAAAAGAGCTTGCTCTGTCCACTCCACGCATTGACCTGGTATTGCAGTACCTCCAGGAACGGTGCACCCCTTCTTAACCCAGTTTCCAAAAGCAGAACTCAATTCACCTGATTCATATTAGCCCGATTTAATGAATTGGAAGAAAGCATACGTCTTCATATGCACCTCAATTTGGCCCATTCACTTTTCACACTTCCTCCTTTTGTTTTTTATCTTTCACACTTTTGACTTTCTTTATTCATCCAAATAGCAAACTCATCACCACTCAACCTGACCAACTCGGCTATGTCCCCGTGCTGCAGTTCTCTGTCTTATCTAGATCATTTGCAATTGAATGGAATAGATCCCTTTTGGACAAAGTGGATTCACCTGCTGCTGCAGTGACCACAGGTGTGATAAGATCTAGAATTGGCATCTGGTGCGATCTCTCCGCTTCCACTCCAAAGAAAGTTACCTGTTTATTCCTATCATGCATTGGTTTTTGGGGTTTTCTTTGAGTAATGATGATCTCTTTAGTAGTCTGTTGGCGCCCTCTCCTGGAGGAATAGTTTGCTTGCTCTTGGACATTCTAAAAGAGAGGTCATGATAGACATTGAGCTTCTGAGCTCAATTGGGGACAGTCATGGGTGATGAATGTTTGCAACCTACTGCGAAGCCTCATACCGCAATATAAGGAACGTCAAATACTAAGAAAGGGCGGCCTATGAAAGAATTACTACTTTCAATAAGTACACTTAAACGGCTAATTGGGAATAGAAAAACTGTAAAAAGCCCTCTGAGAAAGCCCCCCTCTAACCTTTGATAGTAAGCTTTTCTGTAGTCTGCCTGTTGATGTATTTTCCGTTTGAACTGTGCACAACATGAAGAGACGGAACACTGGCGGCTTGTCACAATGCCCCCCGATGACATCACAATAGCGCTGCTGCCTAGAAAACAAGCTGCGCAGAAGAAGTTGTTCTTTGGGTGGGAGGGTGGGCTAGTGGAAGGAGGGGGCAATCTCTTTTTTTCCCGGGTGGTAGGGGGATGACAGGAGAAGGGAAGCGGGTGGTGAGAAAGGTACAGAGGGCAGGGATTGGGGGCTGGGAAGGAAAGGGAAAAGATTAGGGTTTGGGGATGATGAAAGGGCTTTCTACGGGTAAGGATGGCAAAGGGTGGCAGTGACGGAAAGTCAGGCAACCTGTCCTGTCCGTCTTTTTGTATCGTGAATTGGAAAGACTGCAAGGGGGAGGGGAGTTGCTTGCGCCCTAAAGGAGGAGTTATTCAGATTCATTGCAGTGGGCGGCGGCTGCAAAACGCACCATTCTTCTTGTTTTTGCTCTGCAAAGCAGCCTTTTCAAGGGTTGGCTTGGGTGACAAAATGTCTTGTGTAGGCGTGGGTTTGTCTCCCTCTCGCTCTCTCTCCCTAAGATGTGTCCGGCATAGGCCAGGGTGCCACTCGAGGCCCAAACCAATTCTGGTTATCGCTTCTCGGCCTTTTGGCTAAGATCAAGTGTAGTATCTGTGAGGCTCGGCAGATGCAATGCACACTGGAAGGTTGCGCTTGCTAGTACTCTTGATGTATAGTATATTCATCTAGAGGAAAACATGGCCCTACCAGGATCGAGGCTATTAGACTGAGTAAGTGTGGGGGCTATGGTGCAATGTGCCCCAGGACTGACGACCCTGGAGTGAGTCTGAGCTTGCTGGCTTGGGACCCCGGCGAGCCTTGGGCTCTGTAGCACACCGTACCTTGCCCTTTCATACTTTCTGAGCATATTGCTCTATCCCGGCCTTCTGGCTAGGAAGGGAAATTTTTATAATCATGGTCGGAGGTCCGTTCAGCTTTGGGCTGAGAAACCAACACCCGGTTGGAGATCCGGGTCAGCTTCGGCTGAGAAACCAACACCCGGTTGGAGGTCTGGGTCAGCTTCGGCTGAGAAACCAACACCCGGTTGGAGGTCCGGGTCAGCTTCGGCTGAGAAACCAACACCCGGTTGGAGGTCCGGTTAGCCTTGGGCTGAGAAACCAACACCGGTTGACGGTCCGGGCAGTTTCGGCTGCGAAACCAACAACTAGTAGCTCTCTACTCCACTTGGGTAAGATGCCTGGGTGGACGCTGGGAGCAACGACAAGGCTCAACCAGGCTTCGGCTTGGGGGAGCACCGAAGATCCCTGACCCTTGCTGTGGCCTTCTGGCTCGGAGGGACGGGGTTGATTTTTGGGGACCCTCTCCTCACGGAGGGGTCCACACGAATCCTAGCCTTTGCACTGTTTTTGGTGTGACTTCGGTCATGCATTTTTTGCGGTGCTTTGGAAAGCTTCATTAAATCAAAAAATCTGTTCTTATCAGTTTAATATCTGATACGTCCCCTATCTGGGGACCATATATTAAATGGATTTTTAGAACAGGGAGATGGAAAAAGAGCTTGCTCTGTCCACTCCACGCATTGACCTGGTATTGCAGTACCTCCAGGAACGGTGCACCCCTTCTTAACCCAGTTTCCAAAAGCAGAACTCAATTCACCTGATTCATATTAGCCCGATTTAATGAATTGGAAGAAAGCATACGTCTTCATATGCACCTCAATTTGGCCCATTCACTTTTCACACTTCCTCCTTTTGTTTTTTATCTTTCACACTTTTGACTTTCTTTATTCATCCAAATAGCAAACTCATCACCACTCAACCTGACCAACTCGGCTATGTCCCCGTGCTGCAGTTCTCTGTCTTATCTAGATCATTTGCAATTGAATGGAATAGATCCCTTTTGGACAAAGTGGATTCACCTGCTGCTGCAGTGACCACAGGTGTGATAAGATCTAGAATTGGCATCTGGTGCGATCTCTCCGCTTCCACTCCAAAGAAAGTTACCTGTTTATTCCTATCATGCATTGGTTTTTGGGGTTTTCTTTGAGTAATGATGATCTCTTTAGTAGTCTGTTGGCGCCCTCTCCTGGAGGAATAGTTTGCTTGCTCTTGGACATTCTAAAAGAGAGGTCATGATAGACATTGAGCTTCTGAGCTCAATTGGGGACAGTCATGGGTGATGAATGTTTGCAACCTACTGCGAAGCCTCATACCGCAATATAAGGAACGTCAAATACTAAGAAAGGGCGGCCTATGAAAGAATTACTACTTTCAATAAGTACACTTAAACGGCTAATTGGGAATAGAAAAACTGTAAAAAGCCCTCTGAGAAAGCCCCCCTCTAACCTTTGATAGTAAGCTTTTCTGTAGTCTGCCTGTTGATGTATTTTCCGTTTGAACTGTGCACAACATGAAGAGACGGAACACTGGCGGCTTGTCACAATGCCCCCCGATGACATCACAATAGCGCTGCTGCCTAGAAAACAAGCTGCGCAGAAGAAGTTGTTCTTTGGGTGGGAGGGTGGGCTAGTGGAAGGAGGGGGCAATCTCTTTTTTTCCCGGGTGGTAGGGGGATGACAGGAGAAGGGAAGCGGGTGGTGAGAAAGGTACAGAGGGCAGGGTTTGGGGGCTGGGAAGGAAAGGGAAAAGATTAGGGTTTGGGGATGATGAAAGGGCTTTCTACGGGTAAGGATGGCAAAGGGTGGCAGTGACGGAAAGTCAGGCAACCTGTCCTGTCCGTCTTTTTGTATCGTGAATTGGAAAGACTGCAAGGGGGAGGGGAGTTGCTTGCGCCCTAAAGGAGGAGTTATTCAGATTCATTGCAGTGGGCGGCGGCTGCAAAACGCACCATTCTTCTTGTTTTTGCTCTGCAAAGCAGCCTTTTCAAGGGTTGGCTTGGGTGACAAAATGTCTTGTGTAGGCGTGGGTTTGTCTCCCTCTCGCTCTCTCTCCCTAAGATGTGTCCGGCATAGGCCAGGGTGCCACTCGAGGCCCAAACCAATTCTGGTTATCGCTTCTCGGCCTTTTGGCTAAGATCAAGTGTAGTATCTGTTCTTATCAGTTTAATATCTGATACGTCCCCTATCTGGGGACCATATATTAAATGGATTTTTAGAACAGGGAGATGGAAAAAGAGCTTGCTCTGTCCACTCCACGCATTGACCTGGTATTGCAGTACCTCCAGGAACGGTGCACCCCTTCTTAACCCAGTTTCCAAAAGCAGAACTCAATTCACCTGATTCATATTAGCCCGATTTAATGAATTGGAAGAAAGCATACGTCTTCATATGCACCTCAATTTGGCCCATTCACTTTTCACACTTCCTCCTTTTGTTTTTTATCTTTCACACTTTTGACTTTCTTTATTCATCCAAATAGCAAACTCATCACCACTCAACCTGACCAACTCGGCTATGTCCCCGTGCTGCAGTTCTCTGTCTTATCTAGATCATTTGCAATTGAATGGAATAGATCCCTTTTGGACAAAGTGGATTCACCTGCTGCTGCAGTGACCACAGGTGTGATAAGATCTAGAATTGGCATCTGGTGCGATCTCTCCGCTTCCACTCCAAAGAAAGTTACCTGTTTATTCCTATCATGCATTGGTTTTTGGGGTTTTCTTTGAGTAATGATGATCTCTTTAGTAGTCTGTTGGCGCCCTCTCCTGGAGGAATAGTTTGCTTGCTCTTGGACATTCTAAAAGAGAGGTCATGATAGACATTGAGCTTCTGAGCTCAATTGGGGACAGTCATGGGTGATGAATGTTTGCAACCTACTGCGAAGCCTCATACCGCAATATAAGGAACGTCAAATACTAAGAAAGGGCGGCCTATGAAAGAATTACTACTTTCAATAAGTACACTTAAACGGCTAATTGGGAATAGAAAAACTGTAAAAAGCCCTCTGAGAAAGCCCCCCTCTAACCTTTGATAGTAAGCTTTTCTGTAGCCTGCCTGTTGATGTATTTTCCGTTTGAACTGTGCACAACATGAAGAGACGGAACACTGGCGGCTTGTCACAATGCCCCCCGATGACATCACAATAGCGCTGCTGCCTAGAAAACAAGCTGCGCAGAAGAAGTTGTTCTTTGGGTGGGAGGGTGGGCTAGTGGAAGGAGGGGGCAATCTCTTTTTTTCCCGGGTGGTAGGGGGATGACAGGAGAAGGGAAGCGGGTGGTGAGAAAGGTACAGAGGGCAGGGTTTGGGGGCTGGGAAGGAAAGGGAAAAGATTAGGGTTTGGGGATGATGAAAGGGCTTTCTACGGGTAAGGATGGCAAAGGGTGGCAGTGACGGAAAGTCAGGCAACCTGTCCTGTCCGTCTTTTTGTATCGTGAATTGGAAAGACTGCAAGGGGGAGGGGAGTTGCTTGCGCCCTAAAGGAGGAGTTATTCAGATTCATTGCAGTGGGCGGCGGCTGCAAAACGCACCATTCTTCTTGTTTTTGCTCTGCAAAGCAGCCTTTTCAAGGGTTGGCTTGGGTGACAAAATGTCTTGTGTAGGCGTGGGTTTGTCTCCCTCTCGCTCTCTCTCCCTAAGATGTGTCCGGCATAGGCCAGGGTGCCACTCGAGGCCCAAACCAATTCTGGTTATCGCTTCTCGGCCTTTTGGCTAAGATCAAGTGTAGTATCTGTTCTTATCAGTTTAATATCTGATACGTCCCCTATCTGGGGACCATATATTAAATGGATTTTTAGAACAGGGAGATGGAAAAAGAGCTTGCTCTGTCCACTCCACGCATTGACCTGGTATTGCAGTACCTCCAGGAACGGTGCACCCCTTCTTAACCCAGTTTCCAAAAGCAGAACTCAATTCACCTGATTCATATTAGCCCGATTTAATGAATTGGAAGAAAGCATACGTCTTCATATGCACCTCAATTTGGCCCATTCACTTTTCACACTTCCTCCTTTTGTTTTTTATCTTTCACACTTTTGACTTTCTTTATTCATCCAAATAGCAAACTCATCACCACTCAACCTGACCAACTCGGCTATGTCCCCGTGCTGCAGTTCTCTGTCTTATCTAGATCATTTGCAATTGAATGGAATAGATCCCTTTTGGACAAAGTGGATTCACCTGCTGCTGCAGTGACCACAGGTGTGATAAGATCTAGAATTGGCATCTGGTGCGATCTCTCCGCTTCCACTCCAAAGAAAGTTACCTGTTTATTCCTATCATGCATTGGTTTTTGGGGTTTTCTTTGAGTAATGATGATCTCTTTAGTAGTCTGTTGGCGCCCTCTCCTGGAGGAATAGTTTGCTTGCTCTTGGACATTCTAAAAGAGAGGTCATGATAGACATTGAGCTTCTGAGCTCAATTGGGGACAGTCATGGGTGATGAATGTTTGCAACCTACTGCGAAGCCTCATACCGCAATATAAGGAACGTCAAATACTAAGAAAGGGCGGCCTATGAAAGAATTACTACTTTCAATAAGTACACTTAAACGGCTAATTGGGAATAGAAAAACTGTAAAAAGCCCTCTGAGAAAGCCCCCCTCTAACCTTTGATAGTAAGCTTTTCTGTAGTCTGCCTGTTGATGTATTTTCCGTTTGAACTGTGCACAACATGAAGAGACGGAACACTGGCGGCTTGTCACAATGCCCCCCGATGACATCACAATAGCGCTGCTGCCTAGAAAACAAGCTGCGCAGAAGAAGTTGTTCTTTGGGTGGGAGGGTGGGCTAGTGGAAGGAGGGGGCAATCTCTTTTTTTCCCGGGTGGTAGGGGGATGACAGGAGAAGGGAAGCGGGTGGTGAGAAAGGTACAGAGGGCAGGGTTTGGGGGCTGGGAAGGAAAGGGAAAAGATTAGGGTTTGGGGATGATGAAAGGGCTTTCTACGGGTAAGGATGGCAAAGGGTGGCAGTGACGGAAAGTCAGGCAACCTGTCCTGTCCGTCTTTTTGTATCGTGAATTGGAAAGACTGCAAGGGGGAGGGGAGTTGCTTGCGCCCTAAAGGAGGAGTTATTCAGATTCATTGCAGTGGGCGGCGGCTGCAAAACGCACCATTCTTCTTGTTTTTGCTCTGCAAAGCAGCCTTTTCAAGGGTTGGCTTGGGTGACAAAATGTCTTGTGTAGGCGTGGGTTTGTCTCCCTCTCGCTCTCTCTCCCTAAGATGTGTCCGGCATAGGCCAGGGTGCCACTCGAGGCCCAAACCAATTCTGGTTATCGCTTCTCGGCCTTTTGGCTAAGATCAAGTGTAGTATCTGTTCTTATCAGTTTAATATCTGATACGTCCCCTATCTGTGGACCATATATTAAATGGATTTTTAGAACAGGGAGATGGAAAAAGAGCTTGCTCTGTCCACTCCACGCATTGACCTGGTATTGCAGTACCTCCAGGAACGGTGCACCCCTTCTTAACCCAGTTTCCAAAAGCAGAACTCAATTCACCTGATTCATATTAGCCCGATTTAATGAATTGGAAGAAAGCATACGTCTTCATATGCACCTCAATTTGGCCCATTCACTTTTCACACTTCCTCCTTTTGTTTTTTATCTTTCACACTTTTGACTTTCTTTATTCATCCAAATAGCAAACTCATCACCACTCAACCTGACCAACTCGGCTATGTCCCCGTGCTGCAGTTCTCTGTCTTATCTAGATCATTTGCAATTGAATGGAATAGATCCCTTTTGGACAAAGTGGATTCACCTGCTGCTGCAGTGACCACAGGTGTGATAAGATCTAGAATTGGCATCTGGTGCGATCTCTCCGCTTCCACTCCAAAGAAAGTTACCTGTTTATTCCTATCATGCATTGGTTTTTGGGGTTTTCTTTGAGTAATGATGATCTCTTTAGTAGTCTGTTGGCGCCCTCTCCTGGAGGAATAGTTTGCTTGCTCTTGGACATTCTAAAAGAGAGGTCATGATAGACATTGAGCTTCTGAGCTCAATTGGGGACAGTCATGGGTGATGAATGTTTGCAACCTACTGCGAAGCCTCATACCGCAATATAAGGAACGTCAAATACTAAGAAAGGGCGGCCTATGAAAGAATTACTACTTTCAATAAGTACACTTAAACGGCTAATTGGGAATAGAAAAACTGTAAAAAGCCCTCTGAGAAAGCCCCCCTCTAACCTTTGATAGTAAGCTTTTCTGTAGTCTGCCTGTTGATGTATTTTCCGTTTGAACTGTGCACAACATGAAGAGACGGAACACTGGCGGCTTGTCACAATGCCCCCCGATGACATCACAATAGCGCTGCTGCCTAGAAAACAAGCTGCGCAGAAGAAGTTGTTCTTTGGGTGGGAGGGTGGGCTAGTGGAAGGAGGGGGCAATCTCTTTTTTTCCCGGGTGGTAGGGGGATGACAGGAGAAGGGAAGCGGGTGGTGAGAAAGGTACAGAGGGCAGGGTTTGGGGGCTGGGAAGGAAAGGGAAAAGATTAGGGTTTGGGGATGATGAAAGGGCTTTCTACGGGTAAGGATGGCAAAGGGTGGCAGTGACGGAAAGTCAGGCAACCTGTCCTGTCCGTCTTTTTGTATCGTGAATTGGAAAGACTGCAAGGGGGAGGGGAGTTGCTTGCGCCCTAAAGGAGGAGTTATTCAGATTCATTGCAGTGGGCGGCGGCTGCAAAACGCACCATTCTTCTTGTTTTTGCTCTGCAAAGCAGCCTTTTCAAGGGTTGGCTTGGGTGACAAAATGTCTTGTGTAGGCGTGGGTTTGTCTCCCTCTCGCTCTCTCTCCCTAAGATGTGTCCGGCATAGGCCAGGGTGCCACTCGAGGCCCAAACCAATTCTGGTTATCGCTTCTCGGCCTTTTGGCTAAGATCAAGTGTAGTATCTGTTCTTATCAGTTTAATATCTGATACGTCCCCTATCTGGGGACCATATATTAAATGGATTTTTAGAACAGGGAGATGGAAAAAGAGCTTGCTCTGTCCACTCCACGCATTGACCTGGTATTGCAGTACCTCCAGGAACGGTGCACCCCTTCTTAACCCAGTTTCCAAAAGCAGAACTCAATTCACCTGATTCATATTAGCCCGATTTAATGAATTGGAAGAAAGCATACGTCTTCATATGCACCTCAATTTGGCCCATTCACTTTTCACACTTCCTCCTTTTGTTTTTTATCTTTCACACTTTTGACTTTCTTTATTCATCCAAATAGCAAACTCATCACCACTCAACCTGACCAACTCGGCTATGTCCCCGTGCTGCAGTTCTCTGTCTTATCTAGATCATTTGCAATTGAATGGAATAGATCCCTTTTGGACAAAGTGGATTCACCTGCTGCTGCAGTGACCACAGGTGTGATAAGATCTAGAATTGGCATCTGGTGCGATCTCTCCGCTTCCACTCCAAAGAAAGTTACCTGTTTATTCCTATCATGCATTGGTTTTTGGGGTTTTCTTTGAGTAATGATGATCTCTTTAGTAGTCTGTTGGCGCCCTCTCCTGGAGGAATAGTTTGCTTGCTCTTGGACATTCTAAAAGAGAGGTCATGATAGACATTGAGCTTCTGAGCTCAATTGGGGACAGTCATGGGTGATGAATGTTTGCAACCTACTGCGAAGCCTCATACCGCAATATAAGGAACGTCAAATACTAAGAAAGGGCGGCCTATGAAAGAATTACTACTTTCAATAAGTACACTTAAACGGCTAATTGGGAATAGAAAAACTGTAAAAAGCCCTCTGAGAAAGCCCCCCTCTAACCTTTGATAGTAAGCTTTTCTGTAGTCTGCCTGTTGATGTATTTTCCGTTTGAACTGTGCACAACATGAAGAGACGGAACACTGGCGGCTTGTCACAATGCCCCCCGATGACATCACAATAGCGCTGCTGCCTAGAAAACAAGCTGCGCAGAAGAAGTTGTTCTTTGGGTGGGAGGGTGGGCTAGTGGAAGGAGGGGGCAATCTCTTTTTTTCCCGGGTGGTAGGGGGATGACAGGAGAAGGGAAGCGGGTGGTGAGAAAGGTACAGAGGGCAGGGTTTGGGGGCTGGGAAGGAAAGGGAAAAGATTAGGGTTTGGGGATGATGAAAGGGCTTTCTACGGGTAAGGATGGCAAAGGGTGGCAGTGACGGAAAGTCAGGCAACCTGTCCTGTCCGTCTTTTTGTATCGTGAATTGGAAAGACTGCAAGGGGGAGGGGAGTTGCTTGCGCCCTAAAGGAGGAGTTATTCAGATTCATTGCAGTGGGCGGCGGCTGCAAAACGCACCATTCTTCTTGTTTTTGCTCTGCAAAGCAGCCTTTTCAAGGGTTGGCTTGGGTGACAAAATGTCTTGTGTAGGCGTGGGTTTGTCTCCCTCTCGCTCTCTCTCCCTAAGATGTGTCCGGCATAGGCCAGGGTGCCACTCGAGGCCCAAACCAATTCTGGTTATCGCTTCTCGGCCTTTTGGCTAAGATCAAGTGTAGTATCTGTTCTTATCAGTTTAATATCTGATACGTCCCCTATCTGGGGACCATATATTAAATGGATTTTTAGAACAGGGAGATGGAAAAAGAGCTTGCTCTGTCCACTCCACGCATTGACCTGGTATTGCAGTACCTCCAGGAACGGTGCACCCCTTCTTAACCCAGTTTCCAAAAGCAGAACTCAATTCACCTGATTCATATTAGCCCGATTTAATGAATTGGAAGAAAGCATACGTCTTCATATGCACCTCAATTTGGCCCATTCACTTTTCACACTTCCTCCTTTTGTTTTTTATCTTTCACACTTTTGACTTTCTTTATTCATCCAAATAGCAAACTCATCACCACTCAACCTGACCAACTCGGCTATGTCCCCGTGCTGCAGTTCTCTGTCTTATCTAGATCATTTGCAATTGAATGGAATAGATCCCTTTTGGACAAAGTGGATTCACCTGCTGCTGCAGTGACCACAGGTGTGATAAGATCTAGAATTGGCATCTGGTGCGATCTCTCCGCTTCCACTCCAAAGAAAGTTACCTGTTTATTCCTATCATGCATTGGTTTTTGGGGTTTTCTTTGAGTAATGATGATCTCTTTAGTAGTCTGTTGGCGCCCTCTCCTGGAGGAATAGTTTGCTTGCTCTTGGACATTCTAAAAGAGAGGTCATGATAGACATTGAGCTTCTGAGCTCAATTGGGGACAGTCATGGGTGATGAATGTTTGCAACCTACTGCGAAGCCTCATACCGCAATATAAGGAACGTCAAATACTAAGAAAGGGCGGCCTATGAAAGAATTACTACTTTCAATAAGTACACTTAAACGGCTAATTGGGAATAGAAAAACTGTAAAAAGCCCTCTGAGAAAGCCCCCCTCTAACCTTTGATAGTAAGCTTTTCTGTAGTCTGCCTGTTGATGTATTTTCCGTTTGAACTGTGCACAACATGAAGAGACGGAACACTGGCGGCTTGTCACAATGCCCCCCGATGACATCACAATAGCGCTGCTGCCTAGAAAACAAGCTGCGCAGAAGAAGTTGTTCTTTGGGTGGGAGGGTGGGCTAGTGGAAGGAGGGGGCAATCTCTTTTTTTCCCGGGTGGTAGGGGGATGACAGGAGAAGGGAAGCGGGTGGTGAGAAAGGTACAGAGGGCAGGGTTTGGGGGCTGGGAAGGAAAGGGAAAAGATTAGGGTTTGGGGATGATGAAAGGGCTTTCTACGGGTAAGGATGGCAAAGGGTGGCAGTGACGGAAAGTCAGGCAACCTGTCCTGTCCGTCTTTTTGTATCGTGAATTGGAAAGACTGCAAGGGGGAGGGGAGTTGCTTGCGCCCTAAAGGAGGAGTTATTCAGATTCATTGCAGTGGGCGGCGGCTGCAAAACGCACCATTCTTCTTGTTTTTGCTCTGCAAAGCAGCCTTTTCAAGGGTTGGCTTGGGTGACAAAATGTCTTGTGTAGGCGTGGGTTTGTCTCCCTCTCGCTCTCTCTCCCTAAGATGTGTCCGGCATAGGCCAGGGTGCCACTCGAGGCCCAAACCAATTCTGGTTATCGCTTCTCGGCCTTTTGGCTAAGATCAAGTGTAGTATCTGTTCTTATCAGTTTAATATCTGATACGTCCCCTATCTGGGGACCATATATTAAATGGATTTTTAGAACAGGGAGATGGAAAAAGAGCTTGCTCTGTCCACTCCACGCATTGACCTGGTATTGCAGTACCTCCAGGAACGGTGCACCCCTTCTTAACCCAGTTTCCAAAAGCAGAACTCAATTCACCTGATTCATATTAGCCCGATTTAATGAATTGGAAGAAAGCATACGTCTTCATATGCACCTCAATTTGGCCCATTCACTTTTCACACTTCCTCCTTTTGTTTTTTATCTTTCACACTTTTGACTTTCTTTATTCATCCAAATAGCAAACTCATCACCACTCAACCTGACCAACTCGGCTATGTCCCCGTGCTGCAGTTCTCTGTCTTATCTAGATCATTTGCAATTGAATGGAATAGATCCCTTTTGGACAAAGTGGATTCACCTGCTGCTGCAGTGACCACAGGTGTGATAAGATCTAGAATTGGCATCTGGTGCGATCTCTCCGCTTCCACTCCAAAGAAAGTTACCTGTTTATTCCTATCATGCATTGGTTTTTGGGGTTTTCTTTGAGTAATGATGATCTCTTTAGTAGTCTGTTGGCGCCCTCTCCTGGAGGAATAGTTTGCTTGCTCTTGGACATTCTAAAAGAGAGGTCATGATAGACATTGAGCTTCTGAGCTCAATTGGGGACAGTCATGGGTGATGAATGTTTGCAACCTACTGCGAAGCCTCATACCGCAATATAAGGAACGTCAAATACTAAGAAAGGGCGGCCTATGAAAGAATTACTACTTTCAATAAGTACACTTAAACGGCTAATTGGGAATAGAAAAACTGTAAAAAGCCCTCTGAGAAAGCCCCCCTCTAACCTTTGATAGTAAGCTTTTCTGTAGTCTGCCTGTTGATGTATTTTCCGTTTGAACTGTGCACAACATGAAGAGACGGAACACTGGCGGCTTGTCACAATGCCCCCCGATGACATCACAATAGCGCTGCTGCCTAGAAAACAAGCTGCGCAGAAGAAGTTGTTCTTTGGGTGGGAGGGTGGGCTAGTGGAAGGAGGGGGCAATCTCTTTTTTTCCCGGGTGGTAGGGGGATGACAGGAGAAGGGAAGCGGGTGGTGAGAAAGGTACAGAGGGCAGGGTTTGGGGGCTGGGAAGGAAAGGGAAAAGATTAGGGTTTGGGGATGATGAAAGGGCTTTCTACGGGTAAGGATGGCAAAGGGTGGCAGTGACGGAAAGTCAGGCAACCTGTCCTGTCCGTCTTTTTGTATCGTGAATTGGAAAGACTGCAAGGGGGAGGGGAGTTGCTTGCGCCCTAAAGGAGGAGTTATTCAGATTCATTGCAGTGGGCGGCGGCTGCAAAACGCACCATTCTTCTTGTTTTTGCTCTGCAAAGCAGCCTTTTCAAGGGTTGGCTTGGGTGACAAAATGTCTTGTGTAGGCGTGGGTTTGTCTCCCTCTCGCTCTCTCTCCCTAAGATGTGTCCGGCATAGGCCAGGGTGCCACTCGAGGCCCAAACCAATTCTGGTTATCGCTTCTCGGCCTTTTGGCTAAGATCAAGTGTAGTATCTGTTCTTATCAGTTTAATATCTGATACGTCCCCTATCTGGGGACCATATATTAAATGGATTTTTAGAACAGGGAGATGGAAAAAGAGCTTGCTCTGTCCACTCCACGCATTGACCTGGTATTGCAGTACCTCCAGGAACGGTGCACCCCTTCTTAACCCAGTTTCCAAAAGCAGAACTCAATTCACCTGATTCATATTAGCCCGATTTAATGAATTGGAAGAAAGCATACGTCTTCATATGCACCTCAATTTGGCCCATTCACTTTTCACACTTCCTCCTTTTGTTTTTTATCTTTCACACTTTTGACTTTCTTTATTCATCCAAATAGCAAACTCATCACCACTCAACCTGACCAACTCGGCTATGTCCCCGTGCTGCAGTTCTCTGTCTTATCTAGATCATTTGCAATTGAATGGAATAGATCCCTTTTGGACAAAGTGGATTCACCTGCTGCTGCAGTGACCACAGGTGTGATAAGATCTAGAATTGGCATCTGGTGCGATCTCTCCGCTTCCACTCCAAAGAAAGTTACCTGTTTATTCCTATCATGCATTGGTTTTTGGGGTTTTCTTTGAGTAATGATGATCTCTTTAGTAGTCTGTTGGCGCCCTCTCCTGGAGGAATAGTTTGCTTGCTCTTGGACATTCTAAAAGAGAGGTCATGATAGACATTGAGCTTCTGAGCTCAATTGGGGACAGTCATGGGTGATGAATGTTTGCAACCTACTGCGAAGCCTCATACCGCAATATAAGGAACGTCAAATACTAAGAAAGGGCGGCCTATGAAAGAATTACTACTTTCAATAAGTACACTTAAACGGCTAATTGGGAATAGAAAAACTGTAAAAAGCCCTCTGAGAAAGCCCCCCTCTAACCTTTGATAGTAAGCTTTTCTGTAGTCTGCCTGTTGATGTATTTTCCGTTTGAACTGTGCACAACATGAAGAGACGGAACACTGGCGGCTTGTCACAATGCCCCCCGATGACATCACAATAGCGCTGCTGCCTAGAAAACAAGCTGCGCAGAAGAAGTTGTTCTTTGGGTGGGAGGGTGGGCTAGTGGAAGGAGGGGGCAATCTCTTTTTTTCCCGGGTGGTAGGGGGATGACAGGAGAAGGGAAGCGGGTGGTGAGAAAGGTACAGAGGGCAGGGTTTGGGGGCTGGGAAGGAAAGGGAAAAGATTAGGGTTTGGGGATGATGAAAGGGCTTTCTACGGGTAAGGATGGCAAAGGGTGGCAGTGACGGAAAGTCAGGCAACCTGTCCTGTCCGTCTTTTTGTATCGTGAATTGGAAAGACTGCAAGGGGGAGGGGAGTTGCTTGCGCCCTAAAGGAGGAGTTATTCAGATTCATTGCAGTGGGCGGCGGCTGCAAAACGCACCATTCTTCTTGTTTTTGCTCTGCAAAGCAGCCTTTTCAAGGGTTGGCTTGGGTGACAAAATGTCTTGTGTAGGCGTGGGTTTGTCTCCCTCTCGCTCTCTCTCCCTAAGATGTGTCCGGCATAGGCCAGGGTGCCACTCGAGGCCCAAACCAATTCTGGTTATCGCTTCTCGGCCTTTTGGCTAAGATCAAGTGTAGTATCTGTTCTTATCAGTTTAATATCTGATACGTCCCCTATCTGGGGACCATATATTAAATGGATTTTTAGAACAGGGAGATGGAAAAAGAGCTTGCTCTGTCCACTCCACGCATTGACCTGGTATTGCAGTACCTCCAGGAACGGTGCACCCCTTCTTAACCCAGTTTCCAAAAGCAGAACTCAATTCACCTGATTCATATTAGCCCGATTTAATGAATTGGAAGAAAGCATACGTCTTCATATGCACCTCAATTTGGCCCATTCACTTTTCACACTTCCTCCTTTTGTTTTTTATCTTTCACACTTTTGACTTTCTTTATTCATCCAAATAGCAAACTCATCACCACTCAACCTGACCAACTCGGCTATGTCCCCGTGCTGCAGTTCTCTGTCTTATCTAGATCATTTGCAATTGAATGGAATAGATCCCTTTTGGACAAAGTGGATTCACCTGCTGCTGCAGTGACCACAGGTGTGATAAGATCTAGAATTGGCATCTGGTGCGATCTCTCCGCTTCCACTCCAAAGAAAGTTACCTGTTTATTCCTATCATGCATTGGTTTTTGGGGTTTTCTTTGAGTAATGATGATCTCTTTAGTAGTCTGTTGGCGCCCTCTCCTGGAGGAATAGTTTGCTTGCTCTTGGACATTCTAAAAGAGAGGTCATGATAGACATTGAGCTTCTGAGCTCAATTGGGGACAGTCATGGGTGATGAATGTTTGCAACCTACTGCGAAGCCTCATACCGCAATATAAGGAACGTCAAATACTAAGAAAGGGCGGCCTATGAAAGAATTACTACTTTCAATAAGTACACTTAAACGGCTAATTGGGAATAGAAAAACTGTAAAAAGCCCTCTGAGAAAGCCCCCCTCTAACCTTTGATAGTAAGCTTTTCTGTAGTCTGCCTGTTGATGTATTTTCCGTTTGAACTGTGCACAACATGAAGAGACGGAACACTGGCGGCTTGTCACAATGCCCCCCGATGACATCACAATAGCGCTGCTGCCTAGAAAACAAGCTGCGCAGAAGAAGTTGTTCTTTGGGTGGGAGGGTGGGCTAGTGGAAGGAGGGGGCAATCTCTTTTTTTCCCGGGTGGTAGGGGGATGACAGGAGAAGGGAAGCGGGTGGTGAGAAAGGTACAGAGGGCAGGGTTTGGGGGCTGGGAAGGAAAGGGAAAAGATTAGGGTTTGGGGATGATGAAAGGGCTTTCTACGGGTAAGGATGGCAAAGGGTGGCAGTGACGGAAAGTCAGGCAACCTGTCCTGTCCGTCTTTTTGTATCGTGAATTGGAAAGACTGCAAGGGGGAGGGGAGTTGCTTGCGCCCTAAAGGAGGAGTTATTCAGATTCATTGCAGTGGGCGGCGGCTGCAAAACGCACCATTCTTCTTGTTTTTGCTCTGCAAAGCAGCCTTTTCAAGGGTTGGCTTGGGTGACAAAATGTCTTGTGTAGGCGTGGGTTTGTCTCCCTCTCGCTCTCTCTCCCTAAGATGTGTCCGGCATAGGCCAGGGTGCCACTCGAGGCCCAAACCAATTCTGGTTATCGCTTCTCGGCCTTTTGGCTAAGATCAAGTGTAGTATCTGTTCTTATCAGTTTAATATCTGATACGTCCCCTATCTGGGGACCATATATTAAATGGATTTTTAGAACAGGGAGATGGAAAAAGAGCTTGCTCTGTCCACTCCACGCATTGACCTGGTATTGCAGTACCTCCAGGAACGGTGCACCCCTTCTTAACCCAGTTTCCAAAAGCAGAACTCAATTCACCTGATTCATATTAGCCCGATTTAATGAATTGGAAGAAAGCATACGTCTTCATATGCACCTCAATTTGGCCCATTCACTTTTCACACTTCCTCCTTTTGTTTTTTATCTTTCACACTTTTGACTTTCTTTATTCATCCAAATAGCAAACTCATCACCACTCAACCTGACCAACTCGGCTATGTCCCCGTGCTGCAGTTCTCTGTCTTATCTAGATCATTTGCAATTGAATGGAATAGATCCCTTTTGGACAAAGTGGATTCACCTGCTGCTGCAGTGACCACAGGTGTGATAAGATCTAGAATTGGCATCTGGTGCGATCTCTCCGCTTCCACTCCAAAGAAAGTTACCTGTTTATTCCTATCATGCATTGGTTTTTGGGGTTTTCTTTGAGTAATGATGATCTCTTTAGTAGTCTGTTGGCGCCCTCTCCTGGAGGAATAGTTTGCTTGCTCTTGGACATTCTAAAAGAGAGGTCATGATAGACATTGAGCTTCTGAGCTCAATTGGGGACAGTCATGGGTGATGAATGTTTGCAACCTACTGCGAAGCCTCATACCGCAATATAAGGAACGTCAAATACTAAGAAAGGGCGGCCTATGAAAGAATTACTACTTTCAATAAGTACACTTAAACGGCTAATTGGGAATAGAAAAACTGTAAAAAGCCCTCTGAGAAAGCCCCCCTCTAACCTTTGATAGTAAGCTTTTCTGTAGTCTGCCTGTTGATGTATTTTCCGTTTGAACTGTGCACAACATGAAGAGACGGAACACTGGCGGCTTGTCACAATGCCCCCCGATGACATCACAATAGCGCTGCTGCCTAGAAAACAAGCTGCGCAGAAGAAGTTGTTCTTTGGGTGGGAGGGTGGGCTAGTGGAAGGAGGGGGCAATCTCTTTTTTTCCCGGGTGGTAGGGGGATGACAGGAGAAGGGAAGCGGGTGGTGAGAAAGGTACAGAGGGCAGGGTTTGGGGGCTGGGAAGGAAAGGGAAAAGATTAGGGTTTGGGGATGATGAAAGGGCTTTCTACGGGTAAGGATGGCAAAGGGTGGCAGTGACGGAAAGTCAGGCAACCTGTCCTGTCCGTCTTTTTGTATCGTGAATTGGAAAGACTGCAAGGGGGAGGGGAGTTGCTTGCGCCCTAAAGGAGGAGTTATTCAGATTCATTGCAGTGGGCGGCGGCTGCAAAACGCACCATTCTTCTTGTTTTTGCTCTGCAAAGCAGCCTTTTCAAGGGTTGGCTTGGGTGACAAAATGTCTTGTGTAGGCGTGGGTTTGTCTCCCTCTCGCTCTCTCTCCCTAAGATGTGTCCGGCATAGGCCAGGGTGCCACTCGAGGCCCAAACCAATTCTGGTTATCGCTTCTCGGCCTTTTGGCTAAGATCAAGTGTAGTATCTGTTCTTATCAGTTTAATATCTGATACGTCCCCTATCTGGGGACCATATATTAAATGGATTTTTAGAACAGGGAGATGGAAAAAGAGCTTGCTCTGTCCACTCCACGCATTGACCTGGTATTGCAGTACCTCCAGGAACGGTGCACCCCTTCTTAACCCAGTTTCCAAAAGCAGAACTCAATTCACCTGATTCATATTAGCCCGATTTAATGAATTGGAAGAAAGCATACGTCTTCATATGCACCTCAATTTGGCCCATTCACTTTTCACACTTCCTCCTTTTGTTTTTTATCTTTCACACTTTTGACTTTCTTTATTCATCCAAATAGCAAACTCATCACCACTCAACCTGACCAACTCGGCTATGTCCCCGTGCTGCAGTTCTCTGTCTTATCTAGATCATTTGCAATTGAATGGAATAGATCCCTTTTGGACAAAGTGGATTCACCTGCTGCTGCAGTGACCACAGGTGTGATAAGATCTAGAATTGGCATCTGGTGCGATCTCTCCGCTTCCACTCCAAAGAAAGTTACCTGTTTATTCCTATCATGCATTGGTTTTTGGGGTTTTCTTTGAGTAATGATGATCTCTTTAGTAGTCTGTTGGCGCCCTCTCCTGGAGGAATAGTTTGCTTGCTCTTGGACATTCTAAAAGAGAGGTCATGATAGACATTGAGCTTCTGAGCTCAATTGGGGACAGTCATGGGTGATGAATGTTTGCAACCTACTGCGAAGCCTCATACCGCAATATAAGGAACGTCAAATACTAAGAAAGGGCGGCCTATGAAAGAATTACTACTTTCAATAAGTACACTTAAACGGCTAATTGGGAATAGAAAAACTGTAAAAAGCCCTCTGAGAAAGCCCCCCTCTAACCTTTGATAGTAAGCTTTTCTGTAGTCTGCCTGTTGATGTATTTTCCGTTTGAACTGTGCACAACATGAAGAGACGGAACACTGGCGGCTTGTCACAATGCCCCCCGATGACATCACAATAGCGCTGCTGCCTAGAAAACAAGCTGCGCAGAAGAAGTTGTTCTTTGGGTGGGAGGGTGGGCTAGTGGAAGGAGGGGGCAATCTCTTTTTTTCCCGGGTGGTAGGGGGATGACAGGAGAAGGGAAGCGGGTGGTGAGAAAGGTACAGAGGGCAGGGTTTGGGGGCTGGGAAGGAAAGGGAAAAGATTAGGGTTTGGGGATGATGAAAGGGCTTTCTACGGGTAAGGATGGCAAAGGGTGGCAGTGACGGAAAGTCAGGCAACCTGTCCTGTCCGTCTTTTTGTATCGTGAATTGGAAAGACTGCAAGGGGGAGGGGAGTTG